>NC_137501.1:24807165-25154665 GCF_041902795.1 Electrophorus electricus
AAGCAGCAAACACCATTCACTTTTGGCTTGCGAGAAAACGCAGGACGTTCACATACATCATTATGGAAAACGTGCAGCAGTTTAGAATACTTTGTTAGTGATAATGCAGAAAGTTTGTAACCTTTAGTTTCCTGTCAAGCATTATACTGTAGAAAGCTGTAATTTTATGTGCTAGGCTTAGATTAGTATTGTGTTTTAACAGCAATAAATGGCCAATGGCACATGCCCACATCTTAGCTTTAGCATCCTGGCAAGCAGTTTAACTGTAGGCACCAGTGACATGGATTTCATCATTTCAACGTTGCGGGGTGGGTGGATACCAGCCAACATTATATAAGTAAATCTTGGCAATATTTGTAAGCCCTCCCAAACTACTTGCAGCGATATCTCCCCTCAAATGAGTTGAACCCGAAAGCAAAGTCTCCCAAACACTAGTTTGTCCTGTTGTATTGTTGTATTGTTAGCTCATACATTCCAATACCTTTGACTTCTGCTGGTTTTTATTTTCTGTGCATTTGTTTAAAGCAATATACCCATACATATCATTTACATTATGAATATGAATGTAGAGAACAATTTAATATAAAAGGACATTCAACTATGGAACAATATACATTTTAAAAGTGCATTTTGTAGACAGTTTTCTTTTATTATTTTATCTCATTGTCAAATATTGAAATATTGTCAAAAGATGATTGGAATCTGGGCTTATGCGTTTACTTTCTGAAAGAGTTGTTCTCTTACACTTTCATGTATATTAATTAGAACAGATCTAAGAAAATAAAGTCAGGTGTAGTGCAAATAGCCAAGATTTTTATATACCATCTATATCACTTTGTTGTGTAAGATATAAGCAGAACAATTTGTTTATTAATCATAACTCTACAATCTCTCAATGGGTTATCATTTCATAAAGTTAGTGCATTAGTTAATTATGGTATTTCATATAGTTAGTGCATTACTTTATTACTCATGACGTTTAATATAACTAGTGCATTATTTAATTATTTATCATTGCGTATAGAAATTAATTAGTTAATTTACATCATTTCATATATTTTTTGTATAATAGCATTTCATATAATAAAAGCATTAATTATATCATTTCATCTAGTTAGTTTATTGATTACAGCATTTCATTACTTACTTCTAGCATTTATTGCACTGGCTAAAACATGATCATCAAATTCAGTTTGAAATTTAAGGTAAAAAAGGGTGGTTCTTTTTCCGTTTATATACTTTACTTGTAGTTGGCAATGCAGAGAAAAAGAAATTAAGGTGAGTATCACAGGTAGATAACCAATGCCAATGAGCAATAAAGATATAGAGATATTAGATATACGGACCTTAATAAAGAGCATCTGTATTCACCGCTTCTGAGTTTGGCCGCTTGTGGGCGAGTTTGCGCGTTTGCTCGTCTTTCTGTCCAAGACCTAAGCTGTTAGTGAGGAAAAGGAAACCAGGCGCTAAACAATGGCAGAGACAGAAGAGAACTAGCATACAGAACCTATGAGTGTCACTGCAGTGGCGTGCCATGTTAGCAAGAGCAGCGCTAAATAGATGTGTGTTGCCTCTGTGCAGTTACATGACACATTCACTTGAGCTTGAAAACTGCTTACACCACCAATCAAGTTCTCAAGTTTCATATCTTTGTGAATGAATACTAAGGATATATGTAGGCCGTTTGAACTCTCTCATCTAACGACATAGACGGAATGGTACAAGACCATCAGTATAAGATGCTAGACAGCCCAGCTATAAACAGACTTAAAAGCAGCCGGCGTATAAATCATAACGTTGCATCACAAATGGCGAAATGAAAGGAACGAGTAGAGCTGTATCACCGCTCCGTATTCCCTTAGACGGGGCAGCGGGTAGGCCAGACCACGGAACGGGAGGCGGAGTGTCGGTGTTGATAACCAAAAAAGTCGCGCAAAAGTCTAAGATAACCGTAATTAGACCCGACTGTCTGCGCCGGCGATCCAGCAGACTACTGGTCCCGAACCGGAAGGTTGCAGACGCCACGGTGTTGGGCATGCACTGCAGTCTTCTAGCATGCCTGCGTGCGACGGGGAGGCTGAGTACCCATTGCAGCCACTATGAAGCTCCGTGGCAATCAGCACAGCACAGACATAGTAAGGGTTTCACTCCATGGTTTAAGGCTGCATGTTCTATGCTCCGGTGGAGTAAAAATGAATCAGCAAGTACAGTACGTGCAAGCGAGTGTGACGCAGGAACCACGTTTGAAAACGTCTGTCTATACTGAAATGGTGGATAGCTTCTAGAAATAAGAAATAAGATTGGTGTTTTTATTCTTCAGATATTCTGCATAATGTATACTTATTTATACATTCAGTTTAGGATTGTCAGCACCCAAATTATTAAACCTTTTATTATAACAATCGTGCATCCCTCGCTGACAGTCATTAATTTACCAATTTAATGTACTCTTTAGCAATATAAATGTTCATTATTTTATTTATTTTTTGGGATAGTTGTTTTTTATATTTATGTATAACTGTATTTCGTCTGAATGTTATCATGTCTTATTTAGCTAGTAGAATTAAAATAATTTGGTCTATTCCATATAACTTTTTAACAACATAAATTTTATGTCTTACCACCATTTCCCTTTTCTTTTATATTATAACCAAATGGAACACACGTTTCGTTTTGTGTGTTTGTATGAGAGTTTGTGTTTTGTTAAATTTATACCATAGCATAAGTTAAACCATAACATAAATTAGACCTTGGTAATACTCATACCACTGTGTATCTTCTGTTATTCATTGTATCGGCTCCTCCTGACAGTATAGACCACTATCGGCACTTTTGCAAATGCACGCTGTTTATTCTCGCTGTTTGACGTTATTACATTTATGAGCTTTTTGAAAGGCAACAAATGCTGGTCGGTGTTCGTGTACATGGTACAATGAGACCTGATGCAGTGGAGATATGTACAAAGGATTGTAATAACGATGTCTAGAACTGTTTTGGTAACAGTTGCATTGTAGTTTAATGGGCGAGGCGGTTTTTCGGCACAATGCGAGTTAAAATTACCTTTATCGCGAGCCTAGCATCCCACCATAAGTATTTCCATTTTACGCTTGCTCCGTTCTCTACCTGTTCTTTCATTCATTAATTCACCTTCTAAACCGCTCAAGTCGATTCTGTTTCGCGGTGGGCTGGAGCCCCTCCCGACAGCACAGGGGGCAAGGCATGCATACACCAATCAAGTGAACACGCTAGTGTTTGGAGTGCAGGAAGAAAGCCATGCAGGCGCAGCGAGAACGGTCACGCTCCACACAGTCTACCATTTAAGCAGTCTTTCCCTGACCAGATAGTGTAACTCCTCTCATCACCGCATTAGAGCCTATAGAACGTACAATCTGACTGAATCTATGACCCAAACACACTTTTCTAAAATTATTAGAGTTGTATAATATAGTAAGTTGGGAAATAGTCTTTATGATTTATAGAGACGAGAGGAAAAACAATGAACCTTACATACTAACATTTGACCTACAGACACATCAACACACATCAAACACACATAGTATAGGCCTAAGGAAACCCTTGATTTATTAGCCAAAACTTCCAGATTATGACAGAGAGCTAGGTTTGCTCAAAACAATTTTGGAACGTTTCCGCTCGTGCAGACCTGTGCAAGTATTTGTGCTTGGCGTAAAACAATACAAGTATTGTTGTCATAGATCTGGACATAATCTGTGATCCATGTAGACTTTGCCACATTAACCATACTTTAGTGTTTATCCTCGAAGCAACCCTGTTCATGCTGCTATTTTTATTTTAAATCCACTGTGTTCCTTACACTTGTTTAATATGGATACCCTCCTGTGGCTGCTTCTTATTTGTATGATTGTACAATCTCAATAATCCAAGACAAATGTTTCTTGTTTATGTGTATAATTACAAACTTGAACTGAATTGTGAATGAATTAAACATCAAGATGTATTGTGCTATTATCATGGCTTTATTCTAATACAATAATATTTAATAATATTTAATATTTATATATTGTCCACCGAGGTAGATCAGCAGACAGTATCATTTAATGGTGATTGGGAAAGAAGAGGTTCTGTATCCAAGACCTGTTTTAGAACGATCTTTGTTAGGGCTTCTAAGTTGTTCATTTATTAATTTCCTATTAACTTATCACACTCAAGTTAAAGGTTTTTAAAAAGTAAACACATTTAAAAACTGGCAAAAATAGCTTTAATAGTTCTCATGATTGCAGAACATTTTAATCAGTATATTGGTTTTGGCATAAAAAATTTAAATATCCATTCATGCCAAGGCGAAGTTCATGTCAAAATGACACAAGATGGTAACAGATATTGTATGAAATATTTTCTGTGTGAGGCTCTCTCCAGCATTTATCCAGACTGGGACAATTACATTTTATGTGATCCTTCTGTTTACAAATTAAACATGCATATTCATAATCAAAACCAGCAGCCCAACATGTTTACTTGCCCTATCATGGGGTAAAAATAAAGACAATAATAATAAACATTTTATTGCAGAAGTTGTTTTGTGATTTTACTATGGTCTGGAAGTCTGGAAGCATAGTCAGGAATAACTATAGAGGTGGAGGGAAGGTTTAGGTGTTCAGCAGCTCAGAACAGATGCTCCCGTACAGTGAGAATTTCATAAGGCTGCAGCCAGTTTTATGAAACATTATGAAGTAGCCTGATCGCGTGTCAGTGCTTCTGTGTGGCAGCGTTATTAAAGTATTCAGACCAATATTGACTAAAGCATTTCCACATTCATTAACATCACTAAATACACCCTAGAGGAGTTTGGTGAAAAATAAATACATTTTTAAAAAATGTAATAAAAAAAATGTCAAGCCAAATATTCCTCAAAGTGATTTCAGAACATATGGGAAATTTTGTGACCAGACACTTATTTCCTTTTAGTAATATCGGTTTTTAACGCATTTGAAGCATAGTAATGTGGTCGCTGTAACAAACTGTCCTGAATAGTGAAGACGGAAGAGACAGTGAAAGAAGAGGTATGTTCTTTTCACCAGTCTACCCATGTACATTTTGTACTATTAGAAAATGTGTATGCAGCTTAAATTCCAATACGATTAGCGGCAAAAGGAAAAAAAATCAGACATTTTGGCTTTACCTTAATTACATTTTGCAGAAAATCATATGTGCAAAAGTATAAAAGGCTGTTTTCAATTATGTGCATTTGGTCAATAATGGTTCTGTCATGTGGATGTGCATTCATTATGGTGTGGATTTAAAACATGTTGATCTTTTAGTTGTGAGAGTTTAGATATTTCTCACGATTGTGAAAATAATCAGCATCTCCCTTTAACAAGGCTTTTCGCCCACTAAACCTTTGCAAAAGTGGATAGAGATGTTTGCAAACAGAGCATATATTCCATTTTGTTCAGGCCTGCTCGGTGCCTTTACATCAGTGATGATTAAATTAGTGAAAACAATATAAAACTGTCCAAGATGCCATTTACCCTAAAATCTAGTGCAGAGGTATAGGTGATATATATGATATATTATGAGGAACTGACGTGAATGAATATGGTGGGCTTCTTATTCTTCTTGTGGGGAACCTTTTTAAGTGCTGTCGAAGCTTTGCTATAATGTTCTATCAAGACAATGACTAGTGAGTGGTATTGTGGATTACAGTGTACACGAGCTCTGTTAACCTAGCATTTTAAGATGACAGTTTAGTTTCGTTATATTCACAGTGTGAAAAGACATTATTTGTATATGTACATTAGTATATAATACTCTAAAAGACGCTTGTAAGAATAAAATAAGTTCGTTCTTCCTGTGAAAAATGTGGCTGGTTGAAATTAATAATAGTAGGAAAACATTTCAAAGTAGTTATTCTCTTAATTAAAGTTGGGAATACAACATATTGTAAGCATATATTCTATAAACACTAAATCAATATTGTATAAACGTTGCATAATATTTGTAAATGTAGAATCTGCAGGTTGCATGTGCTGCCTTTATCAAAATTACTTGGTTGCCAATTTATCTTTATTTTATGTCGTCGAGTCGTATTCAGAAATGAATAGATTTGGTGCGTAGATACAGAAGCACGAATAAGTAAACGATGTATTTACCTACGATTTCTTTCTGTGCACCTTCATGCGAAATAGTAAAAGCAACCGTATTAAATATTTTGTGATAAGATTTCTGTTTTTGTATTTCATAATTCTCTATTTATTTTTAAAAACCGTATTACATTTTGAATCAGTGTTCAGATGCCAAAGCTTTGACTGAATACATCATTGCGATGTAATGCCCGTATTTCGCGTAATCAGTTTTCTTCCAAGGTTGTCACTTAACATTCTATTATTTATTATTATTATTATTATTATTATTATTATTATTATTATTATTATTATTATTATTATGCAGCTTTCTTATGGAATAGGTTCCAAATTTTTAAAAAAATCATTAAATACACTGTGGTTTTAAGTATCGATCCATTATGAATGCGATTATTATTTAATGGTCTATAACCTATGCCGAAGACATTGAGGCACTTTAAATGAAGACGTGTTAAATAAAGACGTGGGTAACGTAGACGTACTATAGTAAGTATGCCACGAAGTGTGGAAAAACGCTCATACCTTACCAAATTATCCCAGAAATTAGTTCGCAATGCCTCAGTGCAACGGACCATTCGATAATATACCCTCGAAGTGTAGATTTTTAGATCGCGAGGTTACAGAATAGATTGAATTGTGCATACACATATTAGGCCGATTACGTCGTGTAGACAGGCCTAATATTGTGTGGGGTGCGTGCTTGCATGTAGGCTTAAACCATTTATTGTCCCCTTTGACGAATTAAGAATGAGAAGAGCTTGATTTGATCCCTTAAATGTCAGAGTATTAAATTAATGCAACTGTAGGCCTATCATCCGTCGGTCAAAGGAATTAGCTTTACGTCTCTTTAACGCGGGTTAAGGATTGAAAATAAGCATATCCTAAGGCCCTATTTGAAATTTTCTGACTAGTAAGCTACCGAAATGTCAGTTCGTATGTTACGCTTTGTGGTATGTTTTGAAGTTTCCCAGTTACCAAATATTGTGATTTATTAGATTATTTAGTATAGGTCGTTTTTGACTAATATCTAACGATTTATAATAATTATTATTTAATTATAATAACAATCTGGGAAGTTGGAAACGCATGCCTCTTTTAGGCCTGTAGGCCCCAAGACAGGCTGACATTTTCGCGTAAAATGATCTGAAACGTAGGCCTAGTACTTTTACATCACGATACTTATTTTGGACTCAGTAACGCCTGTTGTAAATGATTTTATAAGCATATTTGGATGTTAAAAGACTAGTTTGATCATGATAGGCTAGATATATGTCTATAAGACTGCCAAAATTAACTAGAAGAGATGAAGCAGCATCTTATACCTTAATAACGGATGAGCAGCCCTCGGCCGATTTTACTATAGGATTGTTAGTCTGCCCATATTTCCAAATGGATATCACGAAATGTTTTGAAAAGATTTTGTAAAATAGCTACATAGAAACTATAGAACATGTTACAACAAAACATTTCAGTAAACAAAGATTATATGCTATTGTAGGTTTGTTATAACAAGCACTGACACACGTTTTTGTACAAACAATTAAAACAGACATAAATTAGTTTGGTTGTTTTTTTTCTAAATGGTAACTATCGACAAACGTCCAGCAATGGTATTTCATGTTAACTTTTACTCCCGACAAAATATACAAACAGTTAAATTCATTATAAAACTTGTACGAGGAAATAACAGGATTTAAACTCCGGGATTAATTTAGAATAACAGGCTAAGGTCCTGCTTGTCCAGTCGTCCCACAAACAAGCGGATCACTGTCAACTTTGAGCGACTAAATCTAGGCTGCCCTTGTTCCAAATGAAACTCCCTTTTAACGGTAGGCTGTTGTTGAAAATAAAAATACATCACTTCTAAGATTGCACGTCGACTAATCCACCAAAAAAAAAAAAGATTTATGTGTATTTGCGCAGGCTAAAGTCAACGCATTTGCGCGAACTAGCGAAGACGATCAAGCAGTAGGCTTCAGAATGTTATTCTAACGCGAATTAAATTGCTGGGGACAATTTAAATAGTAATACTTAGCTAGTAAAACAGCACAGGATGGTTATGAAGGACCATCTTCACTGTCCTAGTCATATTCTTGAAAATAATCTAGAAACAGGTACTTTTTCTATTTGGTGAAACAAATATTTTAATATTTAATACCTTTAACTTTAAACATATTAATCATTTTAAAGCACAGACAAGCGGACCAAGCCAAAAATCGTACATAGCATAAAATAGCCTAAATAAAAGTGCAAAACGTTCAAATAATACTTGCAAAAAATGTTGATGTAGACACTCAATGACATTTTTATGAAATATTTTAATACTCATCACAGAAGATGAGTTAACGTAAATCAGTTCGGTTTTAGCCGTGTGTATTTAATTAAATAAATGTAATATTTTTTTTCTACTTGATGTTTTACATTGTATGTTCTTGGCTCGTTTACTTTTAAGTGATAATTTTATCTTACGATCGTCGTCCGGGCAAGAACTCTTCAACATATGAAAACTATTACTGGTGACTGTCTACTAAAAGAAATTGAGACGTTGTGTCTATTCAACATGCTGATATAAGATCCGCAGACACGCATCCCATGTGTCCTCAATAACATGAACCGACAAATTTGCAAAGCATTGTTGGCATATAGGCTTCTAAACAAATCACAGATATAAAAAAAACGTCCTGTCTAAAACGTTTTGTATTATTGGTTATATACAGTACATACAGCAGAATATTACATGATTGCAGTCTACAGGCCTAACTGACCTAAGGACATTTTATGGGCCTTATGGCCTAAGCATGTTTTCTTTCACTCTTTTTTTTAGTTACCCTGATTTGTTTTAAGGCGTTTCTCAACGAAAAGACGTGCAAGTTCACATTTCATATTTACATAAATAATTTATATTATCATATGATTCTTGGTACGGAGGGACGAATACAGTGAGGTTAAAACTTAAATACACTTTACCATAAATATAAACATTAAATTAAACAACTTAAAAATAGGCCTCCTGAATTTATTTGAACAGTATATAAATAATTTGGGCATCGAACTGTATCCTGTGCCGTTACCTTTTGGCAACTCTAGATGCAGCCTTAGCACAAAGGTAAGAGAGAGGTATAACCCCAAGACTACTTTTTTAATAGATCTGTGGCCGCGAAGCATATAAAACAACAGTCTATGACATATAATGTCATGCTTCTTGGTTTGGCCTTTTTCTCGATTATCATTGCTGCATTCGGTTTCTCCCTTTTCAAGCTGCGATTCAGTTTAGGAAAGAATTTGGAGCAACCCTTTTTTGATGAGACAAGATTCCAGGAAATCCGCTAGATACTCCTGGCGAGAAAGATGGTAAAGTTGTTCTGAGAGTGTCCGAAAGCAGCGTCTGTGTGGAGCACACGGGCACGCCGAAACCAGGAGCGCTCTGCTGGAGAGGCGACGGATGTTGACTCCCTGAGACAAAGTAACCTGGCTGTCCCTGTATTAACCCAACTGGAGACGTGCTCATCCCGTAAGTGTTCGTTAAACCAAGAGTGCCAGTAGAACTTCCAAGAATTGGCCGAGGCATGTCTCCATTACCCAGCTGTTCTACTCCAGGGAGCAACGAGCCGTAACTATGCCCCTGATTAAGAAATCCAGATGACGAGCTGTTGTAATGGGGATGATGTAAAGATAAAAATGGTGAAATTTGCCAATATAGAGGATTGTTTGCCCTGTCATTTATTCCCAAACCAAGTGGTGCGAACCGAAGCCCACGTTTAATCGCCAGTTTGCCTCTGGAAGTTGCCGAACGTCTCCGAAGTTTCCCTGTCGTCCCACCTATAAACACATCGTCACTCGAAGGATCCAGCATCCAGTAATTCCCTTTCCCCGGATCGTCGTAGTGTCGTGGCACTTTAACAAAACATTTGTTCAGACTGAGGTTGTGACGGATAGAATTTTGCCACCCTTGCTTATGCTCCCGGTAATATGGAAAATTTTTCATGATAAACTCGTAGATTCCGTTCAGCGTAAGCCTCTTCTCTGGGCTTTGTCTAATGGCCATCATGATAAGCGCGTTGTAGCTGAACGGAGGTTTGTCGAATTTTCCATTCTTCGTGGCTTCCGACGCACTTTCACCTTTACATTTACCGTCACCTTCTTTTGTTTTTTCTGTCTCATGCGGCAGAGTTTCTGTTTCGGCGGGTTCCACAGATTTTTCCGAATCTGAGCCTGAAGGAAATATTCTTTTCTCTGAAAGTCTTGAGTCCTGTTTGTCACTTTTCGACGGAAGCAATAGACTCTTAATACTAAACGAAGTGGATCTCTGTAGCATGGTCGGTTCTTTCTTATCTTCCATTCCGGGTAATCCAACAAAGGTCGGTTTTGTGTTTAAAAAGCACAGGTCAGCTGCGACCGAATCTAGGCATAGCACGCATGAAGGAACTTGTAGAACAGTAGTGGGCTCGGACTGGAATAAAGAAATAAGTAATTAAGGAGGTTCAGACTTATCACTACATCACCAGGGGGAGGAGCTTGTATACCTTAAAGTATTTAGTACATAGACCCCGGGCTTTACTCATCTTTTTTTTTTTTTTTTGAAATACAGTTAACCAATATGGGTAAATATTCCTGAAATGAATTACTAATGCATGTATAGCCACCGTAAAACTCTCTCTCTCTCTCTCTCTCAATCACACACACACACACACACACACACACACACACACACACACACACACACACACACAAACACACACACACACACACACACACACACACACACACACACACACACACACACACACAAAGAGCACAAGCAATGCACAAATGTGCTCGCACCGCCCTCTGTGGATGAAAAAATATACACGCACGAATTACCATAATGTACGTTACTGATTTAATTTTGAGTCCCCTTAAGTGACGCTGTCCTTTGATCACTAAGTTGAATTTCTGGTAGTGAATTTCTCCAAAACGTCACTGATTGACGATGGAAGTACATCCTTATAGTTATTAATTGTGCTTGTTTCTACAATATCAAATTATGTGCTGTAGGACGTAGAGGATTTTTAGTGTTTTGAATTAGTGCTATTAAAATAAAATCAAGTCTTTTTTGGAAAGACGGTATTCAGAAGCGATGAATTAACTGAACGCCACATGTTTGTCTCACTGTCGTATATTTTTGTTAGTGCCCAAGGCTTCTTTTTTAAGGTTTATTTTTTATTTGTTTATTTACGTCCTTATTTCGGCATGTTTTTGAAATGTTATCTCACGGTAAGTTTTTATTCCCTACCTTTCTGTCAGCCTGCAGCTAACCACCCAAATAATTTCTTTGCAAAACTTTAAATAGTTGAAAAGGTTACAAGTTTTAAATGAACAAGGTTACACGCAGAAAAAGTGTTATAAATGCTACATATACCCGACAAGCATTTATCGGAAACACATTTTATAAACTATTTTATAGTTTCTATTCCATGGTTTATTTTTTATCTCATGGGTTGTAATCGTTTTGCACTGTGGTTTTTAACCATTACTAACAATAAATTCCGGATGGAGTGACTGCACACAAGCCGGGCGGATGTACGTCTTAGACACGATTACAGGCATGTCTCCGCAATGTCAAGCACATTCCTTCACAACAAACTCGGCTTGGCACGGTGTATTAACGAAGTACAATGCTCCGAGCCAAACGGCACTGAAGAAACGGTAAAAATGAATGAGAGGCATGAAGCGAGCGTTACGTCAAAACATTATACCATGGCAAGATGGTTGCAGACGCGGTCATCTGTGCAATACTGCCCCCTTAGGGTGATCGCTGCCGGTGCATCGAGTTCAAGCGCTCAAGCAATGCCAGACCTAATAACAAATAAATCATCTTCCTAGTCTCCACGGTCAGCCGAGGTTTACGCTATAGCCTTATAAAAGCACAGGTGAAGAAGCCTTTCTCAGTGGTAACACCTCGGACATTCTGGGTCAGGCTTTTTAGAGCTGGTCAGCGGGACGAGGTAAAACAAGGTAGAGCCACACACACACACACACACACAAAACATAAGCTTTTCAAGCTTTTAAAATCCTTTGGATGGGCCCCTCATTGTGAAAATGGACAGCTGTTTGTGTACATAAGCACACGCGTTCACGTGCACACGCTTGTGCTAATTCCACTTTACCTTGTATGACCTCTGTGTACAAAAATAATAAATGTGTTTTGTAGCTAAATTCATTGTAATTAGTAATAAAAATTCAACATGAAATATTTAATCTTTTAGGAAGAAAAGTGCTGCTGGTGATAATTGGGTACTTTTAGGAAAGCGTGACCATTCTTAACGCTAATTTTCCTGTAGTATTTTCACCCTTTTGACGTTTTCTGCTAATAGCGTTCAAATGGCGCACTGGGACTTCAAATCATTAAGTTGTATTGTTTTTCTGGGTCTGATGCATGCTTGAACCCATGCCTGGAAGCTGTGCAAAAATGTATAGGTGTAGTTTTAGATTGTTACCATTTGAATGAAAAGAAGACTTTGGAAATGTACAAACTGGAAATGTACAGGGCCATCAAAATGTACGTTTATCTTATTACATTCCGTAGTGCAAAACACATTTTGTGTTCTCCTAGAATTTTTGTGCCATTACTATGTGATATGTGATAATTGAAGCTGGTTTCACCTCCTAAAACCACAGAAACACTTTCTTCAGCACCTCCATATGAACCGTCCTGTTTTTTGGAAACCTTGTGTACATCACTGCAATTTTGATTAACTATACATGTTAATAACTTTTATATATATATACATATATAATTATTGCTTAGAAGTAGAGGTATTCAAAATCGCATTCATAAAGTATGTAGAGCACAGTGTAAGCAACAGTAGATTCATAGAAGTATTTAAAAAACCTTCATTATCAACGAGTCTGAAGTACTGCTTGGCAATTACCATGGTATTCTCAATATGGAGTATGAGCTGTATGGTCCATACATAATCTCATGGTATCTCATGGTAATTCGTATTTGTTTGGTGTGGATTTTTCTCCTGATTCTCCATCAGTTTGTAAAGTCTGATATGACATTGTGAATAGATATAATAGACCATCAGAAACATACATGATAAGAAATACTACTGTAGCGTGTTTGAACCACTAGAAAAAAGTTATGAAATTTTACATATTTAAAAATATACAGAAAGCAAACTTATTCAAACATGCAATACATCCTCAGTTTCCTTCTATCCAGTTTCTTTTCTGAGAATCTGCATGTCTTATCGGTGCTTACAAATGTGAAGCGAGAAATTCTAAAAATCTCAAGGTTTATAAGTGTACTCTACACACTCTTTATAAAGTATAATGTAAATGAACACTAGAATCGTACAAATAGATAAAACAAAAAATGTACAATTTTAATAATTTTAGTTAAGATGCCACACAAACATTTGACCTTAATGTTTTTACAACATATTATATAGTAAGATAATTTTAAAATGTTATAACAATATTATGATCTATTAATCAATACCTTTACAAAGGACAGACTGAATGACAATTTAAAAAAGTATAAATCTTTTTTAAAACAATACAGAAACTGTTAAGACTGTTAAGGCATGGCGTGTCCACTCATGTCAACTTTAATGTGGGGTGCGAAGCTTTTGAGAACTGGAGTGAAGAAGTTCTCAGTGATATGGACCTGTCCATCAGACTTCACTTCCTCTCACAGAGACAGAAGAGCACCTCCCACAGGCGCTGCTTGATCCTCCAGCCCAGTTCCAGCCTGTATGGCTTGGCCTGACCATAGGGACTCCTGAGCATAGGATCCACCACAGAGTGATGAATTCTTTGGTACTTCGGCACACTGTGACCTTGGCTCACCAGGGGCACATCCCTGCTTAGCTGCCCACCAATGCAGCTCATTTCTGGGTTCGAGGCAGGAGCAGTGCTTGAGAGTGGACTGAGGTCTGGCAGAACAGCAGCGGTGGTGATGTAGCGCACCTCCAGAAATTCTGGTGTTTTTCCTCAGACTCTTCTGCCTGGAAGACAAGCACTGAGACACTGTGCTGGCTCCCAGATGGTGGAATGAACTTCCTCTCTGGACAGCAGAGTCCCTTGCAGTCTTTAAACGCAGACTGAAGACACATCTATATTTAAATGACCACTGATCCTGCACTTATGTCGAGTAAAATATGTTGAGTAACTCTAGTACTTATTGAAGGGTATTGTTTATTGCACTTTTCGTTGTCTGAGGGAGAGCTTATATGTTTTGCACTTCTAGGTATCAGCATTGATCCCTGTATTTCAATGGCATTCTAAGTTAATGGTATATGGAACTTTGTCCTACTGTACTGTCTAGGATACATTCTATGAGTAAATGACAAAGCACGTTTGTATGTCACTCTGGAAAAGAGCGTCTGCCAAATACTGTAAATGTAAATAATTATCCATCTATATGGATAATATATTTTTATCTAATAACTCTTTATTCAATGAAGTAAAGGATTTTTTAGCAAAAGTGAAAAGTTTGTCAGCCAAACGCAAAAAGTAGCTGAATATGTTCATAGATTTAGCTCCTTAGTTCAGTCTTTCATGAGTCAATCATGGTGTTTAGAACTGGAAAAACACTGTATTGTGCTAGGGCTCACCAGGACATCCAGACACCTTTTGACAGACAGTAATTTTAACTACCAGGTGAACATTATAGTCTTGTACTTTTTCTTGCTGCTGGCAAAATATGTATAGTCAAAACTATATGTACTGTTTAACATCAAAATATAAACACTATATATAAAAAAATCCCCCACTTTTTTCATTAAACTCATGTCCTCTCCCAGAGACCTGTGTTCTTGAGGATCCTACATAGAATCTTAGCTGTTCCCAGGACTGCAATGGAATGAGATCTCGGAAGGTGTTCTTGGGATCTGCTGGAGCCACTCTCCCAGTTTGGAGGTCACAGCCCCTAGTGTAGATCATTTGAATAAATGATTGTCCTGTTTGTCTGCTATGAGCTACCATATCTGCAAGTGTTCTGTGACTAAACCAATCAGAGTGCAGCAGTCTGCCTAGGTCCAATTATAAAAGGAATCTCTAAGATGAGGCTATACTTACTAATTTCTCAAGATTGTTAATTAACAAAGTCAGCGGTTCATTTTGAGTCTGCATTGTTCATTTGATGCAATGACTAAGACTCTACACCTAGTGCTCCAATTACCACAAGAACTACTGTTACTTTCACCTACCACATCTTTTCTAGCGCTACTTATAGGCCATGCCACTTCTCAAGCTTTTTTGTGTTCCTTGTTCCTGATACTGCTTAATAAATAAATTATAATAGATTATATTATATATATATATATATACACACACACACAAAGCAAACTTATTTAAACATACAATACATTCTTAGTTTCCTTCTATCCAGTTTCTGTTCTCAGTATCTGCATGTCTTATCTGTCCTTACAAATGTAAAGGGATAAATTCTCATCTTTTACCTGAAGGTTTGTGTAGATGTCCATCACTGCCTTGCTGAAGTGGTGCTCCCTATGTCTATGTCTATGTCTTTCTCTTTTTTGTCTTAGAAGTTTATACCTTTGTGGTTGATCAGTGTGGGTTTTCTCTGTAGGCTGCAACAAAATAGAAAGCACAGAGTCAGGCAGCAGTAAGCCATCTTTTGATGAAAATTTGTATAATGAACTAGGATAGTTCTGCTTAGGACAGAACAAGTTCTAGGCCCAATATGATTTGCAGGCGCAATGGACCATGTTTTTATTATTTTTAATTTTTAAGGCAAAGGTAATTTACTTCTGACTGCAATGAGATGCACGCTAGTTTATGTGGTGAGAGGTCTGTGCTTTTTTGCCCTCAGTAAACAATCCATTCACCTATTCATTGAACAATTGACATACATATATGTGCATTTTTGACTTTGACACACAGCTAGCAAACTAAATCTAATTACAACTTCTTAAATGTTATTTCTTTAATGGGTATTAACAGTCTTAGTAGTATATTAGAGTACTATTATTATTATTATTATTAATAATAATCATAATCATAATCATAATCAATAATAGCTGAGATAGGCTGTGGCAAATTTTCCTGACATTGAGCTAGGGTAGATTGTGGCAAGTTCTTCTGTTCTTGGTGCACTTCTTCATGTTTCAACATGTGTTTTGTAAAGCCTGTCTCTCTTAAAACTGTCAACAGCTAGGACAACAATAATGTGGTATTTTATGGCAAATGAGGTGATATTTGAACATTTGGAATTCTGAACTGAGTAACAAAGAAAGTGTGTCAGCAATCATACAATCAAACTTTCTAATTTTGTCATGTAACTAGAAAACTATGTTAGATATATCAGACAACTGAATAATCATTTAGATGTGTAATATAAATGAAAAACCACCCAGGACAGGTAAAGGAGACCAGTTTCCTTTTGGTGCTCATCATATTTGATTTTGTCTCTCATACACAGAGGACAATGAAAGTTGCTGCACTTAGTCCACTGGTATGCCTCAGTGGTCTCATACAAGTGTTTCACAGAGACATGAACCTGAAAATGACAATTAAAGAATATACCTAGACTGAACATTTTACACAGAGGCAAAGCCAGCAATGTGTATCATCATGTTGACTAATATATATGATCACTGTTCTGACACATTACAAGCTTTTCTTTAGTGCTTATGCAAATTAAGTATTCATAATTGGTATGATGTTTTACACAAGCCACTGAAATTCATCTTTAATGGGCTCTATGATAACTGGTGGTAGTCATTGGTTTATGCTGTCTAATTAAAATGCACAAGACATGCTCACGTCTTCTTTTAGTTTTTGTTAGTACACAGACAGCTTAAATGATAATTTAATAAGCTCACGTTACCATATCTACATGGGCATTTGGCTATATATTTCACTGAACGTGTTGCTCTAATTCATACATACAGTTACCTGCTTGAGTCCGTCGACCTTTGATATGACTTTTAATAAGACATTACCCGAAACCTCCCCCTAAAGCTGACGACAACAAAAAAACTTAAAAACTAACTTTAGCTATGTTCCCACAATTTAAAAGTCTGCTAAATTAGCTAGATAGTAGGTTAAATCACGGGATATTACTACTAAACATTGTGTGAAACTGTGCAATTTCACTTGTTACTTACAATTGCTCACTTGCTGGCAGTTGCTGACACCAGAAACGCACACAGCAACATAAATGTAGCCAATCAGCGTCCTCGAATCTGAAGCCTAATGGCGCTTCATTTATCTACCCAAGAGAACTTTGGTGAACTGCACGTTACTGGGGAGCTTCCTGAGGTGGCCGCGTAGCTAGCTAGTCAAGTTGTGTACTGTGTATTTTGTGCTAGTTTTTCATTTATAGTACCAATGAATTAGTTAAGATAGTGAAACCTAGGTTTCGCTAGTGCTAATTAACTTTTAGCTAACGTTAACTTAGTTCTCTAGCTAACTTGGTGGTTTAGTTTAGTGGTTCTAGTTAATTGAACTGGCGAGCGTTCGCTAATTGTTAGCTCGTAGCTTGTGAACGTTAGCTAGCTAGCTAACTAGCTGTGTTTTAGTGGTGGTTCTGGCGAACTGAGCTTACTTTCCAGTTATGACGTTTAAGCAGTTGTAATGTGTAATTTTTGATACCCAATGTATAGCTAGATAATAAAAGGCCACTGCATTAACTTTTAAAATGCAAGCCTTCTTTTACAGTAAAGAAAATATTCAAATATTTTTCTAATTATGCATACTGTCCCTTCTATCAGAACAAATTAGAGCTGCAACTAAAGATAATTATCATATATTATTCTGTTGATTTTTAATGCAAATGAAATATTTTCTGGCTATTTCCCAGATCCCTAGTTGTATGTGTTAAGCTGTATTGGGATCGTTGTGGAAAATGACTGAGTATGTCACCAACAGCCCCACCTAGTATATTCTTTACCAGCCTCCACTGGTAAATGCATTTAGGATTTTTTCTATCATCTTCTGTCTTTCACTAATAAACATAAATAGCACCAATTTGACTTAGCAAATTGGATTGTGTTTATAAATCAGAACTTGTGGTTTGCATAAAAAAACCTTTTGCATGGTTCCTCAATATCCTTTTACAGTATTCTTTTATTGAATGGAAGACTTCACCAGACCTTGCCAGGGCAGCATTCTTGTACAGAGAAAGTACTCCACACTCACGCATCAGGTAAACCACTACATTTGCATGTTGAGACCAAGAAATGCTTCTGGTCAGTTTTTATAAAGCAGTGTAAACCTGTTGGCCCGAGTGCCACAGGACGCACAGACTCTCGACGGTGAATCACGTTTATTAACATGAAACGTAGACAGCATAGGTGGCACTCACAACACTTACTGTGAACATGACTATACACTTAAAGATTGCATATACCTTAATAGTGACTATACAAACAAACGTTACCGCTACATAGTCAGCGACAATGACCGACAGGGGTTTAAATAAACAGATAAACATGTTAACATTAAACCCTGTGCAGGTGTGTGCAATCCCGGGGGTGCGTGGTTACAAAGAATGCACGTGAGGATTGCCTCCCCGCGGGTGGCCGTACCACGTGACTCGTGTGGGGCGGAGCTTTCCGTGACAAGCGGACACCATAGATGGGTAAGTTCTCTGCAAAGCAGACTTAAATGTTAGCAGTGCTTTGTAGTTTTCCTTTGTATTTAAATATATTAAATGCATTCTGTCATGAAGTTATGAGATTAGATATAAACTGTCACCTTTAGGCAAATGCGAGTTATACTGTGTATGACTATGTATGTGACGAATAAACCGAACTTGAACTTGAAATGTTTTTCTGTGGCTGATTACTGTATTTTCCTATGTTTTCTTTTATAAAAACAGATGAGATCATCAAAAAATCAGCACCCTGAATGCCGGTTTTTGGAATAACTCCATTAAAATATTCTTACAAATGTGAAGGGGGTGGGGGGGATTTTCCTTTTTCTAAAAATCTGTGTAAATGATTGCACTGTTTGTTTGGATTTATTTTGTTTTATGCAGAGGAACTTTACCAACCCCAACATGAACTGTGCTTTTCCTTTTGTCAACTCCATTAGTCATAATGAAGCAGGTGTACTAGCATGTAATTTTTTAAGTTTTTAATTTAAATTTAAAGTAATCCTTTAAGTTCTCCTTAGTATTATTTTATTTTACATCTGTGTCATGATGTCCAGCCTAGTGAGAATTGCACTGGACCCAAGAGATGGCCAATGGGCTGTTTCATTGTTTTAGTCTTAATAAAGTCTTTGTCTATGTTTTCCTTTATTCAGGTTCTACATAGAAGCACCAGGCACTTCACTATAAAGAAGCATCAGACCAACTACAGAGTAAACTAATAAGAATCACTGCGTGTAATATAGCACTCTTCCTCAGGTCTAGATTTGAATTAGACAGTGCTAAATCTTATTCTTTTTGTCCAGTGATATTATTTACAGGGCACCGATCTCCAAATTCATAATGTACAGTTTTCATACGTATGGAACATTGTAACTTTCTATGTCCGTTCTCCCTCATTATTCTTTGAGGGATATGGGTTGGCATGTAGAATCGTTTTTCTCTTCAAGTTTTTTTTTTTTTTTCCCACTGAACTGCAAAATCATGTAAGAACATCAGCCTACTATCTAATGTAATCTCAACATACAGTTGAGACGTTGAGGAATACAAGTTTCAAGATACAGTCTGAAGTATTCTTATTGGTGTACAGCGCTCGTAGTATTATCCCCCTAATGAACGGTTTTAAAAACAAAAATTATGACCACTGCCGATAGAGGAACAGATATCTGAACTTTTCTAACTTAAGAATATATATTTTTTAAGTTGCTCTTTTCAATTCAGCTAAAACAGGGTTCATGTGTGTACAATTGTTTAGTGGCTAGGCAGTGGCTTAAATATTTCAGACATACGACTCTTGATTTGATTCTTGATTTCAATAGCACACTTTCGCCCTCTGTTGATTATAACAAGCATGCAGTGCCTTAAAAATTTTAAATGGAGAACTTCATCAGTTCTTTATATTACATCTAAAAGGTTATTGAAACAAATGAATATTCTTTAGATACCTTATTACTCTGTGCACTTAACTGTTTCCTTCCCTTTATAGGCTTATGGACTACCACACCACTGTGGAGCTCACAATAACTCATGGACCTTTTAACGGTGCGACTTCCTCTTTAAATTTTACACAAATCAATATTCTTATGTGTTTCCCTACTTTGGCACAGATGTCTGTTTTTGAATGGTGAGTAATTTGTGTGTTTTTGCTCTGCATTTTGTTAATTAGGATGTGCAGTTCTTAAACATGCCATTGAATATCTGGAATATTCGTAACTGCATTATTAGCCATTGCATGTAAATATGCAGTCTTAAGACACTGACAAAGTGCTGTTGTTGTAGCAGAGTTTCAAAATGTACCTAAACTCTAAGCTCCTGCTGGATTTAATTTCAACCCTAACCTAACAGGTAGTCTAGTTCAACTGGGGTACTTTAATGTTAAACTCTCAGCACATTTGTTATAAACATGTATAACAGACTTTTGGGTATGTTCCCAATGGAAGGAAGCAGTGAGGTCGGAGTCCAACACTTGGGAGGCTGGTATCCAGCAGTACTCCTCTGGTCCATATCCTTCCCAGTCCACGAGGTACTGGACCTGCAAGCCCCTCCGTCTGGAATCGAGGAGGGCCTTTACAGTTTATGTGGGACCTCCCTCTATCTCCAAGGGAGGAGGCAGCGCACTCAAGGAGCTCTCCTCTTCCATGAGGGGACCTTCCACAGCTGGCTTCAGGGTCAACACATGGAAGGCCCTAGATGCCCGGCTGTGCCCGGGCAAGCCAACACGGTAGGTAACCTTATTAATCTGCTCCGAGATGGGTAGGGACCCTCATACCTCGTGGCTATCTTCCCTGTGGCGCCGGCGCGGCCGTCCCTCGTGGAAATCCACACCCATTGTCCGGGTTCGTAGCTGGGGGTATCCCCACGTCTCCTATCCGCCTTTCTTTTATAGTTGGCTATAGTTTTGTGCAATTTCTGGTTGGCTTCCTCCCACACCTGCTCGCTGCACTGACACCACATCTCCACTGCCGGCTGGTCAGACGTGGGGGGATTCTATGGATACAGTGGGGGCTGGAACCCTAAAACACCTTCAAAGGGGTTTAAGCCTGTTGCCGCATGCCGAAGTGATTTCTGGGCATACTCCATCCAGGGGAGGTAGGTGCTCCAAGTCTCAGAGTGCTTCTGGTAGTACAGTCTGAGGAACTTGGCTAGCTCCTGATTTACTCTTTCCACCTGCCTGTGATAAAGTTTATTGCTAGGTGAGACCTGGGTCTCATCAGTTTGGGTAGTGGCAGCAGTTTACCTGCAGGTGGTGTGTGAGGAACCTTGCTGCAGGCACACTCGGTGCAAGACGGCACATACCTTACAATGTCCCTGTGCATGGCCAGCCACCAATAGCGAGCACTCAGCAGCTGCGCCATGTGGGTTGCTCCTGGGTGGCCTGTCCCTACGGAGGTGTGTGCCCACGTAATAAGGGCTTGGCGTAGGCGGAGAGGGGCAAAGAGGTGGTTTGGCAGGCAGTGCGGATTTGCCGCCTCTATCTGTTGGTCCAGGTCCCAGTTTAGCGTTGCCAGGAAACCGGTGGGTGACCGTCCTCTAAGAATCAGTGCGGTGTTATTTTTTGTAATTGCAGAATCAATGGACATAAGCAGCAGCAAAACGGATGGTTTCTTTCTCGTGAACTTTATAGTCCATTAGACCTGATCCTATAGATCAGGATAAAATCTCCATACCAAAACATCTGTTGATTAGCATGATGGAAATTTAAAGAACGGTGGAATGAGCACGCAAATCCTTTACTGCTGAAACATCAGAAATTATGTAATTTTACACAGAAAAAAACCCCTCAGCATTAAAAACTGCTGTTGACTGAGTCTTAATGTAAATATAGTAGGTTTAGGAAGTGTAACGGTGAACAGTAAGGAGGCAGACGTAACTGTGGAAAAGAGCGAGATTTTTTAGGGGCAAATCCAGAGTCGTAGTCATTGTCACAGTCCAGGGTCAAATTACTAACATGGAAAGTCTGAGAATTCATGATAAACTAAACAAAAGTGCACAAAGACATACCAGGGATGCAGGCTATAACAAAGGAGCGAGGATAAACATTCAGGCTTAGATTCACATGTACGGAAGCCTCGCTTAACAAACAGCGGCTGGACTTACTATAATCAGCAACAAGACTAAACAAAAACAGGGCTTAAATACATGGTCAGATGAGCACTAAACAAGACTCAAGTGCAAATTATAAGGGGTGGAGAAAACTAAATGAAGGAACGGAACCACAACAAGGAAGTCAATCAAAACACATTAGAAACTGTGGAGACATGGACGCTAGGAGGGTGGACAATGGTGACAGGAAGCTTGTTTCAGTCATGGATGTCTTTGGCAAAATAAATATAACTAAAAAGCAACTCATCTGTCCTAATAACCAAATAATAACCAAGTTCTTCTTTATTTCTAAATAATATGCCTTTGGGAAATTGTATAACTGTTTTCTTCTATATTGTTATGTGTTATATTACTTTCTTTTATTCAGAAACACGAGAGACTCAGGTGAAAAGTGTGATAGAAAGGATTCACTTATTATATCTTAAAACTTGTCTCACCTAACCGCAGTTTATTAGATAAATGTATACCTATTTTTATGTTTTTGTGTTTCAGATGTTTCATTCCTTTTCTTTGAAAGAAAAATGCCTTAACTTAATCAAAGATTAGGATTGGAAAAAAAAAATCATAGATGCCCCCAGATTGACAGTTAAATACCATATATTAAATACAATAGAGACTGATGTCTTGTTTTTCTCTGAACATTTCACAGTGCATCTAGAATTTTAATAGTTGTTTATTTCTGCTCAATTTTTTTGAAGTAATTATCTTATTATTTATTGATCAGATGATGCCTCACACCACTGTGGAAACAACACCAGGTTCATGTTTTAGTTTCAGGAATGAGCGCAGGACTGTTTTGAAAGAGCAAATACAAACACTAACAAGAACAGAACACAGAAAACCGGAAGGAGAAGCTCCTATCCTTTTTGAGTTACTTACTGAGATCATTCTCATAGCAAGTTCATTTCATCTTGTGTACTTGTTGTGCGGTGAGCCATTTCTATATTGGCTGAGAGAAGGAGCAGACTTGTTCAGGTCACAGAACCATTTACATTTAACAACAGAAGCTTGTCAGCGGAGGATGTACTTGCTCACACCTTTTAGTTCGATTTCTTTTGTGCACACTACAGACTGTAACCTTGAGATACTTGAATTCACACTTGTGTATGTGTGCCGACTGTTAGCTCTTCTTCGCATATGCATCCGCCTCCATACCGCTGACTGTTACACGAAGACACTAACATTATTATTATTATTATTGTTATTGTCATCTATATGTAGAGTTTCTGTATTGTTTAAAATTTGTTTTAGCTTTGCTTTAAAATTTAGTCATTCAGTCTGTCCCTTCATGAGATGTCGTAGTAATAGCATTCAAAATGTATTTTGCAATATAATAAATATATTGTAAATAACAATAAATGTTTAAGGTGTGACATCTTAACTAAACTTAAAACTGTACATCTTTGGAATTTTTTCTAATATTACAATTCTAGTATTGATTTACATTTCTCATCAGTGGAGGAGGTACTTGCTCAAACCTTTCCGTTCGATTCCTTTTGTACACACTACAGACTGTGACCTTGAGATGCTTGAATGAAAATTGAACATTCACGCTTGTGTATGTGTGCTGATTGTTAGCTAATGCATCAGGGAAGTAGTTGGGAGCAAACCTTTGAGGCAATTGTCTTTCAGGCAAAGTGTCTGTATTCAGGCGAGGACATTTGTGTGTTCAAGTCCGTGCCCTCTACTTCATTATCTGTACTTTACTGAGAAAGACCTGACACTGTAATGCCGTTGCCTATTCAAGGGCCAAAACAACAACAATCTTAGTTATCAAAGACTCACTCCACCCTGACCACAGCTACTTCTTTGTCACCATGACAAAACAAACCACCATCGCAGCTTGAGAGCAAAAATCAAGCCTCTTAAAAGGTGTTATGTTCCACAGGCAGTTTGACATCTTAATGCGGTACACATGAACTCAATTTTCTTTCCATACATGCACATTGCACTTGTAATGTTTCTTAATTTTTCAGCCTCTCATTTCTCTCTCTACATGACAATACTACAAATTTTTTTGCAAAGCACTAAATGTTATTCTAGCCATTTATGGCCTTTCTCCATTCGTGTACACAAATTCCAGTATGCATATATCCAGTATCCAGTAATTCCAAATGTCATCAAAAGAGATATCTGTTGCTAGCTGAACATCTCCAACTTGTAAAATGCAATGTTTCTTCTTTGTGTCAAACTAACTTAAAAATAGAAACATCCAAAAATGGCCATGTTTCTTGTCAACATACCGGTGTTGGGAACTATGGGAATACTTGCACGTGACCTTCGATAGCTCAGGTGGTAGAGTGGAGGACTGTAGCAGTTAAAACTGTTATCCTTAGGCCATTGATTCAAATCTTGAAGGATTCTTGTCTTTTCACATACAATCTAACATTGTATGTGAGCAAAAGCAGAGGATTTTTCCTTACCAGGAATCAAACTAGGGCCACAGCGCTGAGAGCACTGAATGCTAGCCATTAGATCATCAGGGACAAAGGTGTCACCTATCTGGTAACCTCCATTTTTAAAAGTCTGCACTCCTACTATACTGACGATGTTTGGATGCATACTGGATTTGGTATGCTGTAACGAGTGGTGGCCTGAGTGCCACAGGGCGAGGGGCAGGACGCACAGAATCCAGCGACTGAGATGTACATTTATTTACATATATACATAAAACGATAACAGCACTCACAAGTATTATGAACATTAACACGAACATGAAACGGTTAACAAGAAACAAGCACAATAAACACACACACGTTTAGCAACGAACACTACATCAAAACGTTACATCCACAATGACCAACAATCCTGCACACTACAATGATTGTTTAAATACACAAACAAAACAAGGTGCAGGTGTGTGCAGGTGTTGCCACAAACAGATCCTCCCACTTCATGTGGCAGGCCAACCCATGTGACTCGCGGGAGGTGAGCGTTCCGTGACATATGCATGAGCAGAAACGGGCCATAAAGCAAGTTATTCATCTTTCTTTTTGTTCTACAAAAAAATTTAAGTTTGCAAGAGTCAGGACTCTTTTTACCATCTGGGATCACTCAAGAAAAGTGGGAATGCTAGTGTCACTAACACATGGAAAGAGCTGTTATTGTAATTTCTTGTACACACAGGGAGAAATCTTCAGGCAGAACTTAAGGGGTTAGGTGCTGTTGCCATGACAGCTGAAGAGTTTCCAGAGGATAGGAATGGCATTACCTTACACACACACACACACACACATATACATACACACACACACACACACACACACACACACACGTACGTGTGTAATTAATATATATATATATATATATATATATATATATATATATCTCACTTCAGAAGATTGGCACACAGATACCACATCAAAGCTTGAGACTTATTTTTCGTGTCCTGAATCCTTCCTGAAGTAGCTAGGAAGCTTTGCTTCTATCCTGAATAGCTCAGTCAGTAGAGCATCAGAGTTTTAATCTGAGGTCCCTGTTCAAGTGAAAATATTGTTACTTTGCCACTAATGTGTGCTTGAGAAGTTTCTTGAAATACCTCTAGATCAACCTAAGTCAAGGGACAGGACCCTGTTGCCTTGAGCCTTGCCGATTAAACTGACATTTCACATCTGTTTCCCCCAGCTGTGATGCTGTGCATTGGCTGTTATCCCAGGTTAGGCTAGCTAGTTCTGGCAAGGATGAAAAATCAAAATCCTTCCTACTTTAAAAAATCAACACTTCTGAGCCTATCCCTTTTGAGTTAATTACTAAGATCATTCTCATAGCAAGTTCATTACACCTTGTGTATTTATTGTAGTGTAGTGAGCAGTTTCTATATTGGATGAGAGAGGGAGCAGACTGAGAGAGGGAGCAGAATCCATTTACACTTAAACAACAGGAGCTTGTCAGTGGAGGATGTACTTGCTCACACCTTTCCATTTGATTCCTGTTGTACACACTATAGACTGTGACCTTGAGATGCTTGAATGAAAGTTGAACATTCACACTTGTGTATGAGTGCCAACTATTAGCCAATGCATAAGGGAAGTCATTTCGGAACAAACCTGTGAGGCAATTGACTTTCAGGCAAAGTGTCTGTATTCAGTCAAGGACGTGCATGTTCAATTCCTTGCCCAGTACTTCATTGTCTGCAGTTTACTGAGAAAGACCTGACAACAGTTGAATATCTTCGGGTGTTGTCTGCTACCTCGTCTCTGTCTCTCTCTGTGTTCGTATGATAGGCACCACTGCATGCCATGCACCAGGCCGCCTTTCTTTTGGGGCTGTCTCTCATGACATCTATGGAGTGCATAATTGAAGACTAGGTAAAAGGATTCCCTTAGGATCTGAATACATTTGGTTTTTGTCTGGTACATCATCTCTGTCTCTCTCTGTGTTAAATGGAGCCTGCTCAGATGATGGTGTTGACAGCTTCCAGGATTTTCACTAGATCCAAAGCAGTGTCAAACCTGTTTTTACATTTAAATGTTTTAACCTGGTTTTACATTTTAATGTTCACAAAATAAGAAACAATGCGCATTATAAATGTTAGGTAGCTACATATTTGTACTTCTTGTACAAATTAAGAAAATAATAGAACACTAATTTAGTTGTGTGACATATTGACACCTGAGCAAGACATGAGTGAGGGATACAAAGGCAGGATATTAGTCACACAAAGCACTGTCAAAAAGGTTTAAAAACACATGGGGAAACCCATGAAGACAGGCTCAGCTTTAGTCCACAGTATGCTAAATGGGAAACACTGGAGGATTGTATGTGAGGGGTTTAAATAGGGAGAGAGTTAATTAGAAGCAAGTGTTAATGATTGATAAGTGGGTGATTGTGCACCGAGCAGTGGTCATGGTAGGTGATTTGCGCGGATATGTGTGTACGTGTCTGTGTGCGCGTTCCTGGTTGGGTGCCGACCAGAACATGACAACCTGTTTCCACTATACGTCTTTGTTGTTATTGTAATAAGGCCAGTTGAAATATGACCACAGACAGTTAGGGACTGTAATTAATATGAAACTACATGATGATATTGGAGCTATATAACTTACTTCTTTAATATAGTATTCTCTAAAATAATGTAAATGCACTGAAAATATGAATAAAAGTGTAGTAAAATCATCCAGTGTTGTACTTTATTATTTTCAAAGCAGGACCTTAGGTACGTAAAGCCAATGTACTGTTTCAAATCAAATTGCCCTATTACGATTGAACGTTTGCTATTACTATTATAATTGTAATGTGAATAATGTGATACAAATAGAGCAAATGACATACAAATTCATATAACTCACAAGTAGCTGTTAGTTTGTTAAAAGTTATAAATGTCAGTTAATTATTAATATTGTTGTTTGTGGGGAATTCAGTAGGTTGACTGATTCAAGCAACTCTCAAAGTTTCTGCATAACCTGAACCATACATTATGAACACATCCATTAAACTTGAAAATGTAGCACTGTGCATATAATAGAATTCCCTATTTAATGCAAGACTGAAACCCTCTATAAGAAAAGTGCTAAAGATCAAGTTTTACAATTAAAATGGTAAAATAACTGACCAGAATTCAATTATTGTGGGAACTGGTTTGTCACAGAACCCCCAGAACAAAGTCACGTGGTACAGCCTGCTGCTTACAGGGAGGTTCACCATAGTTTGTAGCCACACCCTCCGTGATGGCACACACCTGTGCATGGGTTGATGTTAAGTGTTTGTCTGTCTATTTAATCCCCTGCCTGTGTGTGCCTCGTCGTTGGACATTGTTACTGTTAGTGTTATTGTGTGTATAGCCATTGTTGGCGTTAGATGTCGTTCTTTTCAACACTGTTCGTCGTTATGTGGAAGTGCCACAAGTGTCATCATTGTTTTGTGTCATTAAATGTCTAAGACGCGCTTTGTGGCACTCTGGCCAACGTGACAGAATGACCAACCACCACAGGACGCCAGTTCCCTCGGCAAAAGACAGACTTCCTAGCGGGAGGTGCATAGGTACCCCCCGCGCTGCTGCCTGGATCCCAGGATATTGGAGAGAGGGCCACGACTGGCATCTGCGTCCACTCCAGAGGTGGAGGGGACCACCCAAAAGAATTTCTAGGAGGGGGCCTGAGGTTACCGAGCCAGGACCAAGGAGAGCCGAGGAGCTCCCCGAGGACCACAGTGAAGGCGGTTCGTTGGAGGTCTAGGTCTCTGGCTAGTGAAGGCAAAGCCCGAGTTCCTCCCCTTCTGTGGACTCGCCAGCAAGACTGGAGGGGTCCACCCAAAGCCTGGGAGTCAGGCTGCTTCCGGGGCACTCCTAGAGCGGCTGGCAAAAGGAAGACCCTTAGGGGAAGCTGTACATCTGGAACCGGGGCAGACGTGCACCCTGGCGTGTTTCCGCAGAGGCCAAGGCTAATCCCGCAGGCGCTGCAGCACAGCGCCTTATGTGTGTGTGGAATGGTGCTATTGTTTGTATGTATCTGTGCCTTGTGCGTGTTTTTAGGTGCATCACGTCGCGGGGAGAGCGTTGGATTGACCCGAGAGGCAGGCACGCTGCCTTTCTCCATGACTGGTGAAGTTCTCCCAGGTGGGAGGTTCCTGGCACGCTTTGTGCCGGGTGGGCACCGGACATTGCTGTGCTGTGTCTGTGTGTGTACAACAGCCTGGAGTTCGCTATCCTGGAAGAGGAAACGTCAGGAACCACGCCCCTAGGGAGGGGTCGTCTTCTGAGAATGCCTCACCCCCGCATGTCACGTGGAGCATACCGCACTGCCCCAAGAGAGGCAGAGAAGCTGCCTTTCTCCCTCTTGCCGAGAGGTCTCCCTCATTAGCGGCACCTGGCCCGCCCTGTGCTGGGTGGGCAACGGGCATGGCCATATTGTGTCTGTGTGTATGGCAGCCTTGGAATCGCTGTCCTGGCTTCAGATGCTTTGGGAGCCATGCCCCTTGGGAGGGGGTTCTGTCATGGAATGCTACCCCCCCCACCACGAGTCATGTAGTATGGTCTGCCGCATGCAGGGGGGTTCACCATAGTCTGTAGCCACACCCTCCGTGATGTCACACACCTATGCAGGGGTTGATGTTAAGTGTTTGTCTCTCTATTTAAACCCCCACCTGTGTGTGCCTCGTCGTTGGTCATTGTTATTGTTTCTGTTACTGTTATCGTTGTGTGTGTGTGCGTGTGTGTGTGTGTGTGCGTGTGTGTGTATAGCCATTGTTGGCATTAGATGTCGTTCTTCCTGTCAACACTGTTCGTCGCTATGTGTGAGTGTCACAAGTGTCATCAATGTTTTGTCATTAAACATCTCACTAAATCGAGGGAGTCTGTGCATCCTGTTCTGCGCCATGCGGCACTCGGGCTAACGTGACATGGTTCTTAGGAGGGGGATCTATCTAAATTAATACCAGCAAAAAAATAACACTGGTTTTGTAGTATGGTATGGAAAGTAATTACAGTGACTAAATTATTCTCATTGTGAAGATTTTTTAAATAATACTAATAAAGAAATTCCCACTGAGCTCCTGCAATCATGCCAAATGCCAAGTTGTTCAACAAAGGGATGGGGAGGCAGGACTGCTAAGCTTCAGACTGATCCTGCCTGGCTGGTACAGGACAAAGGCAGGGACAACTGTGGAAGATCTCAGCATGTAATAATCTTTATCATTTATCTCCATGTAAAGCACTTTGAATTGTCCCTGTACATGAAAACTGTTATACAAATAAACTTGCCTTGATTTGCCTTAGTAAGTGAATGAATCAGACAGGGAAACACTCTCAGACTATGTGGTGGGGTGCTGGCCAGGGTCTAGTCTAGGACCGTGTGGGTAACACTCACATCTTGGTGACCAGATGTTGCGGCCCCTTGACCTGTCCCACGACTGTCCCCTTGCTTGTGTTCTTAACCCAGCCAACCAGGCCGAGATCAAGTCCTTTTCGCTCTGCATACTAAGAGAAAGAGACAGACTGTGGAAAACTGACCTCAGTCAAATAGGTTTGCTTCTAACAGAACCATCTGCAGCCACATCACTGTACAGTTTAGTTTTTCCCTACTAAAAGAAAACCTGCATTGTACTGGTACTGGGAGTCTTGTGGGTAGATGAAGTGAAGACTGAATTGTGTCATGCACAACAAGTTGAAAGACGTGTCCTGAACATCATTAAGCATGTTTTTCATTTAACAAAGACAAACAAAAATGCACTGAAGAAACCAGGGATTAGAGAGAGCATCACCCACTCTGGTACACTGGTTTGAGTGTATCAGGCCTAGCAGCACTGCTGAAGCATTACATGTGTCTATAGCAAATATTCTGACCTTTATGAAGGGATAGGATGGATGCTGTGTGTGAAACAGATGGGCTAAAGTCACTTGCACCAATTGTACACAACTGTACAGTAATTAAAATGTGTCTCTATTAAAACAAGGCCACACAGTGTCAATGAAGTACAACTCTGACATATTATTCATAGTTGTATTCTTCTTCCAATGGACATTTCCACAACCCAGCCGACGTGTAAAAAGGAGCAAAAATAATATGGGCTTCACATCTGAGAATATTTAAAACAAACTGAGTGGTGGTTACATGACTTATCCAGTATACCTACAGATGTATATACACACCAATTAAAGCTGACATTCTATATTTACCCTCATATTTGCTGTTTCTTCTCTATTTTTAATGTGAAGGAGCATGAAGCTAAAAACACAATTTCATTGTCTAGTCAGTTATGAACGGCCAGTTATATGTATGTTATACATGTTTACAACAGATATGCAAGAGCTTAGAGTGTAGGTAGATTTTGCAACTCTGCTATTACAACATTACTTTGTCAGTATCTGCATATTTATATGCAATGGGTAATAATGCAGTTACGAATATTCCAGTTAGTTAGCAGCAGGATTAAGAACTGCACATCCTGGTGAAGAAAAAGCAGAGCAAAAACAAACAAAATTACTTAGCATTCAAAAACGGACACCTGTACCAATGTAGAGAAACACATAAGAATACTGATTGTATAAATAAGGTTCTTTCATAGCACTGCAACCACCACACCTGTATCAAGTACACTATGAGTTTTAATATTCTACTCAGCATTAAGTGTATGCATGTCTGCAGTGTCATGATTATAGTAAGTCTGATTTAAAAATTAATAAAACAAAGCAAGATTTTAAACTTAGCTTAGCATTACCTTCTCCAAACTACACTACAATTTCTAAACCTCTAGTGACCTGAGATCACCATATGAAAACCTCAGCCTCCTTTGAGTCTCCTTTAATACAGGTCCTGCAAATGTTGTACATATGTAAGACAGTGCAAGATTACACATCAGCTGCTGGGATGTTTCTAAATTAAGATACTTTGCTGGTTCTAAATGCATCACTGGGTCTAAAGTCTGCGAGGTGCAGGTGTGCACAAGGACTGTGCACCCTGAACATAGCCGAATATCTCAAAGTCCACAGAGCGCAGGTCACCACCACTCGAGTCCTTGTTCTCAGACATTGTGAGCTGTTCCAGGCTTCGCTGAATAAAGCTTTGGACGTTTTCAGCGACTGGATCAAGTTGCCTCTTCACTTGGACCTGACTCACAGTGTAAAATTTAAAGAGGAAGTCGCACCGTTAAACAGCCCATCAGATAGTAAGAGTCCCACAACAGTGTGGTAGTCTATAAGCCTATAAAGGGTTAAAAGGTAAGGCTAAAATAATGTATCTAAAGAAGTAATATTCATTCGTTCTAATATCTATTCAGATATAAAAGAAAGCTGATAATGTTCTTCATTTAAAATTTTAAGGCGCTGCATGCTCGTTATAACCACTAGAGGGCGATAGCGCTAAACAAGAACCATAAGTTAAGCACTTACAAGCGCAAGTGTTTAGTGGGCTCAAGAAAAAACTGAGTTATATGTCTTAAATATTTAAGCCACTGAAAACACCCGAAGTTTTATCTGCATTTAAAAGAGCATCTTAAAATTGTATTCTTAAGTTTAAAAAGTTCTGAAGATATCTGTTCCTCAACATAGAAACTGATATATTTCACAAGGCTGATGACCTATTGTGTGCAGGAACAGAATCTACAGGCCAACCCACATCACCCCAAGAATAATGATGGAGAACAGACATAGAAAGTTATAAAGTTACATATGTATGAAACTGTAGATTATAAATTTGTAGATCAGTGCCCTGTAAGTAATATCACTGTACAAAAATAATAAGAGTTAGATTTAGCGTTGTCTAATTCAAATCTAGAGGTGAGAAAGAGTGTTACAATGCAGACAATGCAGCACAATACAGGGCAGCCAATCATAAAGGAGCTCAGTTATCTTACATCCGTCTTAAAGGTGCAGTAGCAACAGGTGCCTGTTGAATTCCGAGCGATATATATATAGAGGTTGGAAATTGGTTGTGTAAAAATGAATTGTGATTGTTAAGCCACATAGATGTAAGTGGACATCAAGGGAAAAAATAGTGTGGGTGCCAAGTATGGTGATTGTATCTTAAAAGCCGTAGGAAATGTTACATTCAGAATGTTTGTGAGACAAAAAAATAAGATATAATTACTATCCATGGTTTAATTGACTGTGTTGCAGACAACATAGGCAGGGATTAGACTGAAAAATGTCAGAGTATTTTTAATGCTGTTTATTGCTGTCGTCAGAGGTTATGCAGCCATATCCTCCCTAGCAAGTACGGCTTCAAACACAAATGGCCGCCTGCAGACACAAATACCGTGTTGAGCAATATTTAATTACATCTACTTGAAATGCATATTTAATTGCATTGTTAGTATTTATGGAAAACAAGTGTTAGGATTGCTCTGCTCCATTGCAGACTTTCTCACTCTAGCAACTGGATTCCATCTCCTCAATCAGTTGGTCCATATTATGTTCGCAGGAATCATATTGCATCTTTATGAATGAATTCAGTTTCACCTCCAACTATGAAGAGAAACAGTGTTAAGCAATATTTAATTACATCTACTTGAAATGCATAGTTCATAGCATTGTGAGAATTTATGGAAAACAAGCGTTAGGATTGCTCTGCTCCACTGCAGACTTTCTCACTCTAGCAAACATGGCTTCCAGGTCCTCAATACATTTATGCCTGTCATCGTCATCGTATGTCTGATTCAAAGGAGTTTTGAAATTCATATCTTTAGGTACAATCTTTTTGGAAGAGTCCAGTTCCACCTGTAGATATGAGTAGAAATATTGTTGAACAGTATTTAAATACATTTAATTGAAATATGACTTTAATTACAGTTTGATACATTTGTAATTTATAATTTGTATTGGACTAGAAAGGAAACAAATACAATTTTTATTGCATAGCCGTTATCACATAGCCTGCAGGCCTAATGATGTAAAAATGTGCCCCCAAACATCAAATATTCAACAGAAATAACAGGACCTGACACACTAAGGTACCGTAGACCCATTCAAATTGTGCTATTGGAATAATAAATTCCAATGCATTCAGTCATTTTAGCTAGTGTTGATTTTGATTCTCGCCACAATTATACTAATAATCAGTGTTACAGCTCAGCATGCAAAGTCACCGAACAGTCGACTGTTAATTCTATAGTAAGGAGAATGTAAAACAAACAAACAAAAAACCCACCAACAGTATTTTTTTTCCTGTAACTGACAAAGATTGCATATGCTAAATGTATGTGTCCTAAATATATTCTAAATACATTTACATTAGTGTTTTTAATTAATTTCTCGAACATTTGTTGAAATGCATTTGTAATTTATATTTAGAGACATTTCAGTGTACTTAAGTACAAGCATTAAATTAGCATCACTGTTCACCATAGCTGTTTTTCTATTTTTTGTGGCTTTTGTCCCTTGCCTCAGTATGGCTTTAAATCATTTGTCTTGGTTCTACTTTACTTACTATGGCTGATTCAGTTCCCTCAGTAGTCAAGTCATTCTTTATTAAATACTTTGTTCTACTATCTGTTTAAAAACTAACAGAAAATGTCTTATTAGTGTTGTATAGATAGATAGAACACTTCTATGTAGATCTCTCTCTCTCAGACAAACACACACACACACAGTTCATCCAAGTGGTGGCTGTGGTCAGAACTTACCCTTAAAGAAGTCATTCTCTGAGGTCGTGTTCCTTCTCTTATCACCCTTCCGACAGCAGCAAGTGAACAATAGCACAAGCTGCGTGAATATTCTGGCAGGGATCTGGGCTCGTGTCTTTTCGTTCTTCTTTTTCTCATATTTACCAAATATCCTGTGCTTTTCCTCTTCATACTTCTCAGAAGGAACAGGTTCCTTGCGTCTTGGATTGGAATCGTAACTACCAGACTGACCCATAATAAATTTAGTAAAAACTTGTATGCTTCAACAGTATACAGTGGGAAAAATGGTGATCACCTTTAAAAGGATTTCTTACTGTAGGCCTATTATAAACAACATGGAGGAAATAAAAATAAAAATACTTGAGTCAGACCGTGGGCACAGGCTGCTAATAAATCAAGTAAATGAAACTGGATGGACTGCTTAATTTTGTAACAACACAACATTTATGGTGACAAGGATGTTTCACACATACACTCTTAAGTGATGCTGACCTCAATATCCATATTTCACATTGTTACTGTAACACTATAGATGAACCTAAACCTCACATTCTCATCACGTTGATAAGCTTTTTGAAAGTTCCGCTCTGCACGTCTCTGAAAGGCAGGTGAGTTAATCTCCTGGAAACATAAAAGCATGACACTAAATCTTTCACTTTGTTCTTATATGCGAGTTGTCAATAATTCAAAATTCTTGTTAAAACTCTGGAACTCTGTTGCAGCTCACTCTCTCTGTTTTGCATTGCCAGATCACTGGACAGGAGTATGTCCGGCTTTGACACACGTGCCCTGCGCTGACCAGTACCGCCAGCAACCACAACACGTGGAGACGTAATCCTCTTTAACTACTTGTCCTTCCTCCACGTATATAAACTCAAAACTCCAGTTTAGAGTGGTTAATGGCACTTACGCCAGCACACTGTACCGGTTTGTTCACCTGTAGTCAGAGATGCACGGACCCGTTGGTGCGTATGCGTAACTCGGAGCAGGTGCTGCTCTACAAGGTTATGCTGCTGCTTATTGTCACTCTCTCATGAACACAAGCCCTCATCTACTTTAACAAGGCTAAGTCACTGATAATGTAATAACAAACATGTTTGACAAAATACTAGGTCATGGTTTGCAGTCTGAAGTACTTTTGACCTGCTGAGAGTTAGCCTGATTTGATTTAGCCTGTTCCTAACCTTTGTTTAGTATGTTGCGTAAAAGCTCATGGAAATATTTCAGATGTAACATACATGTAACTGACCTAGTAGAGCAAAGTTACAGAATTGTAAGGAGGAAGTGAGGTTCTTGGGGCATATCATTAAGGGAAATACACACAAGCTGTCTCAAAACCGAGCACAAGCCATAATTTCGCTACCTAAACCATAGTGGCATACTCCCCTCTTACTGTTTTAGTACCACACGCAGTACACTGAATACTGCAGGACCAAAGAGTTTCACACTTATCAGCCCAGTGGTAGCTGAGATACCACACCACCCTCTTAGATATGCCTAATATAACTGTCAAAAGGTGTATAACACTGAAGCCAGCTACACTCCTTCCTACGGAGGAGGATGGAGATCCACAAGGCTGCACAGCAGTCTTAGCTGAAGTATATATACCGCGGGTTGATCTCTTTGAAGAAGCCATAAGTAACTCAGACCTATGCCTCTATGTGGATGGGTCAGCAAGCAAGGACGACACAGGGGTCAATAGGGCAGCATACGCGGTAGTAACAGATCATGAGATACTTAAAACAGAAGTATTACCATCCTCCTATTCAGCGCAGGCTGCTGAACTAGTAGCACTGACGGAAGCATGCAAACTAGCTGCAGACAAAACTGTTAATGATTTTGGAGCCATATGGAAACATAGGCAATTCCTGACAAGCTCGGGTAAATATATTAGACATCACCATCTTGCTAGAAGCCATTTCGCTGCCAAAGACAATTGTAGTTGTTAAGTGTGCAGCTCACAGGACTACAGAAGACCAAATCAGCAAGGGGAATACTTTTGCAGATAGAGTAGCAAAGGCAGCTGCAACTAAAACCGCTGTGCAAGCAATACAGGAAACCGCTGCTACCCCGCAGGCCACATTACGGGAAATTCAGTCAGGGGCTACCGCCACCGAAGGCACCAGGTGGAGACAACTAGAACCTCCTGTTAACAACCCACACTGCTGTCAAAATAGAAGGACGAGGAACCTGGGTACATCACACACACTGTAAGAAGGCTCCGACACCAGCCCCAACTCAAAGCAGCAGCACCCCAACAGACTAGGTCGGAACTGTGTTGAGTAGGGTGTTAAAGGCAAGGCCTACTCTTTCGACACTCGGAACTGTCAAGAATAAGATGGGTGTGTTGGTGCTTGTGATACTTGGGGTCTGGCATAGTGTCCACTGGAGTACATCCGAACGTATAACCTGGGATACCTCCTCCTCCGGTTATTGGACCAGGTTAAACAACGGCTATTTTAGCACCTCTAACAAGGAATAAATCCCATGGTATCAAGCCTTCAATAAGCCAGTGCAGCAGACAATTACAGGTCAGGTCACCTAAGAGAAAACACCACAAAGCAGTGTCAAATCATTAGGGTTCCGTCTGGTTCTTATGATTATTCTGCAAACAGAAAATATGTATGGGACATCAGAACTGATAGTGAAGTTAAACAATCAGTCAATCTTACTATTGCCAGTGCGCCCGGAGATGGAAATGCCATTCAGGTAACGTTACGAGAAAACTGGAATATGACTAATCCCAATGGTAGCTATCTGTGCTGTATAGAAAGGGTCGGGGCTGACATTTGTGCGCCACTGACACTTGTAGCATTGCCACGTAGAGAAAATCAGACACAGCTAACACAGTCAGAACATAGACTGCATATTAATATGGATGAAGAATCCCATGACTTATCAGAAGACTTGTTACCATTTCAGGGTCCCAACGCCAATGAGGCAGAACGATTAGCAGCTAAATGCCAACAAAATACAGCGTGTATGTCAGCCATTGTGCATGCCCAACATATCAAGCAAGAGTGCCTGGTGTGCCAGCACACCAGTGTTCCAAGGACTGTAATCCCTCTGAAAAACGCAGACGTAGGAGAAGTGAATATGACAATCTCTATGTGCCAGGTTATTAACCAGACCTCAAACTGTCCCAGTCCCACTAACCCCGCACCACCGAAAATGATGCTGCATGTGGCAGCTAGTAAGGGTGAGATATTTGTATAGCAGATGAAGCAGCAGGTGCCGGTAGGCTGGTCCAGATGCGTCGACTATGTGCAGGTGCACAGCAATGGCACTTGGAGTGACTCCAATAGCAGTTCCCTGTGGAATTGCTCCATGACAACCCTGCAGGGGTATTGGAATGTAATGTGGGTCGGTGGTTCGGTGGCCTATGGTGAATTGCCCATTGAGTGCTGCATTATATGTCATCGCTATTAGCCCACTATTATATAAAATTAAAAATGATCAGAAATTACAGGGTGTTCAAATGTTAGGTATGGAAAGATGGAAAATATTTGCGTACGCAGATGATGTGATGGCTTATGTCAAGAATCAAAATGAGTTTAATATAGTTAAGAGGCACTTTGAAATGTATGAAGTTGTGGCTGGACCAAAATTAAATGAAAGTAAAAGTGAAGGGGTATGGATAGTAGATGGGCAACCTGTACCAATAGATGTAGAAATAAAAAATGAAATTAAAATATTAGGTTTGATGGAAGTAAACGGTAGATGTAGTGAACGGAATCGGGAGAAGAAGGAGTGTGAAATTAAACTAGAATTGGGAAAATGGAGGGTGTCGAACTATAAGACTAGAATACAGTAGGTTAAGACCTTTGTTTTGTGGAAATTGTTGTTTTTGGCTGCGGTTTTCCCTCCAGATGAGAAATGTATTAAGAGGTTGAATAAAATGTGTGTTCGTTTTATTTGGGAAAATAACAGAGAAGTGGCAAAATGGGAAATTATGTACAAGTCAAAAGATAAAGGTGAAATGTAACGAAAGCTATATTTCGGAAAGCAATTTGGGTAGGAGATGTAAATCAGTGGAAAGAAAAGAGGCAAGTCAAGGAAACATGCTCCTTATTTTAAATTAGTATATGGAGATCTTTTGTTTAAATATAGGCAGCTTAATATTGATTGGAATAGGTCCCCAAATAAAATGATATATAAAACAATACAAAACTGTGATTTTGGGGGAATGTCAATTATAAGGGTCTGACAGTGACAGAATGTGAAACCTATGTTAAAAATGTACAGTCTAAAAATATCTCGGAAAATGTTCGAGATACTGCATGGCTTATATCTGTTGGAAGACTGGCTGTACGATGTATTGTCAAATGGAGTTGTTTTGTTACAACAAAGGAATGTCCGATGTATAATTGCATAGCCGATGAAACGTTACAACATTTATTACTGCAGTGCACAAAGACTATTGAAAGTTGGGAGAAAATGGAAGGTATTGGGTTTAAATGGGATCCTAACAGGAAAAGTATTATGTATGGAGTTTTTAATGAGAATTTGCCTGAGAATGTGAAGGACTTTTGTTGGATGATTGTTTGTGTGATAAATTCAAAGATTTGGAAAACACGATGTAAGATGATTATTGAGCAATGTATAATACCTGCAGAAATAGTGTTTAAACAGATTGTGTGTGAGTTAAAAAGGTTGAAGACGATTGATATGAGAGGAAAAATTCCCTGGACTCTTTTGGACATATAAATGGATGATGTATACCTAATTTACAGATGTAATTTGTATTGTTAATTATTAATGTATAGAGTGAAGGTAGTCTGTGTCCTCTGGTAGATATTATTTGTGAGGTTTTTGTGATGGAGTGTTTGTATTGAATTGAATTGAATTTTCTTAATAAAGTCAATTTAAAAATGGAGAAAGGCGGCCCTAGAAACATTATTTATTTACATGAGCTTCGAACGAGAGAGTGGGATCCATAACTCCAAGATCTTTAACCGTTAGATAAGATGTGATTGGGAGACCATTGAGGTTTGTTGAGTAATTAGAGAGTGGGGATCTAGCTGACTCTGGGCCTAATAGGAACACGTCTGAATGTCTCTGAATGTTAGAAATTAATAAAAAATACTAATGTCAATGTATTTACGACGCATGCATTTAGGACGTAATTTTTTCAATCACAACAAAATATGTTGTATTTTTTGCATTATGCTTACTACAGAATTAACAATCAACTGTTCAGTGACTTTGCATGCAGAGTTGTAACATTGCTTATTACTAGAACTGTGGCTAGAATCAAAATCAACGCTAGTGTCATTCCTAAATCCCCAGTCAGCTAGTCATAAAGTTAACATTCAAATAGAAAATAAAGATGCAGACTTCAGAATTAGTTAAAGACAATAGCTGAGAGAATAGAATAAATTATCCATTACTACCCCTGTCTTTTATTATCCCTCCATCCCTCAATCCCATGCCATCTTCCTCTATTATTTGTTTTTCTATTTTGTTCTGGTATCTCCTTATCTCTTTTTAAAAAAACATTGGCCAAAAGACTAACTAAAACACTGACATACTTAAGACCTTTAATTCTTTTTTAAATATAACATTAAAAGGAGAATGTTACTTATTTGACCCTGACTGTCCACTTATATATCTGTTTTGAGTATGATTTTCCTTGTTGAAGTGACAACAGTAACAAATGTAGCATGTCACAAATATATACATGACTATGTATGAAAAATGAAAGACATCAACATGAAGTACTGGAGCTGATTTCAGTTAAGCACCTAGTGATGGAAACTATAAAGACTAACATTGTCATAAAAATGCTGTGAAAGTTAATGGTTAGAAGATTACAAGTGGCTAAGACATACCTTGTTGAGAAATATTTTGGTAGCTGAACATCTCCAAATCGTATAATGCGATGTTTCTTCTTTGTGTCCAATGAACGTAAAAATTGAAACATTCACAACTGGCCATGTTTCTTGCCAATATGTTGGTGTTTGGACCTGTGGGCCTTTGTGATTCATTACACCTTGTGTACTTGTAGTGTGGTGGGCAGTTTCTATATTGGCTGAGAGAAGGAACAGACTTGTTCAAGTCACAGATCCATTTGCATTTAAGCAATATAAGCATGTCAGTAGTGGATGTACTTGCTCACACCTTTTGAAAGTTGAGCATTCACACTTGTGTATGTCGTCTATCTGTTAGCTAATGCATGAGGGAATTAGTTTTCGAAAAAAAAATCTTCACGGCAATTCTTTTTCAGGCAGAGAGTCTGTATTCAGGCGAAGACTCACACACACATTCATATATATATATATATGTTTAATATATCCATGGCTGGATTTCAAATGTAACACAACAGACTGCAGCCAATGTGATGTTTTATAAATGTTTTAGCATCTCCCACTTGTCCTGACCACCAGTGGATGACCATATGAAGTGGGCCTTTGTAATTTGATATTGCCATCAGAGCTAAGGAGTTTTAAGAGGAGAGAAAGAGCATTCATTATATGCAAACTGACTGGATCTCACATGATGCTCAGCATGCTATGACACTACACTGCCAAAAACTTAGCTGACAGACATTATAGCATTCCCCATTCACCTATTTTACTATTGGAAAGCTCTTAACATGTCATGTCAGTTAAGATGTACTGGATTGGGGAGGATGACCAAACCATACCATGTGGGCCTTTATGTGTCTTGAGAGGATTGACACACAAATAGCATATCAAAGCTTGAGACTTATATGTCGTGTCCAGATTCTATCCTTCCATAGGTAGGAAACGTTGGCTGTGGCCTGTGTAGCTCAGTCGGTAGAGCATCAGACTTTTAATCTGAGGGTCCAGGGTTCAAGTCCCTGTTCAGGTGATGATATTGTTACTTTGCCACTAAAGTGTGCTTGAGAAGTTTCTGGAAATACCTCTAGATCAAAGTAAGTCCAGAAACAAGACCATACTTCCTTAAACATTGCTGATTAAAGTGACCTTTCACATTTCTATCCATTCCCCCAGCTGTGACGTTGCAACTTGGCTATTATCCCAGGTAAGGCTAGCTACGCTTCTTGGCAATAATTAAACATCAAAAGCTTTCTTACTTTATAAAATCAACACTTCTGAGCCTAACCTTTTTGAATTAATTCCTGAGATTGTTCTCATAGCAATTTCATTACACATCGTGTAACGTACTGCTTTGAGCAATTTCAGTATTGGCTGAGAGAAGGAACAGACTTGTTCAAGTCAAAGAATCCTTTTTCATTTATAGAACAGGAGCTTGTCAGTGGAGGATGTACTTGCTCAAACTTTTCCCTTTGATTCCTTTCGTAGACACTACCAACTGTGACCTTGAGATGCGTGAATGAAAGTTGATCATTTACACTTGCGGATGTGTGCCAACTGTTATCTAATGCTTGAGGGAAGAAATTTTGGAACACCCTTCCAGGCAATTGTTTTTCAGGCAAAGTGTCTGTATTCAGTCTAGGACATGTGCGTGTGTTTAAGTCCTTGTCCTCGCCTTCATTCTCTGCAGTTCACTGAGAAATACCTTACACTGTGTAATGCCATGTCCTATTCGAGGGCCAAAACACCACCAATCTTGGTTATCAAAGACTCACTCCACCCTGACCACAGCCTCTTCTCTTAGACAGCATGACAAAACCACCATCGCAGCTTGACAGCAAAAATCGAGCCTCTTAGAATGTTAGAATGCTATTCTAACCATTTATGTTCGTTCTCCCTTTATGTACACAAAGTCCAGAATGCATCCATATGACATCAAAAGAGAAATCTTTTGGTAGCTGAACATCTCCAACTCGTACAATGCGTTGTTTCTTCTTTGTGTCCAATGAACGTAAAAATTGAAACATTCACAACTGGCCATGTTTCTTGCCAATATGTTGGTGTTTGGACCTGTGGGCCTTTGTGATTCATTACACCTTGTGTACTTGTAGTGTGGTGGGCAGTTTCTATATTGGCTGAGAGAAGGAACAGACTTGTTCAAGTCACAGATCCATTTGAATTTAAGCAATATAAGCATGTCAGTAGTGGATGTACTTGCTCACACCTTTTGAAAGTTGAGCATTCACACTTGTGTATGTCGTCTATCTGTTAGCTAATGCATGAGGGAATTAGTTTTCGAAAAAAAAATCTTCACGGCAATTCTTTTTCAGGCAGAGAGTCTGTATTCAGGCGAAGACTCACACACACATTCATATATATATATATATGTTTAATATATCCATGGCTGGATTTCAAATGTAACACAACAGACTGCAGCCAATGTGATGTTTTATAAATGTTTTAGCATCTCCCACTTGTCCTGACCACCAGTGGATGACCATATGAAGTGGGCCTTTGTAATTTGATATTGCCATCAGAGCTAAGGAGTTTTAAGAGGAGAGAAAGAGCATTCATTATATGCAAACTGACTGGATCTCACATGATGCTCAGCATGCTATGACACTACACTGCCAAAAACTTAGCTGACAGACATTATAGCATTCCCCATTCACCTATTTTACTATTGGAAAGCTCTTAACATGTCATGTCAGTTAAGATGTACTGGATTGGGGAGGATGACCAAACCATACCATGTGGGCCTTTATGTGTCTTGAGAGGATTGACACACAAATAGCATATCAAAGCTTGAGACTTATATGTCGTGTCCAGATTCTATCCTTCCATAGGTAGGAAACGTTGGCTGTGGCCTGTGTAGCTCAGTCGGTAGAGCATCAGACTTTTAATCTGAGGGTCCAGGGTTCAAGTCCCTGTTCAGGTGATGATATTGTTACTTTGCCACTAAATTGTGCTTGAGAAGTTTCTGGAAATACCTCTAGATCAAAGTAAGTCCAGAAACAAGACCATACTTCCTTAAACATTGCTGATTAAAGTGACCTTTCACATTTCTATCCATTCCCCCAGCTGTGACGTTGCAACTTGGCTATTATCCCAGGTAAGGCTAGCTACGCTTCTTGGCAATAATTAAACATCAAAAGCTTTCTTACTTTATAAAATCAACACTTCTGAGCCTAACTTTTTTGAATTAATTCCTGAGATTGTTCTCATAGCAATTTCATTACACATCGTGTAACGTACTGCGTTGAGCAATTTCAGTATTGGCTGAGAGAAGGAGCAGACTTGTTCAGAACAGGAGCTTGTCAGTGGAGGATGTACTTGCTCAAACTTTTCCCTTTGATTCCTTTCGTAGACACTACCAACTGTGACCTTGAGATGCGTGAATGAAAGTTGATCATTTACACTTGCGGATGTGTGCCAACTGTTATCTAATGCATGAGGGAAGAAATTTTGGAACACCCTTCCAGGCAATTGTTTTTCAGGCAAAGTGTCTGTATTCAGTCTAGGACATGTGCGTGTGTTTAAGTCCTTGCCCTCGCCTTCATTCTCTGCAGTTCACTGAGAAAGACCTTACACTGTGTAATGCCATGTCCTATTCGAGGGCCAAAACACCACCAATCTTGGTTATCAAAGACTCACTCCACCCTGACCACAGCCTCTTCTCTTAGACAGCATGACAAAACCACCATCGCAGCTTGAGAGCAAAAATCGAGCCTCTTAGAATGTTAGAATGCTATTCTAACCATTTATGTTCGTTCTCCCTTTATGTACACAAAGTCCAGAATGCATCCATATGACATCAAAAGAGAAATCTTTTGGTAGCTGAACATCTCCAACTCGTACAATGCGTTGTTTCTTCTTTGTGTCCAATGAACGTAAAAATTGAAACATTCACAACTGGCCATGTTTCTTGCCAATATGTTGGTGTTTGGACCTGTGGGCCTTTGTGATTCATTACACCTTGTGTACTTGTAGTGTGGTGGGCAGTTTCTATATTGGCTGAGAGAAGGAACAGACTTGTTCAAGTCACAGATCCATTTGCATTTAAGCAATATAAGCATGTCAGTAGTGGATGTACTTGCTCACACCTTTTGAAAGTTGAGCATTCACACTTGTGTATGTCAGCTATCTGTTAGCTAATGCATGGGGGAATTAGTTTTCGAAAAAAAAATCTTCGAGGCAATTCTTTTTCAGGCAGAGAGTCTGTATTCAGGCGAAGACTCACACACACATTCATATATATATATATGTTTAATATATCCATGGCTGGATTTCAAATGTAACACAACAGACTGCAGCCAATGTGATGTTTTATAAATGTTTTAGCATCTCCCACTTGTCCTGACCACCAGTGGATGACCATATGAAGTGGGCCTTTGTAATTTGATATTGCCATCAGAGCTAAGGAGTTTTAAGAGGAGAGAAAGAGCATTCATTATATGCAAACTGACTGGATCTCACATGATGCTCAGCATGCTATGACACTACACTGCCAAAAACTTAGCTGACAGACATTATAGCATTCCCCATTCACCTATTTTACTATTGGAAAGCTCTTAACATGTCATGTCAGTTAAGATGTACTGGATTGGGGAGGATGACCAAACCATACCATGTGGGCCTTTATGTGTCTTGAGAAGATTGACACACAAATAGCATATCAAAGCTTGAGACTTATATGTCGTGTCCAGATTCTATCCTTCCATAGGTAGGAAACATCGGCTTTGGCCTGGGTAGCTCAGTAGGTAGAGCATCAGACTTTTAATCTGAGGGTCCAGGGTTCAAGTCCCTGTTCAGGTGTTGATATTGTTACTTTGCCACACAAGTGTGTGTGAGAAGTTTCTGGAAATACCTCTAGATCAAAGTAAGTCCAGAAACAGGACCATACTTCCTTAAACATTGCTGATTAAAGTGACCTTTCACATTTCTATCCATTCCCCCAGCTGTGACGTTGCAACTTGGCTATTATCCCAGGTAAGGCCAGCTACGCTTCTTGGCTATAATTAAACATCAAAAGCTTTCTTACTTTATAAAATCAACACTTCTGAGCCTAACCTTTTTGAATTAATTCCTGAGATTGTTCTCATAGCAATTTCATTACACATGGTGTAACGTACTGCGTTGAGCAATTTCAGTATTGGCTGAGAGAAGGAGCAGACTTGTTCAAGTCAAAGAATCCTTTTTCATTTATAGAACAGGAGCTTGTCAGTGGAGGATGTACTTGCTCAAACTTTTCCCTTTGATTCCTTTCGTAGACACTACCAACTGTGACCTTGAGATGCGTGAATGAAAGTTGATCATTTACACTTGCGGATGTGTGCCAACTGTTATCTAATGCATGAGGGAAGAAATTTTGGAACACCCTTCCAGGCAATTGTTTTTCAGGCAAAGTGTCTGTATTCAGTCTAGGACATGTGCGTGTGTTTAAGTCCTTGCCCTCGCCTTCATTCTCTGCAGTTCACTGAGAAATACCTTACACTGTGTAATGCCATGTCCTATTCGAGGGCCAAAACACCACCAATCTTGGTTATCAAAGACTCACTCCACCCTGACCACAGCCTCTTCTCTTAGACAGCATGACAAAACCACCATCGCAGCTTGAGAGCAAAAATCGAGCCTCTTAGAATGTTAGAATGCTATTCTAACCATTTATGTTCGTTCTCCCTTTATGTACACAAAGTCCAGAATGCATCCATATGACATCAAAAGAGAAATCTTTTGGTAGCTGAACATCTCCAACTCGTACAATGCGTTGTTTCTTCTTTGTGTCCAATGAACGTAAAAATTGAAACATTCACAACTGGCCATGTTTCTTGCCAATATGTTGGTGTTTGGACCTGTGGGCCTTTGTGATTCATTACACCTTGTGTACTTGTAGTGTGTTGGGCAGTTTCTATATTGGCTGAGAGAAGGAACAGACTTGTTCAAGTCACAGATCCATTTGCATTTAAGCAATATAAGCATGTCAGTAGTGGATGTACTTGCTCACACCTTTTGAAAGTTGAGCATTCACACTTGTGTATGTCAGCTATCTGTTAGCTAATGCATGGGGGAATTAGTTTTCGAAAAAAAAATCTTCGAGGCAATTCTTTTTCAGGCAGAGAGTCTGTATTCAGGCGAAGACTCACACACACATTCATATATATATATGTTTAATATATCCATGGCTGGATTTCAAATGTAACACAACAGACTGCAGCCAATGTGATGTTTTATAAATGTTTTAGCATCTCCCACTTGTCCTGACCACCAGTGGATGACCATATGAAGTGGGCCTTTGTAATTTGATATTGCCATCAGAGCTAAGGAGTTTTAAGAGGAGAGAAAGAGCATTCATTATATGCAAACTGACTGGATCTCACATGATGCTCAGCATGCTATGACACTACACTGCCAAAAATTTAGCTGACAGACATTATAGCATTCCCCATTCACCTATTTTACTATTGGAAAGCTCTTAACATGTCATGTCAGTTAAGATGTACTGGATTGGGGAGGATGACCAAACCATACCATGTGGGCCTTTATGTGTCTTGAGAAGATTGACACACAAATAGCATATCAAAGCTTGAGACTTATATGTCGTGTCCAGATTCTATCCTTCCATAGGTAGGAAACATTGGCTTTGGCCTGGGTAGCTCAGTAGGTAGAGCATCAGACTTTTAATCTGAGGGTCCAGGGTTCAAGTCCCTGTTCAGGTGTTGATATTGTTACTTTGCCACACAAGTGTGTGTGAGAAGTTTCTGGAAATACCTCTAGATCAAAGTAAGTCCAGAAACAGGACCATACTTCCTTAAACATTGCTGATTAAAGTGACCTTTCACATTTCTATCCATTCCCCCAGCTGTGACGTTGCAACTTGGCTATTATCCCAGGTAAGGCCAGCTACGCTTCTTGGCTATAATTAAACATCAAAAGCTTTCTTACTTTATAAAATCAACACTTCTGAGCCTAACCTTTTTGAATTAATTCCTGAGATTGTTCTCATAGCAATTTCATTACACATCGTGTAACGTACTGCGTTGAGCAATTTCAGTATTGGCTGAGAGAAGGAGCAGACTTGTTCAAGTCAAAGAATCCTTTTTCATTTATAGAACAGGAGCTTGTCAGTGGAGGATGTACTTGCTCAAACTTTTCCCTTTGATTCCTTTCGTAGACACTACCAACTGTGACCTTGAGATGCGTGAATGAAAGTTGATCATTTACACTTGCGGATGTGTGCCAACTGTTATCTAATGCATGAGGGAAGAAATTTTGGAACACCCTTCCAGGCAATTGTTTTTCAGGCAAAGTGTCTGTATTCAGTCTAGGACATGTGCGTGTGTTTAAGTCCTTGCCCTCGCCTTCATTCTCTGCAGTTCACTGAGAAATACCTTACACTGTGTAATGCCATGTCCTATTCGAGGGCCAAAACACCACCAATCTTGGTTATCAAAGACTCACTCCACCCTGACCACAGCCTCTTCTCTTAGACAGCATGACAAAACCACCATCGCAGCTTGAGAGCAAAAATCGAGCCTCTTAGAATGTTAGAATGCTATTCTAACCATTTATGTTCGTTCTCCCTTTATGTACACAAAGTCCAGAATGCATCCATATGACATCAAAAGAGAAATCTTTTGGTAGCTGAACATCTCCAACTCTTACAATGCGTTGTTTCTTCTTTGTGTCCAATGAACGTAAAAATTGAAACATTCACAACTGGCCATGTTTCTTGCCAATATGTTGGTGTTTGGACCTGTGGGCCTTTGTGATTCATTACACCTTGTGTACTTGTAGTGTGGTGGGCAGTTTCTATATTGGCTGAGAGAAGGAACAGACTTGTTCAAGTCACAGATCCATTTGCATTTAAGCAATATAAGCATGTCAGTAGTGGATGTACTTGCTCACACCTTTTGAAAGTTGAGCATTCACACTTGTGTATGTCAGCTATCTGTTAGCTAATGCATGGGGGAATTAGTTTTCGAAAAAAAAATCTTCGAGGCAATTCTTTTTCAGGCAGAGAGTCTGTATTCAGGCGAAGACTCACACACACATTCATATATATATATGTTTAATATATCCATGGCTGGATTTCAAATGTAACACAACAGACTGCAGCCAATGTGATGTTTTATAAATGTTTTAGCATCTCCCACTTGTCCTGACCACCAGTGGATGACCATATGAAGTGGGCCTTTGTAATTTGATATTGCCATCAGAGCTAAGGAGTTTTAAGAGGAGAGAAAGAGCATTCATTATATGCAAACTGACTGGATCTCACATGATGCTCAGCATGCTATGACACTACACTGCCAAAAACTTAGCTGACAGACATTATAGCATTCCCCATTCACCTATTTTACTATTGGAAAGCTCTTAACATGTCATGTCAGTTAAGATGTACTGGATTGGGGAGGATGACCAAACCATACCATGTGGGCCTTTATGTGTCTTGAGAGGATTGACACACAAATAGCATATCAAAGCTTGAGACTTATATGTCGTGTCCAGATTCTATCCTTCCATAGGTAGGAAACATTGGCTGTGGCATGTGTAGCTCAGTCGGTCGAGCATCAGACTTTTAATCTGAGGGTCCAGGGTTCAAGTCCCTGTTCAGGTGTTGATATTGTTACTTTGCCACTAAAGTGTGCTTGAGAAGTTTCTGGAAATACCTCTAGATCAAAGTAAGTCCAGAAACAGGACCATACTTCCTTAAACATTGCTGATTAAAGTGACCTTTCACATTTCTATCCATTCCCCCAGCTGTGACGTTGCAACTTGGCTATTATCCCAGGTAAGGCTAGCTACGCTTCTTGGCTATAATTAAACATCAAAAGCTTTCTTACTTTATAAAATCAACACTTCTGAGCCTAACCTTTTTGAATTAATTCCTGAGATTGTTCTCATAGCAATTTCATTACACATGGTGTAACGTACTGCGTTGAGCAATTTCAGTATTGGCTGAGAGAAGGAGCAGACTTGTTCAAGTCAAAGAATCCTTTTTCATTTATAGAACAGGAGCTTGTCAGTGGAGGATGTACTTGCTCAAACTTTTCCCTTTGATTCCTTTCGTAGACACTACCAACTGTGACCTTGAGATGCGTGAATGAAAGTTGATCATTTACACTTGCGGATGTGTGCCAACTGTTATCTAATGCATGAGGGAAGAAATTTTGGAACACCCTTCCAGGCAATTGTTTTTCAGGCAAAGTGTCTGTATTCAGTCTAGGACATGTGCGTGTGTTTAAGTCCTTGCCCTCGCCTTCATTCTCTGCAGTTCACTGAGAAATACCTTACACTGTGTAATGCCATGTCCTATTCGAGGGCCAAAACACCACCAATCTTGGTTATCAAAGACTCACTCCACCCTGACCACAGCCTCTTCTCTTAGACAGCATGACAAAACCACCATCGCAGCTTGAGAGCAAAAATCGAGCCTCTTAGAATGTTAGAATGCTATTCTAACCATTTATGTTCGTTCTCCCTTTATGTACACAAAGTCCAGAATGCATCCATATGACATCAAAAGAGAAATCTTTTGGTAGCTGAACATCTCCAACTCTTACAATGCGTTGTTTCTTCTTTGTGTCCAATGAACGTAAAAATTGAAACATTCACAACTGGCCATGTTTCTTGCCAATATGTTGGTGTTTGGACCTGTGGGCCTTTGTGATTCATTACACCTTGTGTACTTGTAGTGTGGTGGGCAGTTTCTATATTGGCTGAGAGAAGGAACAGACTTGTTCAAGTCACAGATCCATTTGCATTTAAGCAATATAAGCATGTCAGTAGTGGATGTACTTGCTCACACCTTTTGAAAGTTGAGCATTCACACTTGTGTATGTCAGCTATCTGTTAGCTAATGCATGGGGGAATTAGTTTTCGAAAAAAAAATCTTCGAGGCAATTCTTTTTCAGGCAGAGAGTCTGTATTCAGGCGAAGACTCACACACACATTCATATATATATATGTTTAATATATCCATGGCTGGATTTCAAATGTAACACAACAGACTGCAGCCAATGTGATGTTTTATAAATGTTTTAGCATCTCCCACTTGTCCTGACCACCAGTGGATGACCATATGAAGTGGGCCTTTGTAATTTGATATTGCCATCAGAGCTAAGGAGTTTTAAGAGGAGAGAAAGAGCATTCATTATATGCAAACTGACTGGATCTCACATGATGCTCAGCATGCTATGACACTACACTGCCAAAAACTTAGCTGACAGACATTATAGCATTCCCCATTCACCTATTTTACTATTGGAAAGCTCTTAACATGTCATGTCAGTTAAGATGTACTGGATTGGGGAGGATGACCAAACCATACCATGTGGGCCTTTATGTGTCTTGAGAGGATTGACACACAAATAGCATATCAAAGCTTGAGACTTATATGTCGTGTCCAGATTCTATCCTTCCATAGGTAGGAAACATTGGCTGTGGCATGTGTAGCTCAGTCGGTCGAGCATCAGACTTTTAATCTGAGGGTCCAGGGTTCAAGTCCCTGTTCAGGTGTTGATATTGTTACTTTGCCACTAAAGTGTGCTTGAGAAGTTTCTGGAAATACCTCTAGATCAAAGTAAGTCCAGAAACAGGACCATACTTCCTTAAACATTGCTGATTAAAGTGACCTTTCACATTTCTATCCATTCCCCCAGCTGTGACGTTGCAACTTGGCTATTATCCCAGGTAAGGCTAGCTACGCTTCTTGGCTATAATTAAACATCAAAAGCTTTCTTACTTTATAAAATCAACACTTCTGAGCCTAACCTTTTTGAATTAATTCCTGAGATTGTTCTCATAGCAATTTCATTACACATGGTGTAACGTACTGCGTTGAGCAATTTCAGTATTGGCTGAGAGAAGGAGCAGACTTGTTCAAGTCAAAGAATCCTTTTTCATTTATAGAACAGGAGCTTGTCAGTGGAGGATGTACTTGCTCAAACTTTTCCCTTTGATTCCTTTCATAGACACTACCAACTGTGACCTTGAGATGCGTGAATGAAAGTTGATCATATACACTTGCGGATGTGTGCCAACTGTTATCTAATGCATGAGGGAAGAAATTTTGGAACACCCTTCCAGGCAATTGTTTTTCAGGCAAAGTGTCTGTATTCAGTCTAGGACATGTGCGTGTGTTTAAGTCCTTGCCCTCGCCTTCATTCTCTGCAGTTCACTGAGAAATACCTTACACTGTGTAATGCCATGTCCTATTCGAGGGCCAAAACACCACCAATCTTGGTTATCAAAGACTCACTCCACCCTGACCACAGCCTCTTCTCTTAGACAGCATGACAAAACCACCATCGCAGCTTGAGAGCAAAAATTGAGCCTCTTAGAATGTTAGAATGCTATTCTAACCATTTATGTTCGTTCTCCCTTTATGTACACAAAGTCCAGGATGCATCCATATGACATCAAAAGAGAAATCTTTTGGTAGCTGAACATCTCCAACTCGTACAATGCGTTGTTTCTTCTTTGTGTCCAATGAACGTAAAAATTGAAACATTCACAACTGGCCATGTTTCTTGCCAATATGTTGGTGTTTGGACCTGTGGGCCTTTGTGATTCATTACACCTTGTGTACTTGTAGTGTGGTGGGCAGTTTCTATATTGGCTGAGAGAAGGAACAGACTTGTTCAAGTCACAGATCCATTTGCATTTAAGCAATATAAGCATGTCAGTAGTGGATGTACTTGCTCACACCTTTTGAAAGTTGAGCATTCACACTTGTGTATGTCAGCTATCTGTTAGCTAATGCATGGGGGAATTAGTTTTCGAAAAAAAAATCTTCGAGGCAATTCTTTTTCAGGCAGAGAGTCTGTATTCAGGCGAAGACTCACACACACATTCATATATATATATGTTTAATATATCCATGGCTGGATTTCAAATGTAACACAACAGACTGCAGCCAATGTGATGTTTTATAAATGTTTTAGCATCTCCCACTTGTCCTGACCACCAGTGGATGACCATATGAAGTGGGCCTTTGTAATTTGATATTGCCATCAGAGCTAAGGAGTTTTAAGAGGAGAGAAAGAGCATTCATTATATGCAAACTGACTGGATCTCACATGATGCTCAGCATGCTATGACACTACACTGCCAAAAACTTAGCTGACAGACATTATAGCATTCCCCATTCACCTATTTTACTATTGGAAAGCTCTTAACATGTCATGTCAGTTAAGATGTACTGGATTGGGGAGGATGACCAAACCATACCATGTGGGCCTTTATGTGTCTTGAGAAGATTGACACACAAATAGCATATCAAAGCTTCAGACTTAAATGTCGTGTCCAGATTCTATCCTTCCATAGGTAGGAAACATTGCCTGTGGCCTGGGTAGCTCAGTCGGTAGAGCATCAGACTTTTAATCTGAGGGTCCAGGGTTCAAGTCCCTGTTCAGGTGATGATATTGTTACTTTGCCACACAAGTGTGCGTGAGAAGTTTCTGGAAATACCTCTAGATCAAAGTAAGTCCAGAAACAGGACCATACTTCCTTAAACATTGCTGATTAAAGTGACCTTTCACATTTCTATCCATTCCCCCAGCTGTGACGTTGCAACTTGGCTATTATCCCAGGTAAGGCTAGCTATGCTTCTTGGCTATAATTAAACATCAAAAGCTTTCTTACTTTATAAAATCAACACTTCTGAGCCTAACCTTTTTGAATTAATTCCTGAGATTGTTCTCATAGCAATTTCATTACACATGGTGTAACGTACTGCGTTGAGCAATTTCAGTATTGGCTGAGAGAAGGAGCAGACTTGTTCAAGTCAAAGAATCCTTTTTCATTTATAGAACAGGAGCTTGTCAGTGGAGGATGTACTTGCTCAAACTTTTCCCTTTGATTCCTTTCATAGACACTACCAACTGTGACCTTGAGATGCGTGAATGAAAGTTGATCATATACACTTGCGGATGTGTGCCAACTGTTATCTAATGCATGAGGGAAGAAATTTTGGAACACCCTTCCAGGCAATTGTTTTTCAGGCAAAGTGTCTGTATTCAGTCTAGGACATGTGCGTGTGTTTAAGTCCTTGCCCTCGCCTTCATTCTCTGCAGTTCACTGAGAAATACCTTACACTGTGTAATGCCATGTCCTATTCGAGGGCCAAAACACCACCAATCTTGGTTATCAAAGACTCACTCCACCCTGACCACAGCCTCTTCTCTTAGACAGCATGACAAAACCACCATCGCAGCTTGAGAGCAAAAATCGAGCCTCTTAGAATGTTAGAATGCTATTCTAACCATTTATATTCGTTCTCCCTTTATGTACACAAAGTCCAGAATACATCCATATGACATCAAAAGAGAAATCTTTTGGTAGCTGAACATCTCCAACTCGTACAATGTGTTGTTTCTTGTTTGTGTCCAATGAACGTAAAAATTGAAACATTCACAACTGGCCATGTTTCTTGCCAATATGTTGGTGTTTGGACCTGTGGGCCTTTGTGATTCATTACACCTTGTGTACTTGTAGTGTGGTGGGCAGTTTCTATATTAGCTGAGAGAAGGAACAGACTTGTTCAAGTCACAGATCCATTTGCATTTAAGCAATATAAGCATGTCAGTAGTGGATGTACTTGCTCACACCTTTTGAAAGTTGAGCATTCACACTTGTGTATGTCAGCTATCTGTTAGCTAATGCATGGGGGAATTAGTTTTCGAAAAAAAAATCTTCGAGGCAATTCTTTTTCAGGCAGAGAGTCTGTATTCAGGCGAAGACTCACACACACATTCATATATATATATGTTTAATATATCCATGGCTGGATTTCAAATGTAACACAACAGACTGCAGCCAATGTGATGTTTTATAAATGTTTTAGCATCTCCCACTTGTCCTGACCACCAGTGGATGACCATATGAAGTGGGCCTTTGTAATTTGATATTGCCATCAGAGCTAAGGAGTTTTAAGAGGAGAGAAAGAGCATTCATTATATGCAAACTGACTGGATCTCACATGATGCTCAGCATGCTATGACACTACACTGCCAAAAACTTAGCTGACAGACATTATAGCATTCCCCATTCACCTATTTTACTATTGGAAAGCTCTTAACATGTCATGTCAGTTAAGATGTACTGGATTGGGGAGGATGACCAAACCATACCATGTGGGCCTTTATGTGTCTTGAGAGGATTGACACACAAATAGCATATCAAAGCTTGAGACTTATATGTCGTGTCCAGATTCTATCCTTCCATAGGTAGGAAACATTGGCTGTGGCCTGTGTAGCTCAGTCGGTCGAGCATCAGACTTTTAATCTGAGGGTCCAGGGTTCAAGTCCCTGTTCAGGTGTTGATATTGTTACTTTGCCACTAAAGTGTGCTTGAGAAGTTTCTGGAAATACCTCTAGATCAAAGTAAGTCCAGAAACAGGACCATACTTCCTTAAACATTGCTGATTAAAGTGACCTTTCACATTTCTATCCATTCCCCCAGCTGTGACGTTGCAACTTGGCTATTATCCCAGGTAAGGCTAGCTACGCTTCTTGGCTATAATTAAACATCAAAAGCTTTCTTACTTTATAAAATCAACACTTCTGAGCCTAACCTTTTTGAATTAATTCCTGAGATTGTTCTCATAGCAATTTCATTACACATGGTGTAACGTACTGCGTTGAGCAATTTCAGTATTGGCTGAGAGAAGGAGCAGACTTGTTCAAGTCAAAGAATCCTTTTTCATTTATAGAACAGGAGCTTGTCAGTGGAGGATGTACTTGCTCAAACTTTTCCCTTTGATTCCTTTCATAGACACTACCAACTGTGACCTTGAGATGCGTGAATGAAAGTTGATCATATACACTTGCGGATGTGTGCCAACTGTTATCTAATGCATGAGGGAAGAAATTTTGGAACACCCTTCCAGGCAATTGTTTTTCAGGCAAAGTGTCTGTATTCAGTCTAGGACATGTGCGTGTGTTTAAGTCCTTGCCCTCGCCTTCATTCTCTGCAGTTCACTGAGAAATACCTTACACTGTGTAATGCCATGTCCTATTCGAGGGCCAAAACACCACCAATCTTGGTTATCAAAGACTCACTCCACCCTGACCACAGCCTCTTCTCTTAGACAGCATGACAAAACCACCATCGCAGCTTGAGAGCAAAAATTGAGCCTCTTAGAATGTTAGAATGCTATTCTAACCATTTATGTTCGTTCTCCCTTTATGTACACAAAGTCCAGGATGCATCCATATGACATCAAAAGAGAAATCTTTTGGTAGCTGAACATCTCCAACTCGTACAATGCGTTGTTTCTTCTTTGTGTCCAATGAACGTAAAAATTGAAACATTCACAACTGGCCATGTTTCTTGCCAATATGTTGGTGTTTGGACCTGTGGGCCTTTGTGATTCATTACACCTTGTGTACTTGTAGTGTGGTGGGCAGTTTCTATATTGGCTGAGAGAAGGAACAGACTTGTTCAAGTCACAGATCCATTTGCATTTAAGCAATATAAGCATGTCAGTAGTGGATGTACTTGCTCACACCTTTTGAAAGTTGAGCATTCACACTTGTGTATGTCAGCTATCTGTTAGCTAATGCATGGGGGAATTAGTTTTCGAAAAAAAAATCTTCGAGGCAATTCTTTTTCAGGCAGAGAGTCTGTATTCAGGCGAAGACTCACACACACATTCATATATATATATGTTTAATATATCCATGGCTGGATTTCAAATGTAACACAACAGACTGCAGCCAATGTGATGTTTTATAAATGTTTTAGCATCTCCCACTTGTCCTGACCACCAGTGGATGACCATATGAAGTGGGCCTTTGTAATTTGATATTGCCATCAGAGCTAAGGAGTTTTAAGAGGAGAGAAAGAGCATTCATTATATGCAAACTGACTGGATCTCACATGATGCTCAGCATGCTATGACACTACACTGCCAAAAACTTAGCTGACAGACATTATAGCATTCCCCATTCACCTATTTTACTATTGGAAAGCTCTTAACATGTCATGTCAGTTAAGATGTACTGGATTGGGGAGGATGACCAAACCATACCATGTGGGCCTTTATGTGTCTTGAGAAGATTGACACACAAATAGCATATCAAAGCTTCAGACTTAAATGTCGTGTCCAGATTCTATCCTTCCATAGGTAGGAAACATTGGCTGTGGCCTGGGTAGCTCAGTAGGTAGAGCATCAGACTTTTAATCTGAGGGTCCAGGGTTCAAGTCCCTGTTCAGGTGATGATATTGTTACTTTGCCACACAAGTGTGCGTGAGAAGTTTCTGGAAATACCTCTAGATCAAAGTAAGTCCAGAAACAGGACCATACTTCCTTAAACATTGCTGATTAAAGTGACCTTTCACATTTCTATCCATTCCCCCAGCTGTGACGTTGCAACTTGGCTATTATCCCAGGTAAGGCTAGCTATGCTTCTTGGCTATAATTAAACATCAAAAGCTTTCTTACTTTATAAAATCAACACTTCTGAGCCTAACCTTTTTGAATTAATTCCTGAGATTGTTCTCATAGCAATTTCATTACACATGGTGTAACGTACTGCGTTGAGCAATTTCAGTATTGGCTGAGAGAAGGAGCAGACTTGTTCAAGTCAAAGAATCCTTTTTCATTTATAGAACAGGAGCTTGTCAGTGGAGGATGTACTTGCTCAAACTTTTCCCTTTGATTCCTTTCGTAGACACTACCAACTGTGACCTTGAGATGCGTGAATGAAAGTTGATCATATACACTTGCGGATGTGTGCCAACTGTTATCTAATGCATGAGGGAAGAAATTTTGGAACACCCTTCCAGGCAATTGTTTTTCAGGCAAAGTGTCTGTATTCAGTCTAGGACATGTGCGTGTGTTTAAGTCCTTGCCCTCGCCTTCATTCTCTGCAGTTCACTGAGAAATACCTTACACTGTGTAATGCCATGTCCTATTCGAGGGCCAAAACACCACCAATCTTGGTTATCAAAGACTCACTCCACCCTGACCACAGCCTCTTCTCTTAGACAGCATGACAAAACCACCATCGCAGCTTGAGAGCAAAAATCGAGCCTCTTAGAATGTTAGAATGCTATTCTAACCATTTATATTCGTTCTCCCTTTATGTACACAAAGTCCAGAATACATCCATATGACATCAAAAGAGAAATCTTTTGGTAGCTGAACATCTCCAACTCGTACAATGTGTTGTTTCTTGTTTGTGTCCAATGAACGTAAAAATTGAAACATTCACAACTGGCCATGTTTCTTGCCAATATGTTGGTGTTTGGACCTGTGGGCCTTTGTGATTCATTACACCTTGTGTACTTGTAGTGTGGTGGGCAGTTTCTATATTAGCTGAGAGAAGGAACAGACTTGTTCAAGTCACAGATCCATTTGCATTTAAGCAATATAAGCATGTCAGTAGTGGATGTACTTGCTCACACCTTTTGAAAGTTGAGCATTCACACTTGTGTATGTCAGCTATCTGTTAGCTAATGCATGGGGGAATTAGTTTTCGAAAAAAAAATCTTCGAGGCAATTCTTTTTCAGGCAGAGAGTCTGTATTCAGGCGAAGACTCACACACACATTCATATATATATATGTTTAATATATCCATGGCTGGATTTCAAATGTAACACAACAGACTGCAGCCAATGTGATGTTTTATAAATGTTTTAGCATCTCCCACTTGTCCTGACCACCAGTGGATGACCATATGAAGTGGGCCTTTGTAATTTGATATTGCCATCAGAGCTAAGGAGTTTTAAGAGGAGAGAAAGAGCATTCATTATATGCAAACTGACTGGATCTCACATGATGCTCAGCATGCTATGACACTACACTGCCAAAAACTTAGCTGACAGACATTATAGCATTCCCCATTCACCTATTTTACTATTGGAAAGCTCTTAACATGTCATGTCAGTTAAGATGTACTGGATTGGGGAGGATGACCAAACCATACCATGTGGGCCTTTATGTGTCTTGAGAGGATTGACACACAAATAGCATATCAAAGCTTGAGACTTATATGTCGTGTCCAGATTCTATCCTTCCATAGGTAGGAAACATTGGCTGTGGCCTGTGTAGCTCAGTCGGTCGAGCATCAGACTTTTAATCTGAGGGTCCAGGGTTCAAGTCCCTGTTCAGGTGTTGATATTGTTACTTTGCCACTAAAGTGTGCTTGAGAAGTTTCTGGAAATACCTCTAGATCAAAGTAAGTCCAGAAACAGGACCATACTTCCTTAAACATTGCTGATTAAAGTGACCTTTCACATTTCTATCCATTCCCCCAGCTGTGACGTTGCAACTTGGCTATTATCCCAGGTAAGGCTAGCTACGCTTCTTGGCTATAATTAAACATCAAAAGCTTTCTTACTTTATAAAATCAACACTTCTGAGCCTAACCTTTTTGAATTAATTCCTGAGATTGTTCTCATAGCAATTTCATTACACATGGTGTAACGTACTGCGTTGAGCAATTTCAGTATTGGCTGAGAGAAGGAGCAGACTTGTTCAAGTCAAAGAATCCTTTTTCATTTATAGAACAGGAGCTTGTCAGTGGAGGATGTACTTGCTCAAACTTTTCCCTTTGATTCCTTTCATAGACACTACCAACTGTGACCTTGAGATGCGTGAATGAAAGTTGATCATATACACTTGCGGATGTGTGCCAACTGTTATCTAATGCATGAGGGAAGAAATTTTGGAACACCCTTCCAGGCAATTGTTTTTCAGGCAAAGTGTCTGTATTCAGTCTAGGACATGTGCGTGTGTTTAAGTCCTTGCCCTCGCCTTCATTCTCTGCAGTTCACTGAGAAATACCTTACACTGTGTAATGCCATGTCCTATTCGAGGGCCAAAACACCACCAATCTTGGTTATCAAAGACTCACTCCACCCTGACCACAGCCTCTTCTCTTAGACAGCATGACAAAACCACCATCGCAGCTTGAGAGCAAAAATTGAGCCTCTTAGAATGTTAGAATGCTATTCTAACCATTTATGTTCGTTCTCCCTTTATGTACACAAAGTCCAGGATGCATCCATATGACATCAAAAGAGAAATCTTTTGGTAGCTGAACATCTCCAACTCGTACAATGCGTTGTTTCTTCTTTGTGTCCAATGAACGTAAAAATTGAAACATTCACAACTGGCCATGTTTCTTGCCAATATGTTGGTGTTTGGACCTGTGGGCCTTTGTGATTCATTACACCTTGTGTACTTGTAGTGTGGTGGGCAGTTTCTATATTGGCTGAGAGAAGGAACAGACTTGTTCAAGTCACAGATCCATTTGCATTTAAGCAATATAAGCATGTCAGTAGTGGATGTACTTGCTCACACCTTTTGAAAGTTGAGCATTCACACTTGTGTATGTCAGCTATCTGTTAGCTAATGCATGGGGGAATTAGTTTTCGAAAAAAAAATCTTCGAGGCAATTCTTTTTCAGGCAGAGAGTCTGTATTCAGGCGAAGACTCACACACACATTCATATATATATATGTTTAATATATCCATGGCTGGATTTCAAATGTAACACAACAGACTGCAGCCAATGTGATGTTTTATAAATGTTTTAGCATCTCCCACTTGTCCTGACCACCAGTGGATGACCATATGAAGTGGGCCTTTGTAATTTGATATTGCCATCAGAGCTAAGGAGTTTTAAGAGGAGAGAAAGAGCATTCATTATATGCAAACTGACTGGATCTCACATGATGCTCAGCATGCTATGACACTACACTGCCAAAAACTTAGCTGACAGACATTATAGCATTCCCCATTCACCTATTTTACTATTGGAAAGCTCTTAACATGTCATGTCAGTTAAGATGTACTGGATTGGGGAGGATGACCAAACCATACCATGTGGGCCTTTATGTGTCTTGAGAAGATTGACACACAAATAGCATATCAAAGCTTCAGACTTAAATGTCGTGTCCAGATTCTATCCTTCCATAGGTAGGAAACATTGGCTGTGGCCTGGGTAGCTCAGTAGGTAGAGCATCAGACTTTTAATCTGAGGGTCCAGGGTTCAAGTCCCTGTTCAGGTGATGATATTGTTACTTTGCCACACAAGTGTGCGTGAGAAGTTTCTGGAAATACCTCTAGATCAAAGTAAGTCCAGAAACAGGACCATACTTCCTTAAACATTGCTGATTAAAGTGACCTTTCACATTTCTATCCATTCCCCCAGCTGTGACGTTGCAACTTGGCTATTATCCCAGGTAAGGCTAGCTATGCTTCTTGGCTATAATTAAACATCAAAAGCTTTCTTACTTTATAAAATCAACACTTCTGAGCCTAACCTTTTTGAATTAATTCCTGAGATTGTTCTCATAGCAATTTCATTACACATGGTGTAACGTACTGCGTTGAGCAATTTCAGTATTGGCTGAGAGAAGGAGCAGACTTGTTCAAGTCAAAGAATCCTTTTTCATTTATAGAACAGGAGCTTGTCAGTGGAGGATGTACTTGCTCAAACTTTTCCCTTTGATTCCTTTCGTAGACACTACCAACTGTGACCTTGAGATGCGTGAATGAAAGTTGATCATATACACTTGCGGATGTGTGCCAACTGTTATCTAATGCATGAGGGAAGAAATTTTGGAACACCCTTCCAGGCAATTGTTTTTCAGGCAAAGTGTCTGTATTCAGTCTAGGACATGTGCGTGTGTTTAAGTCCTTGCCCTCGCCTTCATTCTCTGCAGTTCACTGAGAAATACCTTACACTGTGTAATGCCATGTCCTATTCGAGGGCCAAAACACCACCAATCTTGGTTATCAAAGACTCACTCCATTCTGACCACAGCCTCTTCTCTTAGACAGCATGACAAAACCACCATCGCAGCTTGAGAGCAAAAATTGAGCCTCTTAGAATGTTAGAATGCTATTCTAACCATTTATGTTCGTTCTCCCTTTATGTACACAAAGTCCAGGATGCATCCATATGACATCAAAAGAGAAATCTTTTGGTAGCTGAACATTTCCAACTCGTACAATGCGTTGTTTCTTCTTTGTGTCCAATGAACGTAAAAATTGAAACATTCACAACTGGCCATGTTTCTTGCCAATATGCTGGTGTTTGGACCTGTGGGCCTTTGTGATTCATTACACCTTGTGTACTTGTAGTGTGGTGGGCAGTTTCTATATTAGCTGAGAGAAGGAACAGACTTGTTCAAGTCACAGATCCATTTGCATTTAAGCAATATAAGCATGTCAGTAGTGGATGTACTTGCTCACACCTTTTGAAAGTTGAGCATTCACACTTGTGTATGTCAGCTATCTGTTAGCTAATGCATGGGGGAATTAGTTTTCGAAAAAAAAATCTTCGAGGCAATTCTTTTTCAGGCAGAGAGTCTGTATTCAGGCGAAGACTCACACACACATTCATATATATATATGTTTAATATATCCATGGCTGGATTTCAAATGTAACACAACAGACTGCAGCCAATGTGATGTTTTATAAATGTTTTAGCATCTCCCACTTGTCCTGACCACCAGTGGATGACCATATGAAGTGGGCCTTTGTAATTTGATATTGCCATCAGAGCTAAGGAGTTTTAAGAGGAGAGAAAGAGCATTCATTATATGCAAACTGACTGGATCTCACATGATGCTCAGCATGCTATGACACTACACTGCCAAAAACTTAGCTGACAGACATTATAGCATTCCCCATTCACCTATTTTACTATTGGAAAGCTCTTAACATGTCATGTCAGTTAAGATGTACTGGATTGGGGAGGATGACCAAACCATACCATGTGGGCCTTTATGTGTCTTGAGAGGATTGACACACAAATAGCATATCAAAGCTTGAGATTTATATGTCGTGTCCAGATTCTATCCTTCCATAGGTAGGACACATTGGCTGTGGCCTGTGTAGCTCAGTCGGTAGAGCATCAGACTTTTAATCTGAGGGTCCAGGGTTCAAGTCCCTGTTCAGGTGTTGATATTGTTACTTTGCCACTAAAGTGTGCTTGAGAAGTTTCTGGAAATACCTCTAGATCAAAGTAAGTCCAGAAACAGGACCATAGTTCCTTAAACATTGCTGATTAAAGTGACCTTTCACATTTCTATCCATTCCCCCAGCTGTGACGTTGCATCTTGGCTATTATCCCAGGTAAGGCTAGCTACGCTTCTTGGCAATAATTAAACATCAAAAGCTTTCTTACTTTATAAAATCAACACTTCTGAGCCTAACCTTTTTGAATTAATTCCTGAGATTGTTCTCATAGCAATTTCATTACACATCGTGTAACGTACTGCGTTGAGCAATTTCAGTATTGGCTGAGAGAAGGAGCAGACTTGTTCAAGTCAAAGAATCCTTTTTCATTTATAGAACAGGAGCTTGTCAGTGGAGGATGTACTTGCTCAAACTTTTCCCTTTGATTCCTTTCGTAGACACTACCAACTGTGACCTTGAGATGCGTGAATGAAAGTTGATCATTTACACTTGCGGATGTGTGCCAACTGTTATCTAATGCATGAGGGAAGAAATTTTGGAACACCCTTCCAGGCAATTGTTTTTCAGGCAAAGTGTCTGTATTCAGTCTAGGACATGTGCGTGTGTTTAAGTCCTTGCCCTCGCCTTCATTCTCTGCAGTTCACTGAGAAATACCTTACACTGTGTAATGCCATGTCCTATTCGAGGGCCAAAACACCACCAATCTTGGTTATCAAAGACTCACTCCACCCTGACCACAGCCTCTTCTCTTAGACAGCATGACAAAACCACCATCGCAGCTTGAGAGCAAAAATTGAGCCTCTTAGAATGTTAGAATGCTATTCTAACCATTTATGTTCGTTCTCCCTTTATGTACACAAAGTCCAGGATGCATCCATATGACATCAAAAGAGAAATCTTTTGGTAGCTGAACATCTCCAACTCGTACAATGCGTTGTTTCTTCTTTGTGTCCAATGAACGTAGAAATTGAAACATTCACAACTGGCCATGTTTCTTGCCAATATGTTGGTGTTTGGACCTGTGGGCCTTTGTGATTCATTACACCTTGTGTACTTGTAGTGTGGTGGGCAGTTTCTATATTGGCTGAGAGAAGGAACAGACTTGTTCAAGTCACAGATGCATTTGCATTTAAGCAATATAAGCATGTCAGTAGTGGATGTACTTGCTCACACCTTTTGAAAGTTGAGCATTCACACTTGTGTATGTCAGCTATCTGTTAGCTAATGCATGGGGGAATTAGTTTTCGAAAAAAAAATCTTCGAGGCAATTCTTTTTCAGGCAGAGAGTCTGTATTCAGGCGAAGACTCACACACACATTCATATATATATATGTTTAATATATCCATGGCTGGATTTCAAATGTAACACAACAGACTGCAGCCAATGTGATGTTTTATAAATGTTTTAGCATCTCCCACTTGTCCTGACCACCAGTGGATGACCATATGAAGTGGGCCTTTGTAATATGATATTGCCATCAGAGCTAAGGAGTTTTAAGAGGAGAGAAAGAGCATTCATTATATGCAAACTGACTGGATCTCACATGATGCTCAGCATGCTATGACACTACACTGCCAAAAACTTAGCTGACAGACATTATAGCATTCCCCATTCACCTATTTTACTATTGGAAAGCTCTTAACATGTCATGTCAGTTAAGATGTACTGGATTGGGGAGGATGACCAAACCATACCATGTGGGCCTTTATGTGTCTTGAGAGGATTGACACACAAATAGCATATCAAAGCTTGAGACTTATATGTCGTGTCCAGATTCTATCCTTCCATAGGTAGGACACATTGGCTGTGGCCTGTGTAGCTCAGTCGGTAGAGCATCAGACTTTTAATCTGAGGGTCCAGGGTTCAAGTCCCTGTTCAGGTGTTGATATTGTTACTTTGCCACTAAAGTGTGCTTGAGAAGTTTCTGGAAATACCTCTAGATCAAAGTAAGTCCAGAAATAGGACCATACTTCCTTAAACATTGCTGATTAAAGTGACCTTTCACATTTCTATCCATTCCCCCAGCTGTGACGTTGCATCTTGGCTATTATCCCAGGTAAGGCTAGCTACGCTTCTTGGCAATAATTAAACATCAAAAGCTTTCTTACTTTATAAAATCAACACTTCTGAGCCTAACCTTTTTGAATTAATTCCTGAGATTGTTCTCATAGCAATTTCATTACACATCGTGTAACGTACTGCGTTGAGCAATTTCAGTATTGGCTGAGAGAAGGAGCAGACTTGTTCAAGTCAAAGAATCCTTTTTCATTTATAGAACAGGAGCTTGTCAGTGGAGGATGTACTTGCTCAAACTTTTCCCTTTGATTCCTTTCGTAGACACTACCAACTGTGACCTTGAGATGCGTGAATGAAAGTTGATCATTTACACTTGCGGATGTGTGCCAACTGTTATCTAATGCATGAGGGAAGAAATTTTGGAACACCCTTCCAGGCAATTGTTTTTCAGGCAAAGTGTCTGTATTCAGTCTAGGACATGTGCGTGTGTTTAAGTCCTTGCCCTCGCCTTCATTCTCTGCAGTTCACTGAGAAATACCTTACACTGTGTAATGCCATGTCCTATTCGAGGGCCAAAACACCACCAATCTTGGTTATCAAAGACTCACTCCACCCTGACCACAGCCTCTTCTCTTAGACAGCATGACAAAACCACCATCGCAGCTTGAGAGCAAAAATTGAGCCTCTTAGAATGTTAGAATGCTATTCTAACCATTTATGTTCGTTCTCCCTTTATGTACACAAAGTCCAGGATGCATCCATATGACATCAAAAGAGAAATCTTTTGGTAGCTGAACATCTCCAACTCGTACAATGCGTTGTTTCTTCTTTGTGTCCAATGAACGTAGAAATTGAAACATTCACAACTGGCCATGTTTCTTGCCAATATGTTGGTGTTTGGACCTGTGGGCCTTTGTGATTCATTACACCTTGTGTACTTGTAGTGTGGTGGGCAGTTTCTATATTGGCTGAGAGAAGGAACAGACTTGTTCAAGTCACAGATGCATTTGCATTTAAGCAATATAAGCATGTCAGTAGTGGATGTACTTGCTCACACCTTTTGAAAGTTGAGCATTCACACTTGTGTATGTCAGCTATCTGTTAGCTAATGCATGGGGGAATTAGTTTTCGAAAAAAAAATCTTCGAGGCAATTCTTTTTCAGGCAGAGAGTCTGTATTCAGGCGAAGACTCACACACACATTCATATATATATATGTTTAATATATCCATGGCTGGATTTCAAATGTAACACAACAGACTGCAGCCAATGTGATGTTTTATAAATGTTTTAGCATCTCCCACTTGTCCTGACCACCAGTGGATGACCATATGAAGTGGGCCTTTGTAATATGATATTGCCATCAGAGCTAAGGAGTTTTAAGAGGAGAGAAAGAGCATTCATTATATGCAAACTGACTGGATCTCACATGATGCTCAGCATGCTATGACACTACACTGCCAAAAACTTAGCTGACAGACATTATAGCATTCCCCATTCACCTATTTTACTATTGGAAAGCTCTTAACATGTCATGTCAGTTAAGATGTACTGGATTGGGGAGGATGACCAAACCATACCATGTGGGCCTTTATGTGTCTTGAGAGGATTGACACACAAATAGCATATCAAAGCTTGAGACTTATATGTCGTGTCCAGATTCTATCCTTCCATAGGTAGGACACATTGGCTGTGGCCTGTGTAGCTCAGTCGGTAGAGCATCAGACTTTTAATCTGAGGGTCCAGGGTTCAAGTCCCTGTTCAGGTGTTGATATTGTTACTTTGCCACTAAAGTGTGCTTGAGAAGTTTCTGGAAATACCTCTAGATCAAAGTAAGTCCAGAAATAGGACCATACTTCCTTAAACATTGCTGATTAAAGTGACCTTTCACATTTCTATCCATTCCCCCAGCTGTGACGTTGCAGCTTGGCTATTATCCCAGGTAAGGCTAGCTATGCTTCTTGGCAATAATTAAACATCAAAAGCTTTCTTACTTTATAAAATCAACACTTCTGAGCCTAACCTTTTTGAATTAATTCCTGAGATTGTTCTCATAGCAATTTCATTACACATGGTGTAACGTACTGCGTTGAGCAATTTCAGTATTGGCTGAGAGAAGGAGCAGACTTGTTCAAGTCAAAGAATCCTTTTTCATTTATAGAACAGGAGCTTGTCAGTGGAGGATGTACTTGCTCAAACTTTTCCCTTTGATTCCTTTCGTAGACACTACCAACTGTGACCTTGAGATGCGTGAATGAAAGTTGATCATTTACACTTGCGGATGTGTGCCAACTGTTATCTAATGCATGAGGGAAGAAATTTTGGAACACCCTTCCAGGCAATTGTTTTTCAGGCAAAGTGTCTGTATTCAGTCTAGGACATGTGCGTGTGTTTAAGTCCTTGCCCTCGCCTTCATTCTCTGCAGTTCACTGAGAAATACCTTACACTGTGTAATGCCATGTCCTATTCGAGGGCCAAAACACCACCAATCTTGGTTATCAAAGACTCACTCCACCCTGACCACAGCCTCTTCTCTTAGACAGCATGACAAAACCACCATCGCAGCTTGAGAGCAAAAATCGAGCCTCTTAGAATGTTAGAATGCTATTCTAACCATTTATGTTCGTTCTCCCTTTATGTACACAAAGTTCAGAATGCATCCATATGACATCAAAAGAGAAATCTTTTGGTAGCTGAACATCTCCAACTCGTACAATGCGTTGTTTCTTCTTTGTGTCCAATGAACGTAAAAATTGAAACATTCACAACTGGCCATGTTTCTTGCCAATATGTTGGTGTTTGGACCTGTGGGCCTTTGTGATTCATTACACCTTGTGTACTTGTAGTGTGGTGGGCAGTTTCTATATTGGCTGAGAGAAGGAACAGACTTGTTCAAGTCACAGATTCATTTGCATTTAAGCAATATAAGCATGTCAGTAGTGGATGTACTTGCTCACACCTTTTGAAAGTTGAGCATTCACACTTGTGTATGTCAGCTATCTGTTAGCTAATGCATGGGGGAATTAGTTTTCGAAAAAAAAATCTTCGAGGCAATTCTTTTTCAGGCAGAGAGTCTGTATTCAGGCGAAGACTCACACACACATTCATATATATATATGTTTAATATATCCATGGCTGGATTTCAAATGTAACACAACAGACTGCAGCCAATGTGATGTTTTATAAATGTTTTAGCATCTCCCACTTGTCCTGACCACCAGTGGATGACCATATGAAGTGGGCCTTTGTAATCTGATATTGCCATCAGAGCTAAGGAGTTTTAAGAGGAGAGAAAGAGCATTCATTATATGCAAACTGACTGGATCTCACATGATGCTCAGCATGCTATGACACTACACTGCCAAAAACTTAGCTGACAGACATTATAGCATTCCCCATTCACCTATTTTACTATTGGAAAGCTCTTAACATGTCATGTCAGTTAAGATGTACTGGATTGGGGAGGATGACCAAACCATACCATGTGGGCCTTTATGTGTCTTGAGAAGATTGACACACAAATATCATATCAAAGCTTGAGACTTATATGTCGTGTCCAGATTCTATCCTTCCATAGGTAGGAAACATTGCCTGTGGCCTGGGTAGCTCAGTCGGTAGAGCATCAGACTTTTAATCTGAGGGTCCAGGGTTCAAGACCCTGTTCAGGTGATGATATTGTTACTTTGCCACACAAGTGTGCGTGAGAAGTTTCTGGAAATACCTCTAGATCAAAGTAAGTCCAGAAACAGGACCATACTTCCTTAAACATTGCTGATTAAAGTGACCTTTCACATTTCTATCCATTCCCCCAGCTGTGACATTGCAACTTGGCTATTATCCCAGGTAAGGCTAGCTACGCTTCTTGGCTATAATTAAACATCAAAAGCTTTCTTACTTTATAAAATCAACACTTCTGAGCCTAACCTTTTTGAATTAATTCCTGAGATTGTTCTCATAGCAATTTCATTACACATGGTGTAACGTACTGCGTTGAGCAATTTCAGTATTGGCTGAGAGAAGGAGCAGACTTGTTCAAGTCAAAGAATCCTTTTTCATTTATAGAACAGGAGCTTGTCAGTGGAGGATGTACTTGCTCAAACTTTTCCCTTTGATTCCTTTCGTAGACACTACCAACTGTGACCTTGAGATGCGTGAATGAAAGTTGATCATTTACACTTGCGGATGTGTGCCAACTGTTATCTAATGCATGAGGGAAGAAATTTTGGAACACCCTTCCAGGCAATTGTTTTTCAGGCAAAGTGTCTGTATTCAGTCTAGGACATGTGCGTGTGTTTAAGTCCTTGCCCTCGCCTTCATTCTCTGCAGTTCACTGAGAAATACCTTACACTGTGTAATGCCATGTCCTATTCGAGGGCCAAAACACCACCAATCTTGGTTATCAAAGACTCACTCCACCCTGACCACAGCCTCTTCTCTTAGACAGCATGACAAAACCACCATCGCAGCTTGAGAGCAAAAATCGAGCCTCTTAGAATGTTAGAATGCTATTCTAACCATTTATGTTCGTTCTCCCTTTATGTACACAAAGTCCAGAATGCATCCATATGACATCAAAAGAGAAATCTTTTGGTAGCTGAACATCTCCAACTCGTACAATGCGTTGTTTCTTCTTTGTGTCCAATGAACGTAAAAATTGAAACATTCACAACTGGCCATGTTTCTTGCCAATATGTTGGTGTTTGGACCTGTGGGCCTTTGTGATTCATTACAGCTTGTGTACTTGTAGTGTGGTGGGCAGTTTCTATATTGGCTGAGAGAAGGAACAGACTTGTTCAAGTCACAGATTCATTTGCATTTAAGCAATATAAGCATGTCAGTAGTGGATGTACTTGCTCACACCTTTTGAAAGTTGAGCATTCACACTTGTGTATGTCAGCTATCTGTTAGCTAATGCATGGGGGAATTAGTTTTCGAAAAAAAAATCTTCGAGGCAATTCTTTTTCAGGCAGAGAGTCTGTATTCAGGCGAAGACTCACACACACATTCATATATATATATGTTTAATATATCCATGGCTGGATTTCAAATGTAACACAACAGACTGCAGCCAATGTGATGTTTTATAAATGTTTTAGCATCTCCCACTTGTCCTGACCACCAGTGGATGACCATATGAAGTGGGCCTTTGTAATCTGATATTGCCATCAGAGCTAAGGAGTTTTAAGAGGAGAGAAAGAGCATTCATTATATGCAAACTGACTGGATCTCACATGATGCTCAGCATGCTATGACACTACACTGCCAAAAACTTAGCTGACAGACATTATAGCATTCCCCATTCACCTATTTTACTATTGGAAAGCTCTTAACATGTCATGTCAGTTAAGATGTACTGGATTGGGGAGGATGACCAAACCATACCATGTGGGCCTTTATGTGTCTTGAGAAGATTGACACACAAATAGCATATCAAAGCTTGAGACTTATATGTCGTGTCCAGATTCTATCCTTCCATAGGTAGGAAACATTGGCTGTGGCCTGGGTAGCTCAGTCGGTAGAGCATCAGACTTTTAATCTGAGGGTCCAGGGTTCAAGTCCCTGTTCAGGCGATGATATTGTTACTTTGCCACACAAGTGTGCGTGAGAAGTTTCTGGAAATACCTCTAGATCAAAGTAAGTCCAGAAACAGGACCATACTTCCTTAAACATTGCTGATTAAAGTGACCTTTCACATTTCTATCCATTCCCCCAGCTGTGACGTTGCAACTTGGCTATTATCCCAGGTAAGGCTAGCTATGCTTCTTGGCTATAATTAAACATCAAAAGCTTTCTTACTTTATAAAATCAACACTTCTGAGCCTAACCTTTTTGAATTAATTCCTGAGATTGTTCTCATAGCAATTTCATTACACATGGTGTAACGTACTGCGTTGAGCAATTTCAGTATTGGCTGAGAGAAGGAGCAGACTTGTTCAAGTCAAAGAATCCTTTTTCATTTATAGAACAGGAGCTTGTCAGTGGAGGATGTACTTGCTCAAACTTTTCCCTTTGATTCCTTTCATAGACACTACCAACTGTGACCTTGAGATGCGTGAATGAAAGTTGATCATATACACTTGCGGATGTGTGCCAACTGTTATCTAATGCATGAGGGAAGAAATTTTGGAACACCCTTCCAGGCAATTGTTTTTCAGGCAAAGTGTCTGTATTCAGTCTAGGACATGTGCGTGTGTTTAAGTCCTTGCCCTCGCCTTCATTCTCTGCAGTTCACTGAGAAATACCTTACACTGTGTAATGCCATGTCCTATTCGAGGGCCAAAACACCACCAATCTTGGTTATCAAAGACTCACTACACCCTGACCACAGCCTCTTCTCTTAGACAGCATGACAAAACCACCATCGCAGCTTGAAAGCAAAAATCGAGCCTCTTAGAATGTTAGAATGCTATTCTAACCATTTATGTTCGTTCTCCCTTTATGTACACAAAGTCCAGAATGCATCCATATAACATCAAAAGAGAAATCTTTTGGTAGCTGAACATCTCCAACTCGTACAATGCGTTGTTTCTTCTTTGTGTCCAATGAACGTAAAAATTGAAACATTCACAACTGGCCATGTTTCTTGCCAATATGTTGGTGTTTGGACCTGTGGGCCTTTGTGATTCATTACACCTTGTGTACTTGTAGTGTGGTGGGCAGTTTCTATATTGGCTGAGAGAAGGAACAGACTTGTTCAAGTCACAGATCCATTTGCATTTAAGCAATATAAGCATGTCAGTAGTGGATGTACTTGCTCACACCTTTTGAAAGTTGAGCATTCACACTTGTGTATGTCAGCTATCTGTTAGCTAATGCATGGGGGAATTAGCTTTTGAAAAAAAAATCTTCGAGGCAATTCTTTTTCAGGCAGAGAGTCTGTATTCAGGCGAAGACTCACACACACATTCATATATATATATGTTTAATATATCCATGGCTGGATTTCAAATGTAACACAACAGACTGCAGCCAATGTGATGTTTTATAAATGTTTTAGCATCTCCCACTTGTCCTGACCACTAGTGGATGACCATATGAAGTGGGCCTTTGTAATTTGATATTGCCATCAGAGCTAAGGAGTTTTAAGAGGAGAGAAAGAGCATTCATTATATGCAAACTGACTGGATCTCACATGATGCTCAGCATGCTATGACACTACACTGCCAAAAACTTAGCTGACAGACATTATAGCATTCCCCATTCACCTATTTTACTATTGGAAAGCTCTTAACATGTCATGTCAGTTAAGATGTGCTGGATTGGGGAGGATGACCAAACCATACCATGTGGGCCTTTATGTGTCTTGAGAAGATTGACACACAAATAGCATATCAAAGCTTCAGACTTAAATGTCGTGTCCAGATTCTATCCTTCCATAGGTAGGAACCATTGGCTGTGGCCTGGGTAGCTCAGTTGGTAGAGCATCAGACTTTTAATCTGAGGGTCCAGGGTTCAAGTCCCTGTTCAGGCGATGATATTGTTACTTTGCCACACAAGTGTGCGTGAGAAGTTTCTGGAAATACCTCTAGATCAAAGTAAGTCCAGAAACAGGACCATACTTCCTTAAACATTGCTGATTAAAGTGACCTTTCACATTTCTATCCATTCCCCCAGCTGTGACGTTGCAACTTGGCTATTATCCCAGGTAAGGCTAGCTACGCTTCTTGGCTATAATTAAACATCAAAAGCTTTCTTACTTTATAAAATCAACACTTCTGAGCCTAACCTTTTTGAATTAATTCCTGAGATTGTTCTCATAGCAATTTCATTACACATGATGTAACGTACTGCGTTGAGCAATTTCAGTATTGGCTGAGAGAAGGAGCAGACTTGTTCAAGTCAAAGAATCCTTTTTCATTTATAGAACAGGAGCTTGTCAGTGGAGGATGTACTTGCTCAAACTTTTCCCTTTGATTCCTTTCGTAGACACTACCAACTGTGACCTTGAGATGCGTGAATGAAAGTTGATCATTTACACTTGCGGATGTGTGCCAACTGTTATCTAATGCATGAGGGAAGAAATTTTGGAACACCCTTCCAGGCAATTGTTTTTCAGGCAAAGTGTCTGTATTCAGTCTAGGACATGTGCGTGTGTTTAAGTCCTTGCCCTCGCCTTCATTCTCTGCAGTTCACTGAGAAATACCTTACACTGTGTAATGCCATGTCCTATTCGAGGGCCAAAACACCACCAATCTTGGTTATCAAAGACTCACTCCACCCTGACCACAGCCTCTTCTCTTAGACAGCATGACAAAACCACCATCGCAGCTTGAGAGCAAAAATCGAGCCTCTTAGAATGTTAGAATGCTATTCTAACCATTTATGTTCGTTCTCCCTTTATGTACACAAAGTTCAGAATGCATCCATATGACATCAAAAGAGAAATCTTTTGGTAGCTGAACATCTCCAACTCGTACAATGCGTTGTTTCTTCTTTGTGTCCAATGAACGTAAAAATTGAAACATTCACAACTGGCCATGTTTCTTGCCAATATGTTGGTGTTTGGACCTGTGGGCCTTTGTGATTCATTACACCTTGTGTACTTGTAGTGTGGTGGGCAGTTTCTATATTGGCTGAGAGAAGGAACAGACTTGTTCAAGTCACAGATTCATTTGCATTTAAGCAATATAAGCATGTCAGTAGTGGATGTACTTGCTCACACCTTTTGAAAGTTGAGCATTCACACTTGTGTATGTCAGCTATCTGTTAGCTAATGCATGGGGGAATTAGTTTTCGAAAAAAAAATCTTCGAGGCAATTCTTTTTCAGGCAGAGAGTCTGTATTCAGGCGAAGACTCACACACACATTCATATATATATATGTTTAATATATCCATGGCTGGATTTCAAATGTAACACAACAGACTGCAGCCAATGTGATGTTTTATAAATGTTTTAGCATCTCCCACTTGTCCTGACCACCAGTGGATGACCATATGAAGTGGGCCTTTGTAATCTGATATTGCCATCAGAGCTAAGGAGTTTTAAGAGGAGAGAAAGAGCATTCATTATATGCAAACTGACTGGATCTCACATGATGCTCAGCATGCTATGACACTACACTGCCAAAAACTTAGCTGACAGACATTATAGCATTCCCCATTCACCTATTTTACTATTGGAAAGCTCTTAACATGTCATGTCAGTTAAGATGTACTGGATTGGGGAGGATGACCAAACCATACCATGTGGGCCTTTATGTGTCTTGAGAAGATTGACACACAAATATCATATCAAAGCTTGAGACTTATATGTCGTGTCCAGATTCTATCCTTCCATAGGTAGGAAACATTGGCTGTGGCCTGGGTAGCTCAGTCGGTAGAGCATCAGACTTTTAATCTGAGGGTCCAGGGTTCAAGTCCCTGTTCAGGCGATGATATTGTTACTTTGCCACACAAGTGTGCGTGAGAAGTTTCTGGAAATACCTCTAGATCAAAGTAAGTCCAGAAACAGGACCATACTTCCTTAAACATTGCTGATTAAAGTGACCTTTCACATTTCTATCCATTCCCCCAGCTGTGACATTGCAACTTGGCTATTATCCCAGGTAAGGCTAGCTACGCTTCTTGGCTATAATTAAACATCAAAAGCTTACTTACTTTATAAAATCAACACTTCTGAGCCTAACCTTTTTGAATTAATTCCTGAGATTGTTCTCATAGCAATTTCATTACACATGGTGTAACGTACTGCGTTGAGCAATTTCAGTATTGGCTGAGAGAAGGAGCAGACTTGTTCAAGTCAAAGAATCCTTTTTCATTTATAGAACAGGAGCTTGTCAGTGGAGGATGTACTTGCTCAAACTTTTCCCTTTGATTCCTTTCGTAGACACTACCAACTGTGACCTTGAGATGCGTGAATGAAAGTTGATCATTTACACTTGCGGATGTGTGCCAACTGTTATCTAATGCATGAGGGAAGAAATTTTGGAACACCCTTCCAGGCAATTGTTTTTCAGGCAAAGTGTCTGTATTCAGTCTAGGACATGTGCGTGTGTTTAAGTCCTTGCCCTCGCCTTCATTCTCTGCAGTTCACTGAGAAATACCTTACACTGTGTAATGCCATGTCCTATTCGAGGGCCAAAACACCACCAATCTTGGTTATCAAAGACTCACTCCACCCTGACCACAGCCTCTTCTCTTAGACAGCATGACAAAACCACCATCGCAGCTTGAGAGCAAAAATCGAGCCTCTTAGAATGTTAGAATGCTATTCTAACCATTTATGTTCGTTCTCCCTTTATGTACACAAAGTCCAGAATGCATCCATATGACATCAAAAGAGAAATCTTTTGGTAGCTGAACATCTCCAACTCGTACAATGCGTTGTTTCTTCTTTGTGTCCAATGAACGTAAAAATTGAAACATTCACAACTGGCCATGTTTCTTGCCAATATGTTGGTGTTTGGACCTGTGGGCCTTTGTGATTCATTACACCTTGTGTACTTGTAGTGTGGTGGGCAGTTTCTATATTGGCTGAGAGAAGGAACAGACTTGTTCAAGTCACAGATTCATTTGCATTTAAGCAATATAAGCATGTCAGTAGTGGATGTACTTGCTCACACCTTTTGAAAGTTGAGCATTCACACTTGTGTATGTCAGCTATCTGTTAGCTAATGCATGGGGGAATTAGTTTTCGAAAAAAAAATCTTCGAGGCAATTCTTTTTCAGGCAGAGAGTCTGTATTCAGGCGAAGACTCACACACACATTCATATATATATATGTTTAATATATCCATGGCTGGATTTCAAATGTAACACAACAGACTGCAGCCAATGTGATGTTTTATAAATGTTTTAGCATCTCCCACTTGTCCTGACCACCAGTGGATGACCATATGAAGTGGGCCTTTGTAATCTGATATTGCCATCAGAGCTAAGGAGTTTTAAGAGGAGAGAAAGAGCATTCATTATATGCAAACTGACTGGATCTCACATGATGCTCAGCATGCTATGACACTACACTGCCAAAAACTTAGCTGACAGACATTATAGCATTCCCCATTCACCTATTTTACTATTGGAAAGCTCTTAACATGTCATGTCAGTTAAGATGTACTGGATTGGGGAGGATGACCAAACCATACCATGTGGGCCTTTATGTGTCTTGAGAAGATTGACACACAAATAGCATATCAAAGCTTGAGACTTATATGTCGTGTCCAGATTCTATCCTTCCATAGGTAGGAAACATTGGCTGTGGCCTGGGTAGCTCAGTCGGTAGAGCATCAGACTTTTAATCTGAGGGTCCAGGGTTCAAGTCCCTGTTCAGGCGATGATATTGTTACTTTGCCACACAAGTGTGCGTGAGAAGTTTCTGGAAATACCTCTAGATCAAAGTAAGTCCAGAAACAGGACCATACTTCCTTAAACATTGCTGATTAAAGTTACCTTTCACATTTCTATCCATTCCCCCAGCTGTGACATTGCAACTTGGCTATTATCCCAGGTAAGGCTAGCTACGCTTCTTGGCTATAATTAAACATCAAAAGCTTTCTTACTTTATAAAATCAACACTTCTGAGCCTAACCTTTTTGAATTAATTCCTGAGATTGTTCTCATAGCAATTTCATTACACATGGTGTAACGTACTGCGTTGAGCAATTTCAGTATTGGCTGAGAGAAGGAGCAGACTTGTTCAAGTCAAAGAATCCTTTTTCATTTATAGAACAGGAGCTTGTCAGTGGAGGATGTACTTGCTCAAACTTTTCCCTTTGATTCCTTTCGTAGACACTACCAACTGTGACCTTGAGATGCGTGAATGAAAGTTGATCATTTACACTTGCGGATGTGTGCCAACTGTTATCTAATGCATGAGGGAAGAAATTTTGGAACACCCTTCCAGGCAATTGTTTTTCAGGCAAAGTGTCTGTATTCAGTCTAGGACATGTGCGTGTGTTTAAGTCCTTGCCCTCGCCTTCATTCTCTGCAGTTCACTGAGAAATACCTTACACTGTGTAATGCCATGTCCTATTCGAGGGCCAAAACACCACCAATCTTGGTTATCAAAGACTCACTCCACCCTGACCACAGCCTCTTCTCTTAGACAGCATGACAAAACCACCATCGCAGCTTGAGAGCAAAAATCGAGCCTCTTAGAATGTTAGAATGCTATTCTAACCATTTATGTTCGTTCTCCCTTTATGTACACAAAGTCCAGAATGCATCCATATGACATCAAAAGAGAAATCTTTTGGTAGCTGAACATCTCCAACTCGTACAATGCGTTGTTTCTTCTTTGTGTCCAATGAACGTAAAAATTGAAACATTCACAACTGGCCATGTTTCTTGCCAATATGTTGGTGTTTGGACCTGTGGGCCTTTGTGATTCATTACAGCTTGTGTACTTGTAGTGTGGTGGGCAGTTTCTATATTGGCTGAGAGAAGGAACAGACTTGTTCAAGTCACAGATTCATTTGCATTTAAGCAATATAAGCATGTCAGTAGTGGATGTACTTGCTCACACCTTTTGAAAGTTGAGCATTCACACTTGTGTATGTCAGCTATCTGTTAGCTAATGCATGGGGGAATTAGTTTTCGAAAAAAAAATCTTCGAGGCAATTCTTTTTCAGGCAGAGAGTCTGTATTCAGGCGAAGACTCACACACACATTCATATATATATATGTTTAATATATCCATGGCTGGATTTCAAATGTAACACAACAGACTGCAGCCAATGTGATGTTTTATAAATGTTTTAGCATCTCCCACTTGTCCTGACCACCAGTGGATGACCATATGAAGTGGGCCTTTGTAATCTGATATTGCCATCAGAGCTAAGGAGTTTTAAGAGGAGAGAAAGAGCATTCATTATATGCAAACTGACTGGATCTCACATGATGCTCAGCATGCTATGACACTACACTGCCAAAAACTTAGCTGACAGACATTATAGCATTCCCCATTCACCTATTTTACTATTGGAAAGCTCTTAACATGTCATGTCAGTTAAGATGTACTGGATTGGGGAGGATGACCAAACCATACCATGTGGGCCTTTATGTGTCTTGAGAAGATTGACACACAAATAGCATATCAAAGCTTGAGACTTATATGTCGTGTCCAGATTCTATCCTTCCATAGGTAGGAAACATTGGCTGTGGCCTGGGTAGCTCAGTCGGTAGAGCATCAGACTTTTAATCTGAGGGTCCAGGGTTCAAGTCCCTGTTCAGGCGATGATATTGTTACTTTGCCACACAAGTGTGCGTGAGAAGTTTCTGGAAATACCTCTAGATCAAAGTAAGTCCAGAAACAGGACCATACTTCCTTAAACATTGCTGATTAAAGTTACCTTTCACATTTCTATCCATTCCCCCAGCTGTGACATTGCAACTTGGCTATTATCCCAGGTAAGGCTAGCTACGCTTCTTGGCTATAATTAAACATCAAAAGCTTTCTTACTTTATAAAATCAACACTTCTGAGCCTAACCTTTTTGAATTAATTCCTGAGATTGTTCTCATAGCAATTTCATTACACATGGTGTAACGTACTGCGTTGAGCAATTTCAGTATTGGCTGAGAGAAGGAGCAGACTTGTTCAAGTCAAAGAATCCTTTTTCATTTATAGAACAGGAGCTTGTCAGTGGAGGATGTACTTGCTCAAACTTTTCCCTTTGATTCCTTTCGTAGACACTACCAACTGTGACCTTGAGATGCGTGAATGAAAGTTGATCATTTACACTTGCGGATGTGTGCCAACTGTTATCTAATGCATGAGGGAAGAAATTTTGGAACACCCTTCCAGGCAATTGTTTTTCAGGCAAAGTGTCTGTATTCAGTCTAGGACATGTGCGTGTGTTTAAGTCCTTGCCCTCGCCTTCATTCTCTGCAGTTCACTGAGAAATACCTTACACTGTGTAATGCCATGTCCTATTCGAGGGCCAAAACACCACCAATCTTGGTTATCAAAGACTCACTCCACCCTGACCACAGCCTCTTCTCTTAGACAGCATGACAAAACCACCATCGCAGCTTGAGAGCAAAAATCGAGCCTCTTAGAATGTTAGAATGCTATTCTAACCATTTATGTTCGTTCTCCCTTTATGTACACAAAGTCCAGAATGCATCCATATGACATCAAAAGAGAAATCTTTTGGTAGCTGAACATCTCCAACTCGTACAATGCGTTGTTTCTTCTTTGTGTCCAATGAACGTAAAAATTGAAACATTCACAACTGGCCATGTTTCTTGCCAATATGTTGGTGTTTGGACCTGTGGGCCTTTGTGATTCATTACACCTTGTGTACTTGTAGTGTGGTGGGCAGTTTCTATATTGGCTGAGAGAAGGAACAGACTTGTTCAAGTCACAGATCCATTTGCATTTAAGCAATATAAGCATGTCAGTAGTGGATGTACTTGCTCACACCTTTTGAAAGTTGAGCATTCACACTTGTGTATGTCAGCTATCTGTTAGCTAATGCATGGGGGAATTAGTTTTCGAAAAAAAAATCTTCGAGGCAATTCTTTTTCAGGCAGAGAGTCTGTATTCAGGTGAAGACTCACACACACATTCATATATATATATGTTTAATATATCCATGGCTGGATTTCAAATGTAACACAACAGACTGCAGCCAATGTGATGTTTTATAAATGTTTTAGCATCTCCCACTTGTCCTGACCACCAGTGGATGACCATATGAAGTGGGCCTTTGTAATCTGATATTGCCATCAGAGCTAAGGAGTTTTAAGAGGAGAGAAAGAGCATTCATTATATGCAAACTGACTGGATCTCACATGATGCTCAGCATGCTATGACACTACACTGCCAAAAACTTAGCTGACAGACATTATAGCATTCCCCATTCACCTATTTTACTATTGGAAAGCTCTTAACATGTCATGTCAGTTAAGATGTACTGGATTGGGGAGGATGACCAAACCATACCATGTGGGCCTTTATGTGTCTTGAGAAGATTGACACACAAATAGCATATCAAAGCTTGAGACTTATATGTCGTGTCCAGATTCTATCCTTCCATAGGTAGGAAACATTGGCTGTGGCCTGGGTAGCTCAGTCGGTAGAGCATCAGACTTTTAATCTGAGGGTCCAGGGTTCAAGTCCCTGTTCAGGCGATGATATTGTTACTTTGCCACACAAGTGTGCGTGAGAAGTTTCTGGAAATACCTCTAGATCAAAGTAAGTCCAGAAACAGGACCATACTTCCTTAAACATTGCTGATTAAAGTTACCTTTCACATTTCTATCCATTCCCCCAGCTGTGACATTGCAACTTGGCTATTATCCCAGGTAAGGCTAGCTACGCTTCTTGGCTATAATTAAACATCAAAAGCTTTCTTACTTTATAAAATCAACACTTCTGAGCCTAACCTTTTTGAATTAATTCCTGAGATTGTTCTCATAGCAATTTCATTACACATGGTGTAACGTACTGCGTTGAGCAATTTCAGTATTGGCTGAGAGAAGGAGCAGACTTGTTCAAGTCAAAGAATCCTTTTTCATTTATAGAACAGGAGCTTGTCAGTGGAGGATGTACTTGCTCAAACTTTTCCCTTTGATTCCTTTCGTAGACACTACCAACTGTGACCTTGAGATGCGTGAATGAAAGTTGATCATTTACACTTGCGGATGTGTGCCAACTGTTATCTAATGCATGAGGGAAGAAATTTTGGAACACCCTTCCAGGCAATTGTTCTTCAGGCAAAGTGTCTGTATTCAGTCTAGGACATGTGCGTGTGTTTAAGTCCTTGCCCTCGCCTTCATTCTCTGCAGTTCACTGAGAAATACCTTACACTGTGTAATGCCATGTCCTATTCGAGGGCCAAAACACCACCAATCTTGGTTATCAAAGACTCACTCCACCCTGACCACAGCCTCTTCTCTTAGACAGCATGACAAAACCACCATCGCAGCTTGAGAGCAAAAATCGAGCCTCTTAGAATGTTAGAATGCTATTCTAACCATTTATGTTCGTTCTCCCTTTATGTACACAAAGTCCAGAATGCATCCATATGACATCAAAAGAGAAATCTTTTGGTAGCTGAACATCTCCAACTCGTACAATGCGTTGTTTCTTCTTTGTGTCCAATGAACGTAAAAATTGAAACATTCACAACTGGCCATGTTTCTTGCCAATATGTTGGTGTTTGGACCTGTGGGCCTTTGTGATTCATTACACCTTGTGTACTTGTAGTGTGGTGGGCAGTTTCTATATTGGCTGAGAGAAGGAACAGACTTGTTCAAGTCACAGATTCATTTGCATTTAAGCAATATAAGCATGTCAGTAGTGGATGTACTTGCTCACACCTTTTGAAAGTTGAGCATTCACACTTGTGTATGTCAGCTATCTGTTAGCTAATGCATGGGGGAATTAGTTTTCGAAAAAAAAATCTTCGAGGCAATTCTTTTTCAGGCAGAGAGTCTGTATTCAGGCGAAGACTCACACACACATTCATATATATATATGTTTAATATATCCATGGCTGGATTTCAAATGTAACACAACAGACTGCAGCCAATGTGATGTTTTATAAATGTTTTAGCATCTCCCACTTGTCCTGACCACCAGTGGATGACCATATGAAGTGGGCCTTTGTAATCTGATATTGCCATCAGAGCTAAGGAGTTTTAAGAGGAGAGAAAGAGCATTCATTATATGCAAACTGACTGGATCTCACATGATGCTCAGCATGCTATGACACTACACTGCCAAAAACTTAGCTGACAGACATTATAGCATTCCCCATTCACCTATTTTACTATTGGAAAGCTCTTAACATGTCATGTCAGTTAAGATGTACTGGATTGGGGAGGATGACCAAACCATACCATGTGGGCCTTTATGTGTCTTGAGAAGATTGACACACAAATAGCATATCAAAGCTTGAGACTTATATGTCGTGTCCAGATTCTATCCTTCCATAGGTAGGAAACATTGGCTGTGGCCTGGGTAGCTCAGTCAGTAGAGCATCAGACTTTTAATCTGAGGGTCCAGGGTTCAAGTCCCTGTTCAGGCGATGATATTGTTACTTTGCCACACAAGTGTGCGTGAGAAGTTTCTGGAAATACCTCTAGATCAAAGTAAGTCCAGAAACAGGACCATACTTCCTTAAACATTGCTGATTAAAGTTACCTTTCACATTTCTATCCATTCCCCCAGCTGTGACATTGCAACTTGGCTATTATCCCAGGTAAGGCTAGCTACGCTTCTTGGCTATAATTAAACATCAAAAGCTTTCTTACTTTATAAAATCAACACTTCTGAGCCTAACCTTTTTGAATTAATTCCTGAGATTGTTCTCATAGCAATTTCATTACACATGGTGTAACGTACTGCGTTGAGCAATTTCAGTATTGGCTGAGAGAAGGAGCAGACTTGTTCAAGTCAAAGAATCCTTTTTCATTTATAGAACAGGAGCTTGTCAGTGGAGGATGTACTTGCTCAAACTTTTCCCTTTGATTCCTTTCGTAGACACTACCAACTGTGACCTTGAGATGCGTGAATGAAAGTTGATCATTTACACTTGCGGATGTGTGCCAACTGTTATCTAATGCATGAGGGAAGAAATTTTGGAACACCCTTCCAGGCAATTGTTTTTCAGGCAAAGTGTCTGTATTCAGTCTAGGACATGTGCGTGTGTTTAAGTCCTTGCCCTCGCCTTCATTCTCTGCAGTTCACTGAGAAATACCTTACACTGTGTAATGCCATGTCCTATTCGAGGGCCAAAACACCACCAATCTTGGTTATCAAAGACTCACTCCACCCTGACCACAGCCTCTTCTCTTAGACAGCATGACAAAACCACCATCGCAGCTTGAGAGCAAAAATCGAGCCTCTTAGAATGTTAGAATGCTATTCTAACCATTTATGTTCGTTCTCCCTTTATGTACACAAAGTCCAGAATGCATCCATATGACATCAAAAGAGAAATCTTTTGGTAGCTGAACATCTCCAACTCGTACAATGCGTTGTTTCTTCTTTGTGTCCAATGAACGTAAAAATTGAAACATTCACAACTGGCCATGTTTCTTGCCAATATGTTGGTGTTTGGACCTGTGGGCCTTTGTGATTCATTACACCTTGTGTACTTGTAGTGTGGTGGGCAGTTTCTATATTGGCTGAGAGAAGGAACAGACTTGTTCAAGTCACAGATCCATTTGCATTTAAGCAATATAAGCATGTCAGTAGTGGATGTACTTGCTCACACCTTTTGAAAGTTGAGCATTCACACTTGTGTATGTCAGCTATCTGTTAGCTAATGCATGGGGGAATTAGTTTTCGAAAAAAAAATCTTCGAGGCAATTCTTTTTCAGGCAGAGAGTCTGTATTCAGGCGAAGACTCACACACACATTCATATATATATATGTTTAATATATCCATGGCTGGATTTCAAATGTAACACAACAGACTGCAGCCAATGTGATGTTTTATAAATGTTTTAGCATCTCCCACTTGTCCTGACCACCAGTGGATGACCATATGAAGTGGGCCTTTGTAATTTGATATTGCCATCAGAGCTAAGGAGTTTTAAGAGGAGAGAAAGAGCATTCATTATATGCAAACTGACTGGATCTCACATGATGCTCAGCATGCTATGACACTACACTGCCAAAAACTTAGCTGACAGACATTATAGCATTCCCCATTCACCTATTTTACTATTGGAAAGCTCTTAACATGTCATGTCAGTTAAGATGTACTGGATTGGGGAGGATGACCAAACCATACCATGTGGGCCTTTATGTGTCTTGAGAAGATTGACACACAAATATCATATCAAAGCTTGAGACTTATATGTCGTGTCCAGATTCTATCCTTCCATAGGTAGGAAACATTGGCTGTGGCCTGGGTAGCTCAGTCGGTAGAGCATCAGACTTTTAATCTGAGGGTCCAGGGTTCAAGTCCCTGTTCAGGTGATGATATTGTTACTTTGCCACACAAGTGTGCGTGAGAAGTTTCTGGAAATACCTCTAGATCAAAGTAAGTCCAGAAACAGGACCATACTTCCTTAAACATTGCTGATTAAAGTGACCTTTCACATTTCTATCCGTTCCCCCAGCTGTGACATTGCAACTTGGCTATTATCCCAGGTAAGGCTAGCTACGCTTCTTGGCTATAATTAAACATCAAAAGCTTACTTACTTTATAAAATCAACACTTCTGAGCCTAACCTTTTTGAATTAATTCCTGAGATTGTTCTCATAGCAATTTCATTACACATGGTGTAACGTACTGCGTTGAGCAATTTCAGTATTGGCTGAGAGAAGGAGCAGACTTGTTCAAGTCAAAGAATCCTTTTTCATTTATAGAACAGGAGCTTGTCAGTGGAGGATGTACTTGCTCAAACTTTTCCCTTTGATTCCTTTCGTAGACACTACCAACTGTGACCTTGAGATGCGTGAATGAAAGTTGATCATTTACACTTGCGGATGTGTGCCAACTGTTATCTAATGCATGAGGGAAGAAATTTTGGAACACCCTTCCAGGCAATTGTTTTTCAGGCAAAGTGTCTGTATTCAGTCTAGGACATGTGCGTGTGTTTAAGTCCTTGCCCTCGCCTTCATTCTCTGCAGTTCACTGAGAAATACCTTACACTGTGTAATGCCATGTCCTATTCGAGGGCCAAAACACCACCAATCTTGGTTATCAAAGACTCACTCCACCCTGACCACAGCCTCTTCTCTTAGACAGCATGACAAAACCACCATCGCAGCTTGAGAGCAAAAATCGAGCCTCTTAGAATGTAAGAATGCTATTCTAACCATTTATGTTCGTTCTCCCTTTATGTACACAAAGTTCAGAATGCATCCATATGACATCAAAAGAGAAATCTTTTGGTAGCTGAACATCTCCAACTCGTACAATGCGTTGTTTCTTCTTTGTGTCCAATGAACGTAAAAATTGAAACATTCACAACTGGCCATGTTTCTTGCCAATATGTTGGTGTTTGGACCTGTGGGCCTTTGTGATTCATTACACCTTGTGTACTTGTAGTGTGGTGGGCAGTTTCTATATTGGCTGAGAGAAGGAACAGACTTGTTCAAGTCACAGATCCATTTGCATTTAAGCAATATAAGCATGTCAGTAGTGGATGTACTTGCTCACACCTTTTGAAAGTTGAGCATTCACACTTGTGTATGTCAGCTATCTGTTAGCTAATGCATGGGGGAATTAGTTTTCGAAAAAAAAATCTTCGAGGCAATTCTTTTTCAGGCAGAGAGTCTGTATTCAGGCGAAGACTCACACACACATTCATATATATATACATGTTTAATATATCCATGGCTGGATTTCAAATGTAACACAACAGACTGCAGCCAATGTGATGTTTTATAAATGTTTTAGCATCTCCCACTTGTCCTGACCACCAGTGGATGACCATATGAAGTGGGCCTTTGTAATTTGATATTGCCATCAGAGCTAAGGAGTTTTAAGAGGAGAGAAAGAGCATTCATTATATGCAAACTGACTGGATCTCACATGATGCTCAGCATGCTATGACACTACACTACCAAAAACTTAGCTGACAGACATTATAGCATTCCCCATTCACCTATTTTACTATTGGAAAGCTCTTAACATGTCATGTCAGTTAAGATGTACTGGATTGGGGAGGATGACCAAACCATACCATGTGGGCCTTTATGTGTCTTGAGAAGATTGACACACAAATAGCATATCAAAGCTTCAGACTTAAATGTCGTGTCCAGATTCTATCCTTCCATAGGTAGGAAACATTGGCTGTGGCCTGGGTAGCTCAGTCGGTAGAGCATCAGACTTTTAATCTGAGGGTCCAGGGTTCAAGTCCCTGTTCAGGCGATGATATTGTTACTTTGCCACACAAGTGTGCGTGAGAAGTTTCTGGAAATACCTCTAGATCAAAGTAAGTCCAGAAACAGGACCATACTTCCTTAAACATTGCTGATTAAAGTGACCTTTCACATTTCTATCCATTCCCCCAGCTGTGACGTTGCAACTTGGCTATTATCCCAGGTAAGGCTAGCTACGCTTCTTGGCTATAATTAAACATCAAAAGCTTTCTTACTTTATAAAATCAACACTTCTGAGCCTAACCTTTTTGAATTAATTCCTGAGATTGTTCTCATAGCAATTTCATTACACATGGTGTAACGTACTGCGTTGAGCAATTTCAGTATTGGCTGAGAGAAGGAGCAGACTTGTTCAAGTCAAAGAATCCTTTTTCATTTATAGAACAGGAGCTTGTCAGTGGAGGATGTACTTGCTCAAACTTTTCCCTTTGATTCCTTTCGTAGACACTACCAACTGTGACCTTGAGATGCGTGAATGAAAGTTGATCATTTACACTTGCGGATGTGTGCCAACTGTTATCTAATGCATGAGGGAAGAAATTTTGGAACACCCTTCCAGGCAATTGTTTTTCAGGCAAAGTGTCTGTATTCAGTCTAGGACATGTGCGTGTGTTTAAGTCCTTGCCCTCGCCTTCATTCTCTGCAGTTCACTGAGAAATACCTTACACTGTGTAATGCCATGTCCTATTCGAGGGCCAAAACACCACCAATCTTGGTTATCAAAGACTCACTCCACCCTGACCACAGCCTCTTCTCTTAGACAGCATGACAAAACCACCATCGCAGCTTGAGAGCAAAAATCGAGCCTCTTAGAATGTTAGAATGCTATTCTAACCATTTATGTTCGTTCTCCCTTTATGTACACAAAGTCCAGAATGCATCCATATGACATCAAAAGAGAAATCTTTTGGTAGCTGAACATCTCCAACTCGTACAATGCGTTGTTTCTTCTTTGTGTCCAATGAACGTAAAAATTGAAACATTCACAACTGGCCATGTTTCTTGCCAATATGTTGGTGTTTGGACCTGTGGGCCTTTGTGATTCATTACACCTTGTGTACTTGTAGTGTGGTGGGCAGTTTCTATATTGGCTGAGAGAAGGAACAGACTTGTTCAAGTCACAGATCCATTTGCATTTAAGCAATATAAGCATGTCAGTAGTGGATGTACTTGCTCACACCTTTTGAAAGTTGAGCATTCACACTTGTGTATGTCAGCTATCTGTTAGCTAATGCATGGGGGAATTAGTTTTCGAAAAAAAAATCTTCGAGGCAATTCTTTTTCAGGCAGAGAGTCTGTATTCAGGCGAAGACTCACACACACATTCATATATATATATATGTTTAATATATCCATGGCTGGATTTCAAATGTAACACAACAGACTGCAGCCAATGTGATGTTTTATAAATGTTTTAGCATCTCCCACTTGTCCTGACCACCAGTGGATGACCATATGAAGTGGGCCTTTGTAATTTGATATTGCCATCAGAGCTAAGGAGTTTTAAGAGGAGAGAAAGAGCATTCATTATATGCAAACTGACTGGATCTCACATGATGCTCAGCATGCTATGACACTACACTACCAAAAACTTAGCTGACAGACATTATAGCATTCCCCATTCACCTATTTTACTATTGGAAAGCTCTTAACATGTCATGTCAGTTAAGATGTACTGGATTGGGGAGGATGACCAAACCATACCATGTGGGCCTTTATGTGTCTTGAGAAGATTGACACACAAATAGCATATCAAAGCTTCAGACTTAAATGTCGTGTCCAGATTCTATCCTTCCATAGGTAGGAAACATTGGCTGTGGCCTGGGTAGCTCAGTCGGTAGAGCATCAAACTTTTAATCTGAGGGTCCAGGGTTCAAGTCCCTGTTCAGGCGATGATATTGTTACTTTGCCACACAAGTGTGCGTGAGAAGTTTCTGGAAATACCTCTAGATCAAAGTAAGTCCAGAAACAGGACCATACTTCCTTAAACATTGCTGATTAAAGTGACCTTTCACATTTCTATCCATTCCCCCAGCTGTGACGTTGCAACTTGGCTATTATCCCAGGTAAGGCTAGCTACGCTTCTTGGCTATAATTAAACATCAAAAGCTTTCTTACTTTATAAAATCAACACTTCTGAGCCTAACCTTTTTGAATTAATTCCTGAGATTGTTCTCATAGCAATTTCATTACACATGGTGTAACGTACTGCGTTGAGCAATTTCAGTATTGGCTGAGAGAAGGAGCAGACTTGTTCAAGTCAAAGAATCCTTTTTCATTTATAGAACAGGAGCTTGTCAGTGGAGGATGTACTTGCTCAAACTTTTCCCTTTGATTCCTTTCGTAGACACTACCAACTGTGACCTTGAGATGCGTGAATGAAAGTTGATCATTTACACTTGCGGATGTGTGCCAACTGTTATCTAATGCATGAGGGAAGAAATTTTGGAACACCCTTCCAGGCAATTGTTTTTCAGGCAAAGTGTCTGTATTCAGTCTAGGACATGTGCGTGTGTTTAAGTCCTTGCCCTCGCCTTCATTCTCTGCAGTTCACTGAGAAATACCTTACACTGTGTAATGCCATGTCCTATTCGAGGGCCAAAACACCACCAATCTTGGTTATCAAAGACTCACTCCACCCTGACCACAGCCTCTTCTCTTAGACAGCATGACAAAACCACCATCGCAGCTTGAGAGCAAAAATCGAGCCTCTTAGAATGTAAGAATGCTATTCTAACCATTTATGTTCGTTCTCCCTTTATGTACACAAAGTTCAGAATGCATCCATATGACATCAAAAGAGAAATCTTTTGGTAGCTGAACATCTCCAACTCGTACAATGCGTTGTTTCTTCTTTGTGTCCAATGAACGTAAAAATTGAAACATTCACAACTGGCCATGTTTCTTGCCAATATGTTGGTGTTTGGACCTGTGGGCCTTTGTGATTCATTACACCTTGTGTACTTGTAGTGTGGTGGGCAGTTTCTATATTGGCTGAGAGAAGGAACAGACTTGTTCAAGTCACAGATCCATTTGCATTTAAGCAATATAAGCATGTCAGTAGTGGATGTACTTGCTCACACCTTTTGAAAGTTGAGCATTCACACTTGTGTATGTCAGCTATCTGTTAGCTAATGCATGGGGGAATTAGTTTTCGAAAAAAAAATCTTCGAGGCAATTCTTTTTCAGGCAGAGAGTCTGTATTCAGGCGAAGACTCACACACACATTCATATATATATATATGTTTAATATATCCATGGCTGGATTTCAAATGTAACACAACAGACTGCAGCCAATGTGATGTTTTATAAATGTTTTAGCATCTCCCACTTGTCCTGACCACCAGTGGATGACCATATGAAGTGGGCCTTTGTAATTTGATATTGCCATCAGAGCTAAGGAGTTTTAAGAGGAGAGAAAGAGCATTCATTATATGCAAACTGACTGGATCTCACATGATGCTCAGCATGCTATGACACTACACTACCAAAAACTTAGCTGACAGACATTATAGCATTCCCCATTCACCTATTTTACTATTGGAAAGCTCTTAACATGTCATGTCAGTTAAGATGTACTGGATTGGGGAGGATGACCAAACCATACCATGTGGGCCTTTATGTGTCTTGAGAAGATTGACACACAAATAGCATATCAAAGCTTCAGACTTAAATGTCGTGTCCAGATTCTATCCTTCCATAGGTAGGAAACATTGGCTGTGGCCTGGGTAGCTCAGTCGGTAGAGCATCAGACTTTTAATCTGAGGGTCCAGGGTTCAAGTCCCTGTTCAGGCGATGATATTGTTACTTTGCCACACAAGTGTGCGTGAGAAGTTTCTGGAAATACCTCTAGATCAAAGTAAGTCCAGAAACAGGACCATACTTCCTTAAACATTGCTGATTAAAGTGACCTTTCACATTTCTATCCATTCCCCCAGCTGTGACGTTGCAACTTGGCTATTATCCCAGGTAAGGCTAGCTACGCTTCTTGGCTATAATTAAACATCAAAAGCTTTCTTACTTTATAAAATCAACACTTCTGAGCCTAACCTTTTTGAATTAATTCCTGAGATTGTTCTCATAGCAATTTCATTACACATGGTGTAACGTACTGCGTTGAGCAATTTCAGTATTGGCTGAGAGAAGGAGCAGACTTGTTCAAGTCAAAGAATCCTTTTTCATTTATAGAACAGGAGCTTGTCAGTGGAGGATGTACTTGCTCAAACTTTTCCCTTTGATTCCTTTCGTAGACACTACCAACTGTGACCTTGAGATGCGTGAATGAAAGTTGATCATTTACACTTGCGGATGTGTGCCAACTGTTATCTAATGCATGAGGGAAGAAATTTTGGAACACCCTTCCAGGCAATTGTTCTTCAGGCAAAGTGTCTGTATTCAGTCTAGGACATGTGCGTGTGTTTAAGTCCTTGCCCTCGCCTTCATTCTCTGCAGTTCACTGAGAAATACCTTACACTGTGTAATGCCATGTCCTATTCGAGGGCCAAAACACCACCAATCTTGGTTATCAAAGACTCACTCCACCCTGACCACAGCCTCTTTTCTTAGACAGCATGACAAAACCACCATCGCAGCTTGAGAGCAAAAATCGAGCCTCTTAGAATGTTAGAATGCTTTTCTAACCATTTATGTTCGTTCTCCCTTTATGTACACAAAGTTCAGAATGCATCCATATGACATCAAAAGAGAAATCTTTTGGTAGCTGAACATCTCCAACTCGTACAATGCGTTGTTTCTTCTTTGTGTCCAATGAACGTAAAAATTGAAACATTCACAACTGGCCATGTTTCTTGCCAATATGTTGGTGTTTGGACCTGTGGGCCTTTGTGATTCATTACACCTTGTGTACTTGTAGTGTGGTGGGCAGTTTCTATATTGGCTGAGAGAAGGAACAGACTTGTTCAAGTCACAGATTCATTTGCATTTAAGCAATATAAGCATGTCAGTAGTGGATGTACTTGCTCACACCTTTTGAAAGTTGAGCATTCACACTTGTGTATGTCAGCTATCTGTTAGCTAATGCATGGGGGAATTAGTTTTCGAAAAAAAAATCTTCGAGGCAATTCTTTTTCAGGCAGAGAGTCTGTATTCAGGCGAAGACTCACACACACATTCATATATATATATGTTTAATATATCCATGGCTGGATTTCAAATGTAACACAACAGACTGCAGCCAATGTGATGTTTTATAAATGTTTTAGCATCTCCCACTTGTCCTGACCACCAGTGGATGACCATATGAAGTGGGCCTTTGTAATCTGATATTGCCATCAGAGCTAAGGAGTTTTAAGAGGAGAGAAAGAGTATTCATTATATGCAAACTGACTGGATCTCACATGATGCTCAGCATGCTATGACACTACACTGCCAAAAACTTAGCTGACAGACATTATAGCATTCCCCATTCACCTATTTTACTATTGGAAAGCTCTTAACATGTCATGTCAGTTAAGATGTACTGGATTGGGGAGGATGACCAAACCATACCATGTGGGCCTTTATGTGTCTTGAGAAGATTGACACACAAATATCATATCAAAGCTTGAGACGTATATGTCGTGTCCAGATTCTATCCTTCCATAGGTAGGAAACATTGGCTGTGGCCTGTGTAGCTCAGTCGGTAGAGCATCAGACTTTTAATCTGAGGGTCCAGGGTTCAAGTCCCTGTTCAGGCGATGATATTGTTACTTTGCCACACAAGTGTGCGTGAGAAGTTTCTGGAAATACCTCTAGATCAAAGTAAGTCCAGAAACAGGACCATACTTCCTTAAACATTGCTGATTAAAGTGACCTTTCACATTTCTATCCATTCCCCCAGCTGTGACATTGCAACTTGGCTATTATCCCAGGTAAGGCTAGCTACGCTTCTTGGCTATAATTAAACATCAAAAGCTTTCTTACTTTATAAAATCAACACTTCTGAGCCTAACCTTTTTGAATTAATTCCTGAGATTGTTCTCATAGCAATTTCATTACACATGGTGTAACGTACTGCGTTGAGCAATTTCAGTATTGGCTGAGAGAAGGAGCAGACTTGTTCAAGTCAAAGAATCCTTTTTCATTTATAGAACAGGAGCTTGTCAGTGGAGGATGTACTTGCTCAAACTTTTCCCTTTGATTCCTTTCGTAGACACTACCAACTGTGACCTTGAGATGCGTGAATGAAAGTTGATCATTTACACTTGCGGATGTGTGCCAACTGTTATCTAATGCATGAGGGAAGAAATTTTGGAACACCCTTCCAGGCAATTGTTTTTCAGGCAAAGTGTCTGTATTCAGTCTAGGACATGTGCGTGTGTTTAAGTCCTTGCCCTCGCCTTCATTCTCTGCAGTTCACTGAGAAATACCTTACACTGTGTAATGCCATGTCCTATTCGAGGGCCAAAACACCACCAATCTTGGTTATCAAAGACTCACTCCACCCTGACCACAGCCTCTTCTCTTAGACAGCATGACAAAACCACCATCGCAGCTTGAGAGCAAAAATCGAGCCTCTTAGAATGTTAGAATGCTATTCTAACCATTTATGTTCGTTCTCCCTTTATGTACACAAAGTCCAGAATGCATCCATATGACATCAAAAGAGAAATCTTTTGGTAGCTGAACATCTCCAACTCGTACAATGCGTTGTTTCTTGTTTGTGTCCAATGAACGTAAAAATTGAAACATTCACAACTGGCCATGTTTCTTGCCAATATGTTGGTGTTTGGACCTGTGGGCCTTTGTGATTCATTACACCTTGTGTACTTGTAGTGTGGTGGGCAGTTTCTATATTGGCTGAGAGAAGGAACAGACTTGTTCAAGTCACAGATTCATTTGCATTTAAGCAATATAAGCATGTCAGTAGTGGATGTACTTGCTCACACCTTTTGAAAGTTGAGCATTCACACTTGTGTATGTCAGCTATCTGTTAGCTAATGCATGGGGGAATTAGTTTTCGAAAAAAAAATCTTCGAGGCAATTCTTTTTCAGGCAGAGAGTCTGTATTCAGGCGAAGACTCACACACACATTCATATATATATATGTTTAATATATCCATGGCTGGATTTCAAATGTAACACAACAGACTGCAGCCAATGTGATGTTTTATAAATGTTTTAGCATCTCCCACTTGTCCTGACCACCAGTGGATGACCATATGAAGTGGGCCTTTGTAATCTGATATTGCCATCAGAGCTAAGGAGTTTTAAGAGGAGAGAAAGAGCATTCATTATATGCAAACTGACTGGATCTCACATGATGCTCAGCATGCTATGACACTACACTGCCAAAAACTTAGCTGACAGACATTATAGCATTCCCCATTCACCTATTTTACTATTGGAAAGCTCTTAACATGTCATGTCAGTTAAGATGTACTGGATTGGGGAGGATGACCAAACCATACCATGTGGGCCTTTATGTGTCTTGAGAAGATTGACACACAAATATCATATCAAAGCTTGAGACTTATATGTCGTGTCCAGATTCTATCCTTCCATAGGTAGGAAACATTGGCTGTGGCCTGGGTAGCTCAGTCGGTAGAGCATCAGACTTTTAATCTGAGGGTCCAGGGTTCAAGTCCCTGTTCAGGCGATGATATTGTTACTTTGCCACACAAGTGTGCGTGAGAAGTTTCTGGAAATACCTCTAGATCAAAGTAAGTCCAGAAACAGGACCATACTTCCTTAAACATTGCTGATTAAAGTTACCTTTCACATTTCTATCCATTCCCCCAGCTGTGACATTGCAACTTGGCTATTATCCCAGGTAAGGCTAGCTACGCTTCTTGGCTATAATTAAACATCAAAAGCTTTCTTACTTTATAAAATCAACACTTCTGAGCCTAACCTTTTTGAATTAATTCCTGAGATTGTTCTCATAGCAATTTCATTACACATGGTGTAACGTACTGCGTTGAGCAATTTCAGTATTGGCTGAGAGAAGGAGCAGACTTGTTCAAGTCAAAGAATCCTTTTTCATTTATAGAACAGGAGCTTGTCAGTGGAGGATGTACTTGCTCAAACTTTTCCCTTTGATTCCTTTCGTAGACACTACCAACTGTGACCTTGAGATGCGTGAATGAAAGTTGATCATTTACACTTGCGGATGTGTGCCAACTGTTATCTAATGCATGAGGGAAGAAATTTTGGAACACCCTTCCAGGCAATTGTTTTTCAGGCAAAGTGTCTGTATTCAGTCTAGGACATGTGCGTGTGTTTAAGTCCTTGCCCTCGCCTTCATTCTCTGCAGTTCACTGAGAAATACCTTACACTGTGTAATGCCATGTCCTATTCGAGGGCCAAAACACCACCAATCTTGGTTATCAAAGACTCACTCCACCCTGACCACAGCCTCTTCTCTTAGACAGCATGACAAAACCACCATCGCAGCTTGAGAGCAAAAATCGAGCCTCTTAGAATGTTAGAATGCTATTCTAACCATTTATGTTCGTTCTCCCTTTATGTACACAAAGTCCAGAATGCATCCATATGACATCAAAAGAGAAATCTTTTGGTAGCTGAACATCTCCAACTCGTACAATGCGTTGTTTCTTCTTTGTGTCCAATGAACGTAAAAATTGAAACATTCACAACTGGCCATGTTTCTTGCCAATATGTTGGTGTTTGGACCTGTGGGCCTTTGTGATTCATTACACCTTGTGTACTTGTAGTGTGGTGGGCAGTTTCTATATTGGCTGAGAGAAGGAACAGACTTGTTCAAGTCACAGATTCATTTGCATTTAAGCAATATAAGCATGTCAGTAGTGGATGTACTTGCTCACACCTTTTGAAAGTTGAGCATTCACACTTGTGTATGTCAGCTATCTGTTAGCTAATGCATGGGGGAATTAGTTTTCGAAAAAAAAATCTTCGAGGCAATTCTTTTTCAGGCAGAGAGTCTGTATTCAGGCGAAGACTCACACACACATTCATATATATATATGTTTAATATATCCATGGCTGGATTTCAAATGTAACACAACAGACTGCAGCCAATGTGATGTTTTATAAATGTTTTAGCATCTCCCACTTGTCCTGACCACCAGTGGATGACCATATGAAGTGGGCCTTTGTAATCTGATATTGCCATCAGAGCTAAGGAGTTTTAAGAGGAGAGAAAGAGCATTCATTATATGCAAACTGACTGGATCTCACATGATGCTCAGCATGCTATGACACTACACTGCCAAAAACTTAGCTGACAGACATTATAGCATTCCCCATTCACCTATTTTACTATTGGAAAGCTCTTAACATGTCATGTCAGTTAAGATGTACTGGATTGGGGAGGATGACCAAACCATACCATGTGGGCCTTTATGTGTCTTGAGAAGATTGACACACAAATAGCATATCAAAGCTTGAGACTTATATGTCGTGTCCAGATTCTATCCTTCCATAGGTAGGAAACATTGGCTGTGGCCTGGGTAGCTCAGTCGGTAGAGCATCAGACTTTTAATCTGAGGGTCCAGGGTTCAAGTCCCTGTTCAGGCGATGATATTGTTACTTTGCCACACAAGTGTGCGTGAGAAGTTTCTGGAAATACCTCTAGATCAAAGTAAGTCCAGAAACAGGACCATACTTCCTTAAACATTGCTGATTAAAGTTACCTTTCACATTTCTATCCATTCCCCCAGCTGTGACATTGCAACTTGGCTATTATCCCAGGTAAGGCTAGCTACGCTTCTTGGCTATAATTAAACATCAAAAGCTTTCTTACTTTATAAAATCAACACTTCTGAGCCTAACCTTTTTGAATTAATTCCTGAGATTGTTCTCATAGCAATTTCATTACACATGGTGTAACGTACTGCGTTGAGCAATTTCAGTATTGGCTGAGAGAAGGAGCAGACTTGTTCAAGTCAAAGAATCCTTTTTCATTTATAGAACAGGAGCTTGTCAGTGGAGGATGTACTTGCTCAAACTTTTCCCTTTGATTCCTTTCGTAGACACTACCAACTGTGACCTTGAGATGCGTGAATGAAAGTTGATCATTTACACTTGCGGATGTGTGCCAACTGTTATCTAATGCATGAGGGAAGAAATTTTGGAACACCCTTCCAGGCAATTGTTTTTCAGGCAAAGTGTCTGTATTCAGTCTAGGACATGTGCGTGTGTTTAAGTCCTTGCCCTCGCCTTCATTCTCTGCAGTTCACTGAGAAATACCTTACACTGTGTAATGCCATGTCCTATTCGAGGGCCAAAACACCACCAATCTTGGTTATCAAAGACTCACTCCACCCTGACCACAGCCTCTTCTCTTAGACAGCATGACAAAACCACCATCGCAGCTTGAGAGCAAAAATCGAGCCTCTTAGAATGTTAGAATGCTATTCTAACCATTTATGTTCGTTCTCCCTTTATGTACACAAAGTCCAGAATGCATCCATATGACATCAAAAGAGAAATCTTTTGGTAGCTGAACATCTCCAACTCGTACAATGCGTTGTTTCTTCTTTGTGTCCAATGAACGTAAAAATTGAAACATTCACAACTGGCCATGTTTCTTGCCAATATGTTGGTGTTTGGACCTGTGGGCCTTTGTGATTCATTACACCTTGTGTACTTGTAGTGTGGTGGGCAGTTTCTATATTGGCTGAGAGAAGGAACAGACTTGTTCAAGTCACAGATTCATTTGCATTTAAGCAATATAAGCATGTCAGTAGTGGATGTACTTGCTCACACCTTTTGAAAGTTGAGCATTCACACTTGTGTATGTCAGCTATCTGTTAGCTAATGCATGGGGGAATTAGTTTTCGAAAAAAAAATCTTCGAGGCAATTCTTTTTCAGGCAGAGAGTCTGTATTCAGGCGAAGACTCACACACACATTCATATATATATATGTTTAATATATCCATGGCTGGATTTCAAATGTAACACAACAGACTGCAGCCAATGTGATGTTTTATAAATGTTTTAGCATCTCCCACTTGTCCTGACCACCAGTGGATGACCATATGAAGTGGGCCTTTGTAATCTGATATTGCCATCAGAGCTAAGGAGTTTTAAGAGGAGAGAAAGAGCATTCATTATATGCAAACTGACTGGATCTCACATGATGCTCAGCATGCTATGACACTACACTGCCAAAAACTTAGCTGACAGACATTATAGCATTCCCCATTCACCTATTTTACTATTGGAAAGCTCTTAACATGTCATGTCAGTTAAGATGTACTGGATTGGGGAGGATGACCAAACCATACCATGTGGGCCTTTATGTGTCTTGAGAAGATTGACACACAAATAGCATATCAAAGCTTGAGACTTATATGTCGTGTCCAGATTCTATCCTTCCATAGGTAGGAAACATTGGCTGTGGCCTGGGTAGCTCAGTCGGTAGAGCATCAGACTTTTAATCTGAGGGTCCAGGGTTCAAGTCCCTGTTCAGGCGATGATATTGTTACTTTGCCACACAAGTGTGCGTGAGAAGTTTCTGGAAATACCTCTAGATCAAAGTAAGTCCAGAAACAGGACCATACTTCCTTAAACATTGCTGATTAAAGTTACCTTTCACATTTCTATCCATTCCCCCAGCTGTGACATTGCAACTTGGCTATTATCCCAGGTAAGGCTAGCTACGCTTCTTGGCTATAATTAAACATCAAAAGCTTTCTTACTTTATAAAATCAACACTTCTGAGCCTAACCTTTTTGAATTAATTCCTGAGATTGTTCTCATAGCAATTTCATTACACATGGTGTAACGTACTGCGTTGAGCAATTTCAGTATTGGCTGAGAGAAGGAGCAGACTTGTTCAAGTCAAAGAATCCTTTTTCATTTATAGAACAGGAGCTTGTCAGTGGAGGATGTACTTGCTCAAACTTTTCCCTTTGATTCCTTTCGTAGACACTACCAACTGTGACCTTGAGATGCGTGAATGAAAGTTGATCATTTACACTTGCGGATGTGTGCCAACTGTTATCTAATGCATGAGGGAAGAAATTTTGGAACACCCTTCCAGGCAATTGTTTTTCAGGCAAAGTGTCTGTATTCAGTCTAGGACATGTGCGTGTGTTTAAGTCCTTGCCCTCGCCTTCATTCTCTGCAGTTCACTGAGAAATACCTTACACTGTGTAATGCCATGTCCTATTCGAGGGCCAAAACACCACCAATCTTGGTTATCAAAGACTCACTCCACCCTGACCACAGCCTCTTCTCTTAGACAGCATGACAAAACCACCATCGCAGCTTGAGAGCAAAAATCGAGCCTCTTAGAATGTTAGAATGCTATTCTAACCATTTATGTTCGTTCTCCCTTTATGTACACAAAGTCCAGAATGCATCCATATGACATCAAAAGAGAAATCTTTTGGTAGCTGAACATCTCCAACTCCTACAATGCGTTGTTTCTTCTTTGTGTCCAATGAACGTAAAAATTGAAACATTCACAACTGGCCATGTTTCTTGCCAATATGTTGGTGTTTGGACCTGTGGGCCTTTGTGATTCATTACACCTTGTGTACTTGTAGTGTGGTGGGCAGTTTCTATATTGGCTGAGAGAAGGAACAGACTTGTTCAAGTCACAGATCCATTTGCATTTAAGCAATATAAGCATGTCAGTAGTGGATGTACTTGCTCACACCTTTTGAAAGTTGAGCATTCACACTTGTGTATGTCAGCTATCTGTTAGCTAATGCATGGGGGAATTAGTTTTCGAAAAAAAAATCTTCGAGGCAATTCTTTTTCAGGCAGAGAGTCTGTATTCAGGTGAAGACTCACACACACATTCATATATATATATGTTTAATATATCCATGGCTGGATTTCAAATGTAACACAACAGACTGCAGCCAATGTGATGTTTTATAAATGTTTTAGCATCTCCCACTTGTCCTGACCACCAGTGGATGACCATATGAAGTGGGCCTTTGTAATCTGATATTGCCATCAGAGCTAAGGAGTTTTAAGAGGAGAGAAAGAGCATTCATTATATGCAAACTGACTGGATCTCACATGATGCTCAGCATGCTATGACACTACACTGCCAAAAACTTAGCTGACAGACATTATAGCATTCCCCATTCACCTATTTTACTATTGGAAAGCTCTTAACATGTCATGTCAGTTAAGATGTACTGGATTGGGGAGGATGACCAAACCATACCATGTGGGCCTTTATGTGTCTTGAGAAGATTGACACACAAATAGCATATCAAAGCTTGAGACTTATATGTCGTGTCCAGATTCTATCCTTCCATAGGTAGGAAACATTGGCTGTGGCCTGGGTAGCTCAGTCGGTAGAGCATCAGACTTTTAATCTGAGGGTCCAGGGTTCAAGTCCCTGTTCAGGCAATGATATTGTTACTTTGCCACACAAGTGTGCGTGAGAAGTTTCTGGAAATACCTCTAGATCAAAGTAAGTCCAGAAACAGGACCATACTTCCTTAAACATTGCTGATTAAAGTTACCTTTCACATTTCTATCCATTCCCCCAGCTGTGACATTGCAACTTGGCTATTATCCCAGGTAAGGCTAGCTACGCTTCTTGGCTATAATTAAACATCAAAAGCTTTCTTACTTTATAAAATCAACACTTCTGAGCCTAACCTTTTTGAATTAATTCCTGAGATTGTTCTCATAGCAATTTCATTACACATGGTGTAACGTACTGCGTTGAGCAATTTCAGTATTGGCTGAGAGAAGGAGCAGACTTGTTCAAGTCAAAGAATCCTTTTTCATTTATAGAACAGGAGCTTGTCAGTGGAGGATGTACTTGCTCAAACTTTTCCCTTTGATTCCTTTCGTAGACACTACCAACTGTGACCTTGAGATGCGTGAATGAAAGTTGATCATTTACACTTGCGGATGTGTGCCAACTGTTATCTAATGCATGAGGGAAGAAATTTTGGAACACCCTTCCAGGCAATTGTTCTTCAGGCAAAGTGTCTGTATTCAGTCTAGGACATGTGCGTGTGTTTAAGTCCTTGCCCTCGCCTTCATTCTCTGCAGTTCACTGAGAAATACCTTACACTGTGTAATGCCATGTCCTATTCGAGGGCCAAAACACCACCAATCTTGGTTATCAAAGACTCACTCCACCCTGACCACAGCCTCTTCTCTTAGACAGCATGACAAAACCACCATCGCAGCTTGAGAGCAAAAATCGAGCCTCTTAGAATGTTAGAATGCTATTCTAACCATTTATGTTCGTTCTCCCTTTATGTACACAAAGTCCAGAATGCATCCATATGACATCAAAAGAGAAATCTTTTGGTAGCTGAACATCTCCAACTCGTACAATGCGTTGTTTCTTCTTTGTGTCCAATGAACGTAAAAATTGAAACATTCACAACTGGCCATGTTTCTTGCCAATATGTTGGTGTTTGGACCTGTGGGCCTTTGTGATTCATTACACCTTGTGTACTTGTAGTGTGGTGGGCAGTTTCTATATTGGCTGAGAGAAGGAACAGACTTGTTCAAGTCACAGATCCATTTGCATTTAAGCAATATAAGCATGTCAGTAGTGGATGTACTTGCTCACACCTTTTGAAAGTTGAGCATTCACACTTGTGTATGTCAGCTATCTGTTAGCTAATGCATGGGGGAATTAGTTTTCGAAAAAAAAATCTTCGAGGCAATTCTTTTTCAGGCAGAGAGTCTGTATTCAGGTGAAGACTCACACACACATTCATATATATATATGTTTAATATATCCATGGCTGGATTTCAAATGTAACACAACAGACTGCAGCCAATGTGATGTTTTATAAATGTTTTAGCATCTCCCACTTGTCCTGACCACCAGTGGATGACCATATGAAGTGGGCCTTTGTAATCTGATATTGCCATCAGAGCTAAGGAGTTTTAAGAGGAGAGAAAGAGCATTCATTATATGCAAACTGACTGGATCTCACATGATGCTCAGCATGCTATGACACTACACTGCCAAAAACTTAGCTGACAGACATTATAGCATTCCCCATTCACCTATTTTACTATTGGAAAGCTCTTAACATGTCATGTCAGTTAAGATGTACTGGATTGGGGAGGATGACCAAACCATACCATGTGGGCCTTTATGTGTCTTGAGAAGATTGACACACAAATAGCATATCAAAGCTTGAGACTTATATGTCGTGTCCAGATTCTATCCTTCCATAGGTAGGAAACATTGGCTGTGGCCTGGGTAGCTCAGTCGGTAGAGCATCAGACTTTTAATCTGAGGGTCCAGGGTTCAAGTCCCTGTTCAGGCGATGATATTGTTACTTTGCCACACAAGTGTGCGTGAGAAGTTTCTGGAAATACCTCTAGATCAAAGTAAGTCCAGAAACAGGACCATACTTCCTTAAACATTGCTGATTAAAGTTACCTTTCACATTTCTATCCATTCCCCCAGCTGTGACATTGCAACTTGGCTATTATCCCAGGTAAGGCTAGCTACGCTTCTTGGCTATAATTAAACATCAAAAGCTTTCTTACTTTATAAAATCAACACTTCTGAGCCTAACCTTTTTGAATTAATTCCTGAGATTGTTCTCATAGCAATTTCATTACACATGGTGTAACGTACTGCGTTGAGCAATTTCAGTATTGGCTGAGAGAAGGAGCAGACTTGTTCAAGTCAAAGAATCCTTTTTCATTTATAGAACAGGAGCTTGTCAGTGGAGGATGTACTTGCTCAAACTTTTCCCTTTGATTCCTTTCGTAGACACTACCAACTGTGACCTTGAGATGCGTGAATGAAAGTTGATCATTTACACTTGCGGATGTGTGCCAACTGTTATCTAATGCATGAGGGAAGAAATTTTGGAACACCCTTCCAGGCAATTGTTCTTCAGGCAAAGTGTCTGTATTCAGTCTAGGACATGTGCGTGTGTTTAAGTCCTTGCCCTCGCCTTCATTCTCTGCAGTTCACTGAGAAATACCTTACACTGTGTAATGCCATGTCCTATTCGAGGGCCAAAACACCACCAATCTTGGTTATCAAAGACTCACTCCACCCTGACCACAGCCTCTTCTCTTAGACAGCATGACAAAACCACCATCGCAGCTTGAGAGCAAAAATCGAGCCTCTTAGAATGTTAGAATGCTATTCTAACCATTTATGTTCGTTCTCCCTTTATGTACACAAAGTCCAGAATGCATCCATATGACATCAAAAGAGAAATCTTTTGGTAGCTGAACATCTCCAACTCGTACAATGCGTTGTTTCTTCTTTGTGTCCAATGAACGTAAAAATTGAAACATTCACAACTGGCCATGTTTCTTGCCAATATGTTGGTGTTTGGACCTGTGGGCCTTTGTGATTCATTACACCTTGTGTACTTGTAGTGTGGTGGGCAGTTTCTATATTGGCTGAGAGAAGGAACAGACTTGTTCAAGTCACAGATTCATTTGCATTTAAGCAATATAAGCATGTCAGTAGTGGATGTACTTGCTCACACCTTTTGAAAGTTGAGCATTCACACTTGTGTATGTCAGCTATCTGTTAGCTAATGCATGGGGGAATTAGTTTTCGAAAAAAAAATCTTCGAGGCAATTCTTTTTCAGGCAGAGAGTCTGTATTCAGGCGAAGACTCACACACACATTCATATATATATATGTTTAATATATCCATGGCTGGATTTCAAATGTAACACAACAGACTGCAGCCAATGTGATGTTTTATAAATGTTTTAGCATCTCCCACTTGTCCTGACCACCAGTGGATGACCATATGAAGTGGGCCTTTGTAATCTGATATTGCCATCAGAGCTAAGGAGTTTTAAGAGGAGAGAAAGAGCATTCATTATATGCAAACTGACTGGATCTCACATGATGCTCAGCATGCTATGACACTACACTGCCAAAAACTTAGCTGACAGACATTATAGCATTCCCCATTCACCTATTTTACTATTGGAAAGCTCTTAACATGTCATGTCAGTTAAGATGTACTGGATTGGGGAGGATGACCAAACCATACCATGTGGGCCTTTATGTGTTTTGAGAAGATTGACACACAAATAGCATATCAAAGCTTGAGACTTATATGTCGTGTCCAGATTCTATCCTTCCATAGGTAGGAAACATTGGCTGTGGCCTGGGTAGCTCAGTCGGTAGAGCATCAGACTTTTAATCTGAGGGTCCAGGGTTCAAGTCCCTGTTCAGGTGATGATATTGTTACTTTGCCACACAAGTGTGCGTGAGAAGTTTCTGGAAATACCTCTAGATCAAAGTAAGTCCAGAAACAGGACCATACTTCCTTAAACATTGCTGATTAAAGTGACCTTTCACATTTCTATCCATTCCCCCAGCTGTGACATTGCAACTTGGCTATTATCCCAGGTAAGGCTAGCTACGCTTCTTGGCTATAATTAAACATCAAAAGCTTTCTTACTTTATAAAATCAACACTTCTGAGCCTAACCTTTTTGAATTAATTCCTGAGATTGTTCTCATAGCAATTTCATTACACATGGTGTAACGTACTGCGTTGAGCAATTTCAGTATTGGCTGAGAGAAGGAGCAGACTTGTTCAAGTCAAAGAATCCTTTTTCATTTATAGAACAGGAGCTTGTCAGTGGAGGATGTACTTGCTCAAACTTTTCCCTTTGATTCCTTTCGTAGACACTACCAACTGTGACCTTGAGATGCGTGAATGAAAGTTGATCATTTACACTTGCGGATGTGTGCCAACTGTTATCTAATGCATGAGGGAAGAAATTTTGGAACACCCTTCCAGGCAATTGTTTTTCAGGCAAAGTGTCTGTATTCAGTCTAGGACATGTGCGTGTGTTTAAGTCCTTGCCCTCGCCTTCATTCTCTGCAGTTCACTGAGAAATACCTTACACTGTGTAATGCCATGTCCTATTCGAGGGCCAAAACACCACCAATCTTGGTTATCAAAGACTCACTCCACCCTGACCACAGCCTCTTCTCTTAGACAGAATGACAAAACCACCATCGCAGCTTGAGAGCAAAAATCGAGCCTCTTAGAATGTTAGAATGCTATTCTAACCATTTATGTTCGTTCTCCCTTTATGTACACAAAGTCCAGAATGCATCCATATGACATCAAAAGAGAAATCTTTTGGTAGCTGAACATCTCCAACTCGTACAATGCGTTGTTTCTTCTTTGTGTCCAATGAACGTAAAAATTGAAACATTCACAACTGGCCATGTTTCTTGCCAATATGTTGGTGTTTGGACCTGTGGGCCTTTGTGATTCATTACACCTTGTGTACTTGTAGTGTGGTGGGCAGTTTCTATATTGGCTGAGAGAAGGAACAGACTTGTTCAAGTCACAGATCCATTTGCATTTAAGCAATATAAGCATGTCAGTAGTGGATGTACTTGCTCACACCTTTTGAAAGTTGAGCATTCACACTTGTGTATGTTAGCTATCTGTTAGCTAATGCATGGGGGAATTAGTTTTCGAAAAAAAAATCTTCGAGGCAATTCTTTTTCAGGCAGAGAGTCTGTATTCAGGCGAAGACTCACACACACATTCATATATATATATGTTTAATATATCCATGGCTGGATTTCAAATGTAACACAACAGACTGCAGCCAATGTGATGTTTTATAAATGTTTTAGCATCTCCCACTTGTCCTGACCACCAGTGGATGACCATATGAAGTGGGCCTTTGTAATCTGATATTGCCATCAGAGCTAAGGAGTTTTAAGAGGAGAGAAAGAGCATTCATTATATGCAAACTGACTGGATCTCACATGATGCTCAGCATGCTATGACACTACACTGCCAAAAACTTAGCTGACAGACATTATAGCATTCCCCATTCACCTATTTTACTATTGGAAAGCTCTTAACATGTCATGTCAGTTAAGATGTACTGGATTGGGGAGGATGACCAAACCATACCATGTGGGCCTTTATGTGTTTTGAGAAGATTGACACACAAATAGCATATCAAAGCTTGAGACTTATATGTCGTGTCCAGATTCTATCCTTCCATAGGTAGGAAACATTGGCTGTGGCCTGGGTAGCTCAGTCGGTAGAGCATCAGACTTTTAATCTGAGGGTCCAGGGTTCAAGTCCCTGTTCAGGTGATGATATTGTTACTTTGCCACACAAGTGTGCGTGAGAAGTTTCTGGAAATACCTCTAGATCAAAGTAAGTCCAGAAACAGGACCGTACTTCCTTAAACATTGCTGATTAAAGTGACCTTTCACATTTCTATCCATTCCCCCAGCTGTGACATTGCAACTTGGCTATTATCCCAGGTAAGGCTAGCTACGCTTCTTGGCTATAATTAAACATCAAAAGCTTTCTTACTTTATAAAATCAACACTTCTGAGCCTAACCTTTTTGAATTAATTCCTGAGATTGTTCTCATAGCAATTTCATTACACATGGTGTAACGTACTGCGTTGAGCAATTTCAGTATTGGCTGAGAGAAGGAGCAGACTTGTTCAAGTCAAAGAATCCTTTTTCATTTATAGAACAGGAGCTTGTCAGTGGAGGATGTACTTGCTCAAACTTTTCCCTTTGATTCCTTTCGTAGACACTACCAACTGTGACCTTGAGATGCGTGAATGAAAGTTGATCATTTACACTTGCGGATGTGTGCCAACTGTTATCTAATGCATGAGGGAAGAAATTTTGGAACACCCTTCCAGGCAATTGTTTTTCAGGCAAAGTGTCTGTATTCAGTCTAGGACATGTGCGTGTGTTTAAGTCCTTGCCCTCGCCTTCATTCTCTGCAGTTCACTGAGAAATACCTTACACTGTGTAATGCCATGTCCTATTCGAGGGCCAAAACACCACCAATCTTGGTTATCAAAGACTCACTCCACCCTGACCACAGCCTCTTCTCTTAGACAGAATGACAAAACCACCATCGCAGCTTGAGAGCAAAAATCGAGCCTCTTAGAATGTTAGAATGCTATTCTAACCATTTATGTTCGTTCTCCCTTTATGTACACAAAGTCCAGAATGCATCCATATGACATCAAAAGAGAAATCTTTTGGTAGCTGAACATCTCCAACTCGTACAATGCGTTGTTTCTTCTTTGTGTCCAATGAACGTAAAAATTGAAACATTCACAACTGGCCATGTTTCTTGCCAATATGTTGGTGTTTGGACCTGTGGGCCTTTGTGATTCATTACACCTTGTGTACTTGTAGTGTGGTGGGCAGTTTCTATATTGGCTGAGAGAAGGAACAGACTTGTTCAAGTCACAGATCCATTTGCATTTAAGCAATATAAGCATGTCAGTAGTGGATGTACTTGCTCACACCTTTTGAAAGTTGAGCATTCACACTTGTGTATGTTAGCTATCTGTTAGCTAATGCATGGGGGAATTAGTTTTCGAAAAAAAAATCTTCGAGGCAATTCTTTTTCAGGCAGAGAGTCTGTATTCAGGCGAAGACTCACACACACATTCATATATATATATGTTTAATATATCCATGGCTGGATTTCAAATGTAACACAACAGACTGCAGCCAATGTGATGTTTTATAAATGTTTTAGCATCTCCCACTTGTCCTGACCACCAGTGGATGACCATATGAAGTGGGCCTTTGTAATTTGATATTGCCATCAGAGCTAAGGAGTTTTAAGAGGAGAGAAAGAGCATTCATTATATGCAAACTGACTGGATCTCACATGATGCTCAGCATGCTATGACACTACACTACCAAAAACTTAGCTGACAGACATTATAGCATTCCCCATTCACCTATTTTACTATTGGAAAGCTCTTAACATGTCATGTCAGTTAAGATGTACTGGATTGGGGAGGATGACCAAACCATACCATGTGGGCCTTTATGTGTCTTGAGAAGATTGACACACAAATAGCATATCAAAGCTTCAGACTTAAATGTCGTGTCCAGATTCTATCCTTCCATAGGTAGGAAACATTGGCTGTGGCCTGGGTAGCTCAGTCGGTAGAGCATCAGACTTTTAATCTGAGGGTCCAGGGTTCAAGTCCCTGTTCAGGCGATGATATTGTTACTTTGCCACACAAGTGTGCGTGAGAAGTTTCTGGAAATACCTCTAGATCAAAGTAAGTCCAGAAACAGGACCATACTTCCTTAAACATTGCTGATTAAAGTGACCTTTCACATTTCTATCCATTCCCCCAGCTGTGACGTTGCAACTTGGCTATTATCCCAGGTAAGGCTAGCTACGCTTCTTGGCTATAATTAAACATCAAAAGCTTTCTTACTTTATAAAATCAACACTTCTGAGCCTAACCTTTTTGAATTAATTCCTGAGATTGTTCTCATAGCAATTTCATTACACATGGTGTAACGTACTGCGTTGAGCAATTTCAGTATTGGCTGAGAGAAGGAGCAGACTTGTTCAAGTCAAAGAATCCTTTTTCATTTATAGAACAGGAGCTTGTCAGTGGAGGATGTACTTGCTCAAACTTTTCCCTTTGATTCCTTTCGTAGACACTACCAACTGTGACCTTGAGATGCGTGAATGAAAGTTGATCATTTACACTTGCGGATGTGTGCCAACTGTTATCTAATGCATGAGGGAAGAAATTTTGGAACACCCTTCCAGGCAATTGTTTTTCAGGCAAAGTGTCTGTATTCAGTCTAGGACATGTGCGTGTGTTTAAGTCCTTGCCCTCGCCTTCATTCTCTGCAGTTCACTGAGAAATACCTTACACTGTGTAATGCCATGTCCTATTCGAGGGCCAAAACACCACCAATCTTGGTTATCAAAGACTCACTCCACCCTGACCACAGCCTCTTCTCTTAGACAGCATGACAAAACCACCATCGCAGCTTGAGAGCAAAAATCGAGCCTCTTAGAATGTAAGAATGCTATTCTAACCATTTATGTTCGTTCTCCCTTTATGTACACAAAGTTCAGAATGCATCCATATGACATCAAAAGAGAAATCTTTTGGTAGCTGAACATCTCCAACTCGTACAATGCGTTGTTTCTTCTTTGTGTCCAATGAACGTAAAAATTGAAACATTCACAACTGGCCATGTTTCTTGCCAATATGTTGGTGTTTGGACCTGTGGGCCTTTGTGATTCATTACACCTTGTGTACTTGTAGTGTGGTGGGCAGTTTCTATATTGGCTGAGAGAAGGAACAGACTTGTTCAAGTCACAGATCCATTTGCATTTAAGCAATATAAGCATGTCAGTAGTGGATGTACTTGCTCACACCTTTTGAAAGTTGAGCATTCACACTTGTGTATGTCAGCTATCTGTTAGCTAATGCATGGGGGAATTAGTTTTCGAAAAAAAAATCTTCGAGGCAATTCTTTTTCAGGCAGAGAGTCTGTATTCAGGCGAAGACTCACACACACATTCATATATATATATATGTTTAATATATCCATGGCTGGATTTCAAATGTAACACAACAGACTGCAGCCAATGTGATGTTTTATAAATGTTTTAGCATCTCCCACTTGTCCTGACCACCAGTGGATGACCATATGAAGTGGGCCTTTGTAATTTGATATTGCCATCAGAGCTAAGGAGTTTTAAGAGGAGAGAAAGAGCATTCATTATATGCAAACTGACTGGATCTCACATGATGCTCAGCATGCTATGACACTACACTACCAAAAACTTAGCTGACAGACATTATAGCATTCCCCATTCACCTATTTTACTATTGGAAAGCTCTTAACATGTCATGTCAGTTAAGATGTACTGGATTGGGGAGGATGACCAAACCATACCATGTGGGCCTTTATGTGTCTTGAGAAGATTGACACACAAATAGCATATCAAAGCTTCAGACTTAAATGTCGTGTCCAGATTCTATCCTTCCATAGGTAGGAAACATTGGCTGTGGCCTGGGTAGCTCAGTCGGTAGAGCATCAGACTTTTAATCTGAGGGTCCAGGGTTCAAGTCCCTGTTCAGGCGATGATATTGTTACTTTGCCACACAAGTGTGCGTGAGAAGTTTCTGGAAATACCTCTAGATCAAAGTAAGTCCAGAAACAGGACCATACTTCCTTAAACATTGCTGATTAAAGTGACCTTTCACATTTCTATCCATTCCCCCAGCTGTGACGTTGCAACTTGGCTATTATCCCAGGTAAGGCTAGCTACGCTTCTTGGCTATAATTAAACATCAAAAGCTTTCTTACTTTATAAAATCAACACTTCTGAGCCTAACCTTTTTGAATTAATTCCTGAGATTGTTCTCATAGCAATTTCATTACACATGGTGTAACGTACTGCGTTGAGCAATTTCAGTATTGGCTGAGAGAAGGAGCAGACTTGTTCAAGTCAAAGAATCCTTTTTCATTTATAGAACAGGAGCTTGTCAGTGGAGGATGTACTTGCTCAAACTTTTCCCTTTGATTCCTTTCGTAGACACTACCAACTGTGACCTTGAGATGCGTGAATGAAAGTTGATCATTTACACTTGCGGATGTGTGCCAACTGTTATCTAATGCATGAGGGAAGAAATTTTGGAACACCCTTCCAGGCAATTGTTTTTCAGGCAAAGTGTCTGTATTCAGTCTAGGACATGTGCGTGTGTTTAAGTCCTTGCCCTCGCCTTCATTCTCTGCAGTTCACTGAGAAATACCTTACACTGTGTAATGCCATGTCCTATTCGAGGGCCAAAACACCACCAATCTTGGTTATCAAAGACTCACTCCACCCTGACCACAGCCTCTTCTCTTAGACAGCATGACAAAACCACCATCGCAGCTTGAGAGCAAAAATCGAGCCTCTTAGAATGTAAGAATGCTATTCTAACCATTTATGTTCGTTCTCCCTTTATGTACACAAAGTTCAGAATGCATCCATATGACATCAAAAGAGAAATCTTTTGGTAGCTGAACATCTCCAACTCGTACAATGCGTTGTTTCTTCTTTGTGTCCAATGAACGTAAAAATTGAAACATTCACAACTGGCCATGTTTCTTGCCAATATGTTGGTGTTTGGACCTGTGGGCCTTTGTGATTCATTACACCTTGTGTACTTGTAGTGTGGTGGGCAGTTTCTATATTGGCTGAGAGAAGGAACAGACTTGTTCAAGTCACAGATCCATTTGCATTTAAGCAATATAAGCATGTCAGTAGTGGATGTACTTGCTCACACCTTTTGAAAGTTGAGCATTCACACTTGTGTATGTCAGCTATCTGTTAGCTAATGCATGGGGGAATTAGTTTTCGAAAAAAAAATCTTCGAGGCAATTCTTTTTCAGGCAGAGAGTCTGTATTCAGGCGAAGACTCACACACACATTCATATATATATATATGTTTAATATATCCATGGCTGGATTTCAAATGTAACACAACAGACTGCAGCCAATGTGATGTTTTATAAATGTTTTAGCATCTCCCACTTGTCCTGACCACCAGTGGATGACCATATGAAGTGGGCCTTTGTAATTTGATATTGCCATCAGAGCTAAGGAGTTTTAAGAGGAGAGAAAGAGCATTCATTATATGCAAACTGACTGGATCTCACATGATGCTCAGCATGCTATGACACTACACTACCAAAAACTTAGCTGACAGACATTATAGCATTCCCCATTCACCTATTTTACTATTGGAAAGCTCTTAACATGTCATGTCAGTTAAGATGTACTGGATTGGGGAGGATGACCAAACCATACCATGTGGGCCTTTATGTGTCTTGAGAAGATTGACACACAAATAGCATATCAAAGCTTCAGACTTAAATGTCGTGTCCAGATTCTATCCTTCCATAGGTAGGAAACATTGGCTGTGGCCTGGGTAGCTCAGTCGGTAGAGCATCAGACTTTTAATCTGAGGGTCCAGGGTTCAAGTCCCTGTTCAGGCGATGATATTGTTACTTTGCCACACAAGTGTGCGTGAGAAGTTTCTGGAAATACCTCTAGATCAAAGTAAGTCCAGAAACAGGACCATACTTCCTTAAACATTGCTGATTAAAGTGACCTTTCACATTTCTATCCATTCCCCCAGCTGTGACGTTGCAACTTGGCTATTATCCCAGGTAAGGCTAGCTACGCTTCTTGGCTATAATTAAACATCAAAAGCTTTCTTACTTTATAAAATCAACACTTCTGAGCCTAACCTTTTTGAATTAATTCCTGAGATTGTTCTCATAGCAATTTCATTACACATGGTGTAACGTACTGCGTTGAGCAATTTCAGTATTGGCTGAGAGAAGGAGCAGACTTGTTCAAGTCAAAGAATCCTTTTTCATTTATAGAACAGGAGCTTGTCAGTGGAGGATGTACTTGCTCAAACTTTTCCCTTTGATTCCTTTCGTAGACACTACCAACTGTGACCTTGAGATGCGTGAATGAAAGTTGATCATTTACACTTGCGGATGTGTGCCAACTGTTATCTAATGCATGAGGGAAGAAATTTTGGAACACCCTTCCAGGCAATTGTTCTTCAGGCAAAGTGTCTGTATTCAGTCTAGGACATGTGCGTGTGTTTAAGTCCTTGCCCTCGCCTTCATTCTCTGCAGTTCACTGAGAAATACCTTACACTGTGTAATGCCATGTCCTATTCGAGGGCCAAAACACCACCAATCTTGGTTATCAAAGACTCACTCCACCCTGACCACAGCCTCTTCTCTTAGACAGCATGACAAAACCACCATCGCAGCTTGAGAGCAAAAATCGAGCCTCTTAGAATGTTAGAATGCTTTTCTAACCATTTATGTTCGTTCTCCCTTTATGTACACAAAGTTCAGAATGCATCCATATGACATCAAAAGAGAAATCTTTTGGTAGCTGAACATCTCCAACTCGTACAATGCGTTGTTTCTTCTTTGTGTCCAATGAACGTAAAAATTGAAACATTCACAACTGGCCATGTTTCTTGCCAATATGTTGGTGTTTGGACCTGTGGGCCTTTGTGATTCATTACACCTTGTGTACTTGTAGTGTGGTGGGCAGTTTCTATATTGGCTGAGAGAAGGAACAGACTTGTTCAAGTCACAGATTCATTTGCATTTAAGCAATATAAGCATGTCAGTAGTGGATGTACTTGCTCACACCTTTTGAAAGTTGAGCATTCACACTTGTGTATGTCAGCTATCTGTTAGCTAATGCATGGGGGAATTAGTTTTCGAAAAAAAAATCTTCGAGGCAATTCTTTTTCAGGCAGAGAGTCTGTATTCAGGCGAAGACTCACACACACATTCATATATATATATATATATATATGTTTAATATATCCATGGCTGGATTTCAAATGTAACACAACAGACTGCAGCCAATGTGATGTTTTATAAATGTTTTAGCATCTCCCACTTGTCCTGACCACCAGTGGATGACCATATGAAGTGGGCCTTTGTAATTTGATATTGCCATCAGAGCTAAAGAGTTTTAAGAGGAGAGAAAGAGCATTCATTATATGCAAACTGACTGGATCTCACATGATGCTCAGCATGCTATGACACTACACTGCCAAAAACTTAGCTGACAGACATTATAGCATTCCCCATTCATCTATTTTGCTATTGGAAAGCTCTTAATATGTCATGTCAGTTAAGATGTACTGGATTGGGGAGGATGACCAAACCATACCATGTGGGCCTTTATGTGTCTTGAGAAGATTGACACACAAATAGCATATCAAAGCTTGAGACTTATATGTCGTGTCCAGATTCTATCCTTCCATAGGTAGGAAACATTGGCTGTGGCCTGGGTAGCTCAGTCGGTAGAGCATCAGACTTTTAATCTGGGGGTCCAGGGTTCAAGTCCCTGTTCAGGCGATGATATTGTTACTTTGCCACACAAGTGTGCGTGAGAAGTTTCTGGAAATACCTCTAGATCAAAGTATGTCCAGAAACAGGACCCTACTTCCTTAAACATTGCTGATTAAAGTGACCTTTCACATTTCTATCCATTCCCCCAGCTGTGACGTTGCAACTTGGCTATTATCCCAGGTAAGGCTAGCTACGCTTCTTGGCTATAATTAAACATCAAAAGCTTTCTTACTTTATAAAATCAACACTTCTGAGCCTAACCTTTTTGAATTAATTCCTGAGATTGTTCTCATAGCAATTTCATTACACATGGTGTAACGTACTGCGTTGAGCAATTTCAGTATTGGCTGAGAGAAGGAGCAGACTTGTTCAAGTCAAAGAATCCTTTTTCATTTATAGAACAGGAGCTTGTCAGTGGAGGATGTACTTGCTCAAACTTTTCCCTTTGATTCCTTTCGTAGACACTACCAACTGTGACCTTGAGATGCGTGAATGTAAGTTAATCATTTACACTTGCGGATGTGTGCCAACTGTTATCTAATGCATGAGGGAAGAAATTTTGGAACACCCTTCCAGGCAATTGTTTTTCAGGCAAAGTGTCTGTATTCAGTCTAGGACATGTGCGTGTGTTTAAGTCCTTGCCCTCGCCTTCATTCTCTGCAGTTCACTGAGAAATACCTTACACTGTGTAATGCCATGTCCTATTCGAGGGCCAAAACACCACCAATCTTGGTTATCAAAGACTCACTCCACCCTGACCACAGCCTCTTCTCTTAGACAGCATGACAAAACCACCATCGCAGCTTGAGAGCAAAAATCGAGCCTCTTAGAATGTTAGAATGCTATTCTAACCATTTATGTTCGTTCTCCCTTTATGTACACAAAGTCCAGAATGCATCCATATGACATCAAAAGAGAAATCTTTTGGTAGCTGAACATCTCCAACTCGTACAATGCGTTGTTTCTTCTTTGTGTCCAATGAACGTAAAAATTGAAACATTCACAACTGGCCATGTTTCTTGCCAATATGTTGGTGTTTGGACCTGTGGGCCTTTGTGATTCATTACACCTTGTGTACTTGTAGTGTGGTGGGCAGTTTCTATATTGGCTGAGAGAAGGAACAGACTTGTTCAAGTCACAGATTCATTTGCATTTAAGAAATATAAGCATGTCAGTAGTGGATGTACTTGCTCACACCTTTTGAAAGTTGAGCATTCACACTTGTGTATGTCAGCTATCTGTTAGCTAATGCATGGGGGAATTAGTTTTCGAAAAAAAAATCTTCGAGGCAATTCTTTTTCAGGCAGAGAGTCTGTATTCAGGCGAAGACTCACACACACATTCATATATATATATATATATATATGTTTAATATATCCATGGCTGGATTTCAAATGTAACACAACAGACTGCAGCCAATGTGATGTTTTATAAATGTTTTAGCATCTCCCACTTGTCCTGACCACCAGTGGATGACCATATGAAGTGGGCCTTTGTAATTTGATATTGCCATCAGAGCTAAAGAGTTTTAAGAGGAGAGAAAGAGCATTCATTATATGCAAACTGACTGGATCTCACATGATGCTCAGCATGCTATGACACTACACTGCCAAAAACTTAGCTGACAGACATTATAGCATTCCCCATTCATCTATTTTGCTATTGGAAAGCTCTTAATATGTCATGTCAGTTAAGATGTACTGGATTGGGGAGGATGACCAAACCATACCATGTGGGCCTTTATGTGTCTTGAGAAGATTGACACACAGATAGCATATCAAAGCTTGAGACTTATATGTCGTGTCCAGATTCTATCCTTCCATAGGTTGGAAACATTATCTGTGGCCTGGGTAGCTCAGTCGGTAGAGCATCAGACTTTTAATCTGAGGGTCCAGGGTTCAAGTCCCTGTTCAGGCGTTGATATTGTTACTTTGCCACTAAAGTGTGTGTCAGAAGTTGCTGGAAATACCTGTAGATCAAAGTAATTCCAGAAAAAGGACCCTACTTCCTTAAACATTGCTGATTAAAGTCACATTTCACATTTCTATCCATTCCCCCAGCTGTGACCATGCAACTTGGCTATTATCCCAGGTAAGGCTAGCTACGCTTCTTGGCAATAATTAAACATCAAAAGCTTTCTTACTTTATAAAATCGACACTTCTGAGCCTAACCTTTTTGAATTAATTCCTGAGATTGTTCTCATAGCAATTTCATTACACATGGTGTAACGTACTGCGTTGAGCAATTTCAGTATTGGCTGAGAGAAGGAGCAGGCTTGTTCAAGTCAAAGAATCCTTTTTCATTTATAGAACAGGAGCTTGTCAGTGGAGGATGTACTTGCTCAAACTTTTCCCTTTGATTCCTTTCGTAGACACTACCAACTGTGACCTTGAGATGCGTGAATGAAAGTTGATCATTTACACTTGCGGATGTGTGCCAACTGTTATCTAATGCATGAGGGAAGAAATTTTGGAACACCCTTCCAGGCAATTGTTTTTCAGGCAAAGTGTCTGTATTCAGTCTAGGACATGTGCGTGTGTTTAAGTCCTTGCCCTCGCCTTCATTCTCTGCAGTTCACTGAGAAATACCTTACACTGTGTAATGCCATGTCCTATTCGAGGGCCAAAACACCACCAATCTTGGTTATCAAAGACTCACTCCACCCTGACCACAGCCTCTTCTCTTAGACAGCATGACAAAACCACCATCGCAGCTTGAGAGCAAAAATCGATCCTCTTAGAATGTTAGAATGCTATTCTAACCATTTATGTTCGTTCTCCCTTTATGTACACAAAGTCCAGAATGCATCCATATGACATCAAAAGAGAAATCTTTTGGTAGCTGAACATCTCCAACTCGTACAATGCGTTGTTTCTTGTTTGTGTCCAATGAACGTAAAAATTGAAACATTCACAACTGGCCATGTTTCTTGCCAATATGTTGGTGTTTGGACCTGTGGGCCTTTGTGATTCATTACACCTTGTGTACTTGTAGTGTGTTGGGCAGTTTCTATATTGGCTGAGAGAAAGAACAGACTTGTTCAAGTCACAGATCCATTTGCATTTAAGCAATATAAGCATGTCAGTAGTGGATGTACTTGCTCAAACCTTTTGAAAGTTGAGCATTCACACTTGTGTATGTCAGCTATCTGTTAGCTAATGCATGAGGGAATTAGTTTTCGAAAAAAAAATCTTCGAGGCAATTCTTTCTCAGGCAGAGAGTCTGTATTCAGGCGAAGACTCACACACACATTCATATATATATATGTTTAATATATCCATGGCTGGATTTCAAATGTAACACAACAGACTGCAGCCAATGTGATGTTTTATAAATGTTTTAGCATCTCCCACTTGTCCTGACCACCAGTGGATGACCATATGAAGTGGGCCTTTGTAATTTGATATTGCCATCAGAGCTAAAGAGTTTTAAGAGGAGAGAAAGAGCATTCATTATATGCAAACTGACTGGATCTCACATGATGCTCAGCATGCTATGACACTACACTGCCAAAAACTTAGCTGACAGACATTATAGCATTCCCCATTCATCTATTTTGCTATTGGAAAGCTCTTAATATGTCATGTCAGTTAAGATGTACTGGATTGGGGAGGATGACCAAACCATACCATGTGGGCCTTTATGTGTCTTGAGAAGATTGACACACAAATAGCATATCAAAGCTTGAGACTTATATGTCGTGTCCAGATTCTATCCTTCCATAGGTTGGAAACATTGGCTGTGGCCTGGGTAGCTCAGTCGGTAGAGCATCAGACTTTTAATCTGAGGGTCCAGGGCTCAAGTCCCTGTTCAGGCGATGATATTGTTACTTTGCCACACAAGTGTGCGTGAGAAGTTTCTGGAAATACCTCTAGATCAAAGTAAGTCCAGAAACAGGACCATACTTCCTTAAACATTGCTGATTAAAGTGACCTTTCACATTTCTATCCATTCCCCCAGCTGTGACGTTGCAACTTGGCTATTATCCCAGGTAAGGCTAGCTACGCTTCTTGGCAATAATTAAACATCAAAAGCTTTCTTACTTTATAAAATCGACACTTCTGAGCCTAACCTTTTTGAATTAATTCCTGAGATTGTTCTCATAGCAATTTCATTACACATGGTGTAACGTACTGCGTTGAGCAATTTCAGTATTGGCTGAGAGAAGGAGCAGACTTGTTCAAGTCAAAGAATCCTTTTTCATTTATAGAACAGGAGCTTGTCAGTGGAGGATGTACTTGCTCAAACTTTTCCCTTTGATTCCTTTCGTAGACACTACCAACTGTGACCTTGAGATGCGTGAATGAAAGTTGATCATTTACACTTGCGGATGTGTGCCAACTGTTATCTAATGCATGAGGGAAGAAATTTTGGAACACCCTTCCAGGCAATTGTTTTTCAGGCAAAGTGTCTGTATTCAGTCTAGGACATGTGCGTGTGTTTAAGTCCTTGCCCTCGCCTTCATTCTCTGCAGTTCACTGAGAAATACCTTACACTGTGTAATGCCATGTCCTATTCGAGGGCCAAAACACCACCAATCTTGGTTATCAAAGACTCACTCCACCCTGACCACAGCCTCTTCTCTTAGACAGCATGACAAAACCACCATCGCAGCTTGAGAGCAAAAATCGAGCCTCTTAGAGTGTTAGAATGCTATTCTAACCATTTATGTTCGTTCTCCCTTTATGTACACAAAGTCCAGAATGCATCCATATGACATCAAAAGAGAAATCTTTTGGTAGCTGAACATCTCCAACTCATACAATGCGTTGTTTCTTGTTTGTGTCCAATGAACGTAAAAATTGAAACATTCACAACTGGCCATGTTTCTTGCCAATATGTTGGTGTTTGGACCTGTGGGCCTTTGTGATTCATTACACCTTGTGTACTTGTAGTGTGTTGGGCAGTTTCTATATTGGCTGAGAGAAGCAACAGACTTGTTCAAGTCACAGATCCATTTGCATTTAAGCAATATAAGCATGTCAGTAGTGGATGTACTTGCTCAAACCTTTTGAAAGTTGAGCATTCACACTTGTGTATGTCAGCTATCTGTTAGCTAATGCATGAGGGAATTAGTTTTCGAAAAAAAAATCTTCGAGGCAATTCTTTCTCAGACAGAGAGTCTGTATTCAGGCGAAGACTCACACACACATTCATATATATATATGTTTAATATATCCATGGCTGGATTTCAAATGTAACACAACAGACTGCAGCCAATGTGATGTTTTATAAATGTTTTAGCATCTCCCACTTGTCCTGACCACCAGTGGATGACCATATGAAGTGGGCCTTTGTAATTTGATATTGCCATCAGAGCTAAAGAGTTTTAAGAGGAGAGAAAGAGCATTCATTATATGCAAACTGACTGGATCTCACATGATGCTCAGCATGCTATGACACTACACTGCCAAAAACTTAGCTGACAGACATTATAGCATTCCCCATTCATCTATTTTGCTATTGGAAAGCTCTTAATATGTCATGTCAGTTAAGATGTACTGGATTGGGGAGGATGACCAAACCATACCATGTGGGCCTTTATGTGTCTTGAGAAGATTGACACACAGATAGCATATCAAAGCTTGAGACTTATATGTCGTGTCCAGATTCTATCCTTCCATAGGTTGGAAACATTGTCTGTGGCCTGGGTAGCTCAGTCGGTAGAGCATCAGACTTTTAATCTGAGGGTCCAGGGTTCAAGTCCCTGTTCAGGCGTTGATATTGTTACTTTGCCACTAAAGTGTGTGTCAGAAGTTGCTGGAAATACCTGTAGATCAAAGTAATTCCAGAAAAAGGACCCTACTTCCTTAAACATTGCTGATTAAAGTCACATTTCACATTTCTATCCATTCCCCCAGCTGTGACCATGCAACTTGGCTATTATCCCAGGTAAGGCTAGCTACGCTTCTTGGCAATAATTAAACATCAAAAGCTTTCTTACTTTATAAAATCGACACTTCTGAGCCTAACCTTTTTGAATTAATTCCTGAGATTGTTCTCATAGCAATTTCATTACACATGGTGTAACGTACTGCGTTGAGCAATTTCAGTATTGGCTGAGAGAAGGAGCAGACTTGTTCAAGTCAAAGAATCCTTTTTCATTTATAGAACAGGAGCTTGTCAGTGGAGGATGTACTTGCTCAAACTTTTCCCTTTGATTCCTTTCGTAGACACTACCAACTGTGACCTTGAGATGCGTGAATGAAAGTTGATCATTTACACTTGCGGATGTGTGCCAACTGTTATCTAATGCATGAGGGAAGAAATTTTGGAACACCCTTCCAGGCAATTGTTTTTCAGGCAAAGTGTCTGTATTCAGTCTAGGACATGTGCGTGTGTTTAAGTCCTTGCCCTCGCCTTCATTCTCTGCAGTTCACTGAGAAATACCTTACACTGTGTAATGCCATGTCCTATTCGAGGGCCAAAACACCACCAATCTTGGTTATCAAAGACTCACTCCACCCTGACCACAGCCTCTTCTCTTAGACAGCATGACAAAACCACCATCGCAGCTTGAGAGCAAAAATCGAGCCTCTTAGAATGTTAGAATGCTATTCTAACCATTTATGTTCGTTCTCCCTTTATGTACACAAAGTCCAGAATGCATCCATATGACATCAAAAGAGAAATCTTTTGGTAGCTGAACATCTCCAACTCGTACAATGCGTTGTTTCTTGTTTGTGTCCAATGAACGTAAAAATTGAAACATTCACAACTGGCCATGTTTCTTGCCAATATGTTGGTGTTTGGACCTGTGGGCCTTTGTGATTCATTACACCTTGTGTACTTGTAGTGTGTTGGGCAGTTTCTATATTGGCTGAGAGAAGGAACAGACTTGTTCAAGTCACAGATCCATTTGCATTTAAGCAATATAAGCATGTCAGTAGTGGATGTACTTGCTCAAACCTTTTGAAAGTTGAGCATTCACACTTGTGTATGTCAGCTATCTGTTAGCTAATGCATGAGGGAATTAGTTTTCGAAAAAAAAATCTTCGAGGCAATTCTTTCTCAGACAGAGAGTCTGTATTCAGGCGAAGACTCACACACACATTCATATATATATATGTTTAATATATCCATGGCTGGATTTCAAATGTAACACAACAGACTGCAGCCAATGTGATGTTTTATAAATGTTTTAGCATCTCCCACTTGTCCTGACCACCAGTGGATGACCATATGAAGTGGGCCTTTGTAATTTGATATTGCCATCAGAGCTAAAGAGTTTTAAGAGGAGAGAAAGAGCATTCATTATATGCAAACTGACTGGATCTCACATGATGCTCAGCATGCTATGACACTACACTGCCAAAAACTTAGCTGACAGACATTATAGCATTCCCCATTCATCTATTTTGCTATTGGAAAGCTCTTAATATGTCATGTCAGTTAAGATGTACTGGATTGGGGAGGATGACCAAACCATACCATGTGGGCCTTTATGTGTCTTGAGAAGATTGACACACAAATAGCATATCAAAGCTTGAGACTTATATGTCGTGTCCAGATTCTATCCTTCCATAGGTTGGAAACATTGGCTGTGGCCTGGGTAGCTCAGTCGGTAGAGCATCAGACTTTTAATCTGAGGGTCCAGGGCTCAAGTCCCTGTTCAGGCGATGACATTGTTACTTTGCCACACAAGTGTGCGTGAGAAGTTTCTGGAAATACCTCTAGATCAAAGTAAGTCCAGAAACAGGACCATACTTCCTTAAACATTGCTGATTAAAGTGACCTTTCACATTTCTATCCATTCCCCCAGCTGTGACGTTGCAACTTGGCTATTATCCCAGGTAAGGCTAGCTACGCTTCTTGGCAATAATTAAACATCAAAAGCTTTCTTACTTTATAAAATCGACACTTCTGAGCCTAACCTTTTTGAATTAATTCCTGAGATTGTTCTCATAGCAATTTCATTACACATGGTGTAACGTACTGCGTTGAGCAATTTCAGTATTGGCTGAGAGAAGGAGCAGACTTGTTCAAGTCAAAGAATCCTTTTTCATTTATAGAACAGGAGCTTGTCAGTGGAGGATGTACTTGCTCAAACTTTTCCCTTTGATTCCTTTCGTAGACACTACCAACTGTGACCTTGAGATGCGTGAATGAAAGTTGATCATTTACACTTGCGGATGTGTGCCAACTGTTATCTAATGCATGAGGGAAGAAATTTTGGAACACCCTTCCAGGCAATTGTTTTTCAGGCAAAGTGTCTGTATTCAGTCTAGGACATGTGCGTGTGTTTAAGTCCTTGCCCTCGCCTTCATTCTCTGCAGTTCACTGAGAAATACCTTACACTGTGTAATGCCATGTCCTATTCGAGGGCCAAAACACCACCAATCTTGGTTATCAAAGACTCACTCCACCCTGACCACAGCCTCTTCTCTTAGACAGCATGACAAAACCACCATCGCAGCTTGAGAGCAAAAATCGAGCCTCTTAGAATGTTAGAATGCTATTCTAACCATTTATGTTCGTTCTCCCTTTATGTACACAAAGTCCAGAATGCATCCATATGACATCAAAAGAGAAATCTTTTGGTAGCTGAACATCTCCAACTCATACAATGCGTTGTTTCTTGTTTGTGTCCAATGAACGTAAAAATTGAAACATTCACAACTGGCCATGTTTCTTGCCAATATGTTGGTGTTTGGACCTGTGGGCCTTTGTGATTCATTACACCTTGTGTACTTGTAGTGTGTTGGGCAGTTTCTATATTGGCTGAGAGAAGCAACAGACTTGTTCAAGTCACAGATCCATTTGCATTTAAGCAATATAAGCATGTCAGTAGTGGATGTACTTGCTCAAACCTTTTGAAAGTTGAGCATTCACACTTGTGTATGTCAGCTATCTGTTAGCTAATGCATGAGGGAATTAGTTTTCGAAAAAAAAATCTTCGAGGCAATTCTTTCTCAGACAGAGAGTCTGTATTCAGGCGAAGACTCACACACACATTCATATATATATATGTTTAATATATCCATGGCTGGATTTCAAATGTAACACAACAGACTGCAGCCAATGTGATGTTTTATAAATGTTTTAGCATCTCCCACTTGTCCTGACCACCAGTGGATGACCATATGAAGTGGGCCTTTGTAATTTGATATTGCCATCAGAGCTAAAGAGTTTTAAGAGGAGAGAAAGAGCATTCATTATATGCAAACTGACTGGATCTCACATGATGCTCAGCATGCTATGACACTACACTGCCAAAAACTTAGCTGACAGACATTATAGCATTCCCCATTCATCTATTTTGCTATTGGAAAGCTCTTAATATGTCATGTCAGTTAAGATGTACTGGATTGGGGAGGATGACCAAACCATACCATGTGGGCCTTTATGTGTCTTGAGAAGATTGACACACAGATAGCATATCAAAGCTTGAGACTTATATGTCGTGTCCAGATTCTATCCTTCCATAGGTTGGAAACATTGTCTGTGGCCTGGGTAGCTCAGTCGGTAGCGCATCAGACTTTTAATCTGAGGGTCCAGGGCTCAAGTCCCTGTTCAGGCGATGATATTGTTACTTTGCCACACAAGTGTGCGTGAGAAGTTTCTGGAAATACCTCTAGATCAAAGTAAGTCCAGAAACAGGACCATACTTCCTTAAACATTGCTGATTAAAGTGACCTTTCACATTTCTATCCATTCCCCCAGCTGTGACGTTGCAACTTGGCTATTATCCCAGGTAAGGCTAGCTACGCTTCTTGGCTATAATTAAACATCAAAAGCTTTCTTACTTTATAAAATCAACACTTCTGAGCCTAACCTTTTTGAATTAATTCCTGAGATTGTTCTCATAGCAATTTCATTACACATGGTGTAACGTACTGCGTTGAGCAATTTCAGTATTGGCTGAGAGAAGGAGCAGACTTGTTCAAGTCAAAGAATCCTTTTTCATTTATAGAACAGGAGCTTGTCAGTGGAGGATGTACTTGCTCAAACTTTTCCCTTTGATTCCTTTCGTAGACACTACCAACTGTGACCTTGAGATGCGTGAATGAAAGTTGATCATTTACACTTGCGGATGTGTGCCAACTGTTATCTAATGCATGAGGGAAGAAATTTTGGAACACCCTTCCAGGCAATTGTTTTTCAGGCAAAGTGTCTGTATTCAGTCTAGGACATGTGCGTGTGTTTAAGTCCTTGCCCTCGCCTTCATTCTCTGCAGTTCACTGAGAAATACCTTACACTGTGTAATGCCATGTCCTATTCGAGGGCCAAAACACCACCAATCTTGGTTATCAAAGACTCACTCCACCCTGACCACAGCCTCTTCTCTTAGACAGCATGACAAAACCACCATCGCAGCTTGAGAGCAAAAATCGAGCCTCTTAGAATGTTAGAATGCTATTCTAACCATTTATGTTCGTTCTCCCTTTATGTACACAAAGTCCAGAATGCATCCATATGACATCAAAAGAGAAATCTTTTGGTAGCTGAACATCTCCAACTCGTACAATGCGTTGTTTCTTGTTTGTGTCCAATGAACGTAAAAATTGAAACATTCACAACTGGCCATGTTTCTTGCCAATATGTTGGTGTTTGGACCTGTGGGCCTTTGTGATTCATTACACCTTGTGTACTTGTAGTGTGTTGGGCAGTTTCTATATTGGCTGAGAGAAGGAACAGACTTGTTCAAGTCACAGATCCATTTGCATTTAAGCAATATAAGCATGTCAGTAGTGGATGTACTTGCTCAAACCTTTTGAAAGTTGAGCATTCACACTTGTGTATGTCAGCTATCTGTTAGCTAATGCATGAGGGAATTAGTTTTCGAAAAAAAAATCTTCGAGGCAATTCTTTCTCAGGCAGAGAGTCTGTATTCAGGCGAAGACTCACACACACATTCATATATATATATGTTTAATATATCCATGGCTGGATTTCAAATGTAACACAACAGACTGCAGCCAATGTGATGTTTTATAAATGTTTTAGCATCTCCCACTTGTCCTGACCACCAGTGGATGACCATATGAAGTGGGCCTTTGTAATTTGATATTGCCATCAGAGCTAAAGAGTTTTAATAGGAGAGAAAGAGCATTCATTATATGCAATCTGACTGGATCTCACATGATGCTCAGCATGCTATGACACTACACTGCCAAAAACTTAGCTGACAGACATTATAGCATTCCCCATTCATCTATTTTGCTATTGGAAAGCTCTTAATATGTCATGTCAGTTAAGATGTACTGGATTGGGGAGGATGACCAAACCATACCATGTGGGCCTTTATGTGTCTTGAGAAAATTGACACACAAATAGCATATCAAAGCTTGAGACTTATATGTCGTGTCCAGATTCTATCCTTCCATAGGTTGGAAACATTGGCTGTGGTCTGGGTAGCTCAGTCGGTAGAGCATCAGACTTTTAATCTGAGGGTCCAGGGCTCAAGTCCCTGTTCAGGCGATGATATTGTTACTTTGCCACACAAGTGTGCGTGAGAAGTTTCTGGAAATACCTCTAGATCAAAGTAAGTCCAGAAACAGGACCATACTTCCTTAAACATTGCTGATTAAAGTGACCTTTCACATTTCTATCCATTCCCCCAGCTGTGACGTTGCAACTTGGCTATTATCCCAGGTAAGGCTAGCTACGCTTCTTGGCTATAATTAAACATCAAAAGCTTTCTTACTTTATAAAATCAACACTTCTGAGCCTAACCTTTTTGAATTAATTCCTGAGATTGTTCTCATAGCAATTTCATTACACATGGTGTAACGTACTGCGTTGAGCAATTTCAGTATTGGCTGAGAGAAGGAGCAGACTTGTTCAAGTCAAAGAATCCTTTTTCATTTATAGAACAGGAGCTTGTCAGTGGAGGATGTACTTGCTCAAACTTTTCCCTTTGATTCCTTTCGTAGACACTACCAACTGTGACCTTGAGATGCGTGAATGAAAGTTGATCATTTACACTTGCGGATGTGTGCCAACTGTTATCTAATGCATGAGGGAAGAAATTTTGGAACACCCTTCCAGGCAATTGTTTTTCAGGCAAAGTGTCTGTATTCAGTCTAGGACATGTGCGTGTGTTTAAGTCCTTGCCCTCGCCTTCATTCTCTGCAGTTCACTGAGAAATACCTTACACTGTGTAATGCCATGTCCTATTCGAGGGCCAAAACACCACCAATCTTGGTTATCAAAGACTCACTCCACCCTGACCACAGCCTCTTCTCTTAGACAGCATGACAAAACCACCATCGCAGCTTGAGAGCAAAAATCGAGCCTCTTAGAATGTTAGAATGCTATTCTAACCATTTATGTTCGTTCTCCCTTTATGTACACAAAGTCCAGAATGCATCCATATGACATCAAAAGAGAAATCTTTTGGTAGCTGAACATCTCCAACTCGTACAATGCGTTGTTTCTTGTTTGTGTCCAATGAACGTAAAAATTGAAACATTCACAACTGGCCATGTTTCTTGCCAATATGTTGGTGTTTGGACCTGTGGGCCTTTGTGATTCATTACACCTTGTGTACTTGTAGTGTGTTGGGCAGTTTCTATATTGGCTGAGAGAAGGAACAGACTTGTTCAAGTCACAGATCCATTTGCATTTAAGCAATATAAGCATGTCAGTAGTGGATGTACTTGCTCAAACCTTTTGAAAGTTGAGCATTCACACTTGTGTATGTCAGCTATCTGTTAGCTAATGCATGAGGGAATTAGTTTTCGAAAAAAAAATCTTCGAGGCAATTCTTTCTCAGGCAGAGAGTCTGTATTCAGGCGAAGACTCACACACACATTCATATATATATATGTTTAATATATCCATGGCTGGATTTCAAATGTAACACAACAGACTGCAGCCAATGTGATGTTTTATAAATGTTTTAGCATCTCCCACTTGTCCTGACCACCAGTGGATGACCATATGAAGTGGGCCTTTGTAATTTGATATTGCCATCAGAGCTAAAGAGTTTTAAGAGGAGAGAAAGAGCATTCATTATATGCAAACTGACTGGATCTCACATGATGCTCAGCATGCTATGACACTACACTGCCAAAAACTTAGCTGACAGACATTATAGCATTCCCCATTCATCTATTTTGCTATTGGAAAGCTCTTAATATGTCATGTCAGTTAAGATGTACTGGATTGGGGAGGATGACCAAACCATACCATGTGGGCCTTTATGTGTCTTGAGAAGATTGACACACAGATAGCATATCAAAGCTTGAGACTTATATGTCGTGTCCAGATTCTATCCTTCCATAGGTTGGAAACATTGTCTGTGGCCTGGGTAGCTCAGTCGGTAGAGCATCAGACTTTTAATCTGAGGGTCCAGGGTTCAAGTCCCTGTTCAGGCGTTGATATTGTTACTTTGCCACTAAAGTGTGTGTCAGAAGTTGCTGGAAATACCTGTAGATCAAAGTAATTCCAGAAAAAGGACCCTACTTCCTTAAACATTGCTGATTAAAGTCACATTTCACATTTCTATCCATTCCCCCAGCTGTGACGATGCAACTTGGCTATTATCCCAGGTAAGGCTAGCTACGCTTCTTGGCAATAATTAAACATCAAAAGCTTTCTCACTTTATAAAATCGACACTTCTGAGCCTAACCTTTTTGAATTAATTCCTGAGATTGTTCTCATAGCAATTTCATTACACATGGTGTAACGTACTGCGTTGAGCAATTTCAGTATTGGCTGAGAGAAGGAGCAGACTTGTTCAAGTCAAAGAATCCTTTTTCATTTATAGAACAGGAGCTTGTCAGTGGAGGATGTACTTGCTCAAACTTTTCCCTTTGATTCCTTTCGTAGACACTACCAACTGTGACCTTGAGATGCGTGAATGAAAGTTGATCATTTACACTTGCGGATGTGTGCCAACTGTTATCTAATGCATGAGGGAAGAAATTTTGGAACACCCTTCCAGGCAATTGTTTTTCAGGCAAAGTGTCTGTATTCAGTCTAGGACATGTGCGTGTGTTTAAGTCCTTGCCCTCGCCTTCATTCTCTGCAGTTCACTGAGAAATACCTTACACTGTGTAATGCCATGTCCTATTCGAGGGCCAAAACACCACCAATCTTGGTTATCAAAGACTCACTCCACCCTGACCACAGCCTCTTCTCTTAGACAGCATGACAAAACCACCATCGCAGCTTGAGAGCAAAAATCGAGCCTCTTAGAATGTTAGAATGCTATTCTAACCATTTATGTTCGTTCTCCCTTTATGTACACAAAGTCCAGAATGCATCCATATGACATCAAAAGAGAAATCTTTTGGTAGCTGAACATCTCCAACTCGTACAATGCGTTGTTTCTTGTTTGTGTCCAATGAACGTAAAAATTGAAACATTCACAACTGGCCATGTTTCTTGCCAATATGTTGGTGTTTGGACCTGTGGGCCTTTGTGATTCATTACACCTTGTGTACTTGTAGTGTGTTGGGCAGTTTCTATATTGGCTGAGAGAAGGAACAGACTTGTTCAAGTCACAGATCCATTTGCATTTAAGCAATATAAGCATGTCAGTAGTGGATGTACTTGCTCAAACCTTTTGAAAGTTGAGCATTCACACTTGTGTATGTCAGCTATCTGTTAGCTAATGCATGAGGGAATTAGTTTTCGAAAAAAAAATCTTCGAGGCAATTCTTTCTCAGGCAGAGAGTCTGTATTCAGGCGAAGACTCACACACACATTCATATATATATATGTTTAATATATCCATGGCTGGATTTCAAATGTAACACAACAGACTGCAGCCAATGTGATGTTTTATAAATGTTTTAGCATCTCCCACTTGTCCTGACCACCAGTGGATGACCATATGAAGTGGGCCTTTGTAATTTGATATTGCCATCAGAGCTAAAGAGTTTTAATAGGAGAGAAAGAGCATTCATTATATGCAATCTGACTGGATCTCACATGATGCTCAGCATGCTATGACACTACACTGCCAAAAACTTAGCTGACAGACATTATAGCATTCCCCATTCATCTATTTTGCTATTGGAAAGCTCTTAATATGTCATGTCAGTTAAGATGTACTGGATTGGGGAGGATGACCAAACCATACCATGTGGGCCTTTATGTGTCTTGAGAAAATTGACACACAAATAGCATATCAAAGCTTGAGACTTATATGTCGTGTCCAGATTCTATCCTTCCATAGGTTGGAAACATTGGCTGTGGTCTGGGTAGCTCAGTCGGTAGAGCATCAGACTTTTAATCTGAGGGTCCAGGGCTCAAGTCCCTGTTCAGGCGATGATATTGTTACTTTGCCACACAAGTGTGCGTGAGAAGTTTCTGGAAATACCTCTAGATCAAAGTAAGTCCAGAAACAGGACCATACTTCCTTAAACATTGCTGATTAAAGTGACCTTTCACATTTCTATCCATTCCCCCAGCTGTGACGTTGCAACTTGGCTATTATCCCAGGTAAGGCTAGCTACGCTTCTTGGCTATAATTAAACATCAAAAGCTTTCTTACTTTATAAAATCAACACTTCTGAGCCTAACCTTTTTGAATTAATTCCTGAGATTGTTCTCATAGCAATTTCATTACACATGGTGTAACGTACTGCGTTGAGCAATTTCAGTATTGGCTGAGAGAAGGAGCAGACTTGTTCAAGTCAAAGAATCCTTTTTCATTTATAGAACAGGAGCTTGTCAGTGGAGGATGTACTTGCTCAAACTTTTCCCTTTGATTCCTTTCGTAGACACTACCAACTGTGACCTTGAGATGCGTGAATGAAAGTTGATCATTTACACTTGCGGATGTGTGCCAACTGTTATCTAATGCATGAGGGAAGAAATTTTGGAACACCCTTCCAGGCAATTGTTTTTCAGGCAAAGTGTCTGTATTCAGTCTAGGACATGTGCGTGTGTTTAAGTCCTTGCCCTCGCCTTCATTCTCTGCAGTTCACTGAGAAATACCTTACACTGTGTAATGCCATGTCCTATTCGAGGGCCAAAACACCACCAATCTTGGTTATCAAAGACTCACTCCACCCTGACCACAGCCTCTTCTCTTAGACAGCATGACAAAACCACCATCGCAGCTTGAGAGCAAAAATCGAGCCTCTTAGAATGTTAGAATGCTATTCTAACCATTTATGTTCGTTCTCCCTTTATGTACACAAAGTCCAGAATGCATCCATATGACATCAAAAGAGAAATCTTTTGGTAGCTGAACATCTCCAACTCGTACAATGCGTTGTTTCTTGTTTGTGTCCAATGAACGTAAAAATTGAAACATTCACAACTGGCCATGTTTCTTGCCAATATGTTGGTGTTTGGACCTGTGGGCCTTTGTGATTCATTACACCTTGTGTACTTGTAGTGTGTTGGGCAGTTTCTATATTGGCTGAGAGAAGGAACAGACTTGTTCAAGTCACAGATCCATTTGCATTTAAGCAATATAAGCATGTCAGTAGTGGATGTACTTGCTCAAACCTTTTGAAAGTTGAGCATTCACACTTGTGTATGTCAGCTATCTGTTAGCTAATGCATGAGGGAATTAGTTTTCGAAAAAAAAATCTTCGAGGCAATTCTTTCTCAGGCAGAGAGTCTGTATTCAGGCGAAGACTCACACACACATTCATATATATATATGTTTAATATATCCATGGCTGGATTTCAAATGTAACACAACAGACTGCAGCCAATGTGATGTTTTATAAATGTTTTAGCATCTCCCACTTGTCCTGACCACCAGTGGATGACCATATGAAGTGGGCCTTTGTAATTTGATATTGCCATCAGAGCTAAAGAGTTTTAAGAGGAGAGAAAGAGCATTCATTATATGCAAACTGACTGGATCTCACATGATGCTCAGCATGCTATGACACTACACTGCCAAAAACTTAGCTGACAGACATTATAGCATTCCCCATTCATCTATTTTGCTATTGGAAAGCTCTTAATATGTCATGTCAGTTAAGATGTACTGGATTGGGGAGGATGACCAAACCATACCATGTGGGCCTTTATGTGTCTTGAGAAGATTGACACACAAATAGCATATCAAAGCTTGAGACTTATATGTCGTGTCCAGATTCTATCCTTCCATAGGTTGGAAACATTGGCTGTGGCCTGGGTAGCTCAGTCGGTAGAGCATCAGACTTTTAATCTGAGGGTCCAGGGCTCAAGTCCCTGTTCAGGCGATGATATTGTTACTTTGCCACACAAGTGTGCGTGAGAAGTTTCTGGAAATACCTCTAGATCAAAGTAAGTCCAGAAACAGGACCATACTTCCTTAAACATTGCTGATTAAAGTGACCTTTCACATTTCTATCCATTCCCCCAGCTGTGACGTTGCAACTTGGCTATTATCCCAGGTAAGGCTAGCTACGCTTCTTGGCAATAATTAAACATCAAAAGCTTTCTTACTTTATAAAATCGACACTTCTGAGCCTAACCTTTTTGAATTAATTCCTGAGATTGTTCTCATAGCAATTTCATTACACATGGTGTAACGTACTGCGTTGAGCAATTTCAGTATTGGCTGAGAGAAGGAGCAGACTTGTTCAAGTCAAAGAATCCTTTTTCATTTATAGAACAGGAGCTTGTCAGTGGAGGATGTACTTGCTCAAACTTTTCCCTTTGATTCCTTTCGTAGACACTACCAACTGTGACCTTGAGATGCGTGAATGAAAGTTGATCATTTACACTTGCGGATGTGTGCCAACTGTTATCTAATGCATGAGGGAAGAAATTTTGGAACACCCTTCCAGGCAATTGTTTTTCAGGCAAAGTGTCTGTATTCAGTCTAGGACATGTGCGTGTGTTTAAGTCCTTGCCCTCGCCTTCATTCTCTGCAGTTCACTGAGAAATACCTTACACTGTGTAATGCCATGTCCTATTCGAGGGCCAAAACACCACCAATCTTGGTTATCAAAGACTCACTCCACCCTGACCACAGCCTCTTCTCTTAGACAGCATGACAAAACCACCATCGCAGCTTGAGAGCAAAAATCGAGCCTCTTAGAATGTTAGAATGCTATTCTAACCATTTATGTTCGTTCTCCCTTTATGTACACAAAGTCCAGAATGCATCCATATGACATCAAAAGAGAAATCTTTTGGTAGCTGAACATCTCCAACTCATACAATGCGTTGTTTCTTGTTTGTGTCCAATGAACGTAAAAATTGAAACATTCACAACTGGCCATGTTTCTTGCCAATATGTTGGTGTTTGGACCTGTGGGCCTTTGTGATTCATTACACCTTGTGTACTTGTAGTGTGTTGGGCAGTTTCTATATTGGCTGAGAGAAGCAACAGACTTGTTCAAGTCACAGATCCATTTGCATTTAAGCAATATAAGCATGTCAGTAGTGGATGTACTTGCTCAAACCTTTTGAAAGTTGAGCATTCACACTTGTGTATGTCAGCTATCTGTTAGCTAATGCATGAGGGAATTAGTTTTCGAAAAAAAAATCTTCGAGGCAATTCTTTCTCAGACAGAGAGTCTGTATTCAGGCGAAGACTCACACACACATTCATATATATATATGTTTAATATATCCATGGCTGGATTTCAAATGTAACACAACAGACTGCAGCCAATGTGATGTTTTATAAATGTTTTAGCATCTCCCACTTGTCCTGACCACCAGTGGATGACCATATGAAGTGGGCCTTTGTAATTTGATATTGCCATCAGAGCTAAAGAGTTTTAAGAGGAGAGAAAGAGCATTCATTATATGCAAACTGACTGGATCTCACATGATGCTCAGCATGCTATGACACTACACTGCCAAAAACTTAGCTGACAGACATTATAGCATTCCCCATTCATCTATTTTGCTATTGGAAAGCTCTTAATATGTCATGTCAGTTAAGATGTACTGGATTGGGGAGGATGACCAAACCATACCATGTGGGCCTTTATGTGTCTTGAGAAGATTGACACACAGATAGCATATCAAAGCTTGAGACTTATATGTCGTGTCCAGATTCTATCCTTCCATAGGTTGGAAACATTGTCTGTGGCCTGGGTAGCTCAGTCGGTAGAGCATCATACTTTTAATCTGAGGGTCCAGGGCTCAAGTCCCTGTTCAGGCGATGATATTGTTACTTTGCCACACAAGTGTGCGTGAGAAGTTTCTGGAAATACCTCTAGATCAAAGTAAGTCCAGAAACAGGACCATACTTCCTTAAACATTGCTGATTAAAGTGACCTTTCACATTTCTATCCATTCCCCCAGCTGTGACGTTGCAACTTGGCTATTATCCCAGGTAAGGCTAGCTACGCTTCTTGGCTATAATTAAACATCAAAAGCTTTCTTACTTTATAAAATCGACACTTCTGAGCCTAACCTTTTTGAATTAATTCCTGAGATTGTTCTCATAGCAATTTCATTACACATGGTGTAACGTACTGCGTTGAGCAATTTCAGTATTGGCTGAGAGAAGGAGCAGACTTGTTCAAGTCAAAGAATCCTTTTTCATTTATAGAACAGGAGCTTGTCAGTGGAGGATGTACTTGCTCAAACTTTTCCCTTTGATTCCTTTCGTAGACACTACCAACTGTGACCTTGAGATGCGTGAATGAAAGTTGATCATTTACACTTGCGGATGTGTGCCAACTGTTATCTAATGCATGAGGGAAGAAATTTTGGAACACCCTTCCAGGCAATTGTTTTTCAGGCAAAGTGTCTGTATTCAGTCTAGGACATGTGCGTGTGTTTAAGTCCTTGCCCTCGCCTTCATTCTCTGCAGTTCACTGAGAAATACCTTACACTGTGTAATGCCATGTCCTATTCGAGGGCCAAAACACCACCAATCTTGGTTATCAAAGACTCACTCCACCCTGACCACAGCCTCTTCTCTTAGACAGCATGACAAAACCACCATCGCAGCTTGAGAGCAAAAATCGAGCCTCTTAGAATGTTAGAATGCTATTCTAACCATTTATGTTCGTTCTCCCTTTATGTACACAAAGTCCAGAATGCATCCATATGACATCAAAAGAGAAATCTTTTGGTAGCTGAACATCTCCAACTCGTACAATGCGTTGTTTCTTGTTTGTGTCCAATGAACGTAAAAATTGAAACATTCACAACTGGCCATGTTTCTTGCCAATATGTTGGTGTTTGGACCTGTGGGCCTTTGTGATTCATTACACCTTGTGTACTTGTAGTGTGTTGGGCAGTTTCTATATTGGCTGAGAGAAGCAACAGACTTGTTCAAGTCACAGATCCATTTGCATTTAAGCAATATAAGCATGTCAGAAGTGGATGTACTTGCTCAAACCTTTTGAAAGTTGAGCATTCACACTTGTGTATGTCAGCTATCTGTTAGCTAATGCATGAGGGAATTAGTTTTCGAAAAAAAAATCTTCGAGGCAATTCTTTCTCAGACAGAGAGTCTGTATTCAGGCGAAGACTCACACACACATTCATATATATATATGTTTAATATATCCATGGCTGGATTTCAAATGTAACACAACAGACTGCAGCCAATGTGATGTTTTATAAATGTTTTAGCATCTCCCACTTGTCCTGACCACCAGTGGATGACCATATGAAGTGGGCCTTTGTAATTTGATATTGCCATCAGAGCTAAAGAGTTTTAAGAGGAGAGAAAGAGCATTCATTATATGCAAACTGACTGGATCTCACATGATGCTCAGCATGCTATGACACTACACTGCCAAAAACTTAGCTGACAGACATTATAGCATTCCCCATTCATCTATTTTGCTATTGGAAAGCTCTTAATATGTCATGTCAGTTAAGATGTACTGGATTGGGGAGGATGACCAAACCATACCATGTGGGCCTTTATGTGTCTTGAGAAGATTGACACACAGATAGCATATCAAAGCTTGAGACTTATATGTCGTGTCCAGATTCTATCCTTCCATAGGTTGGAAACATTGTCTGTGGCCTGGGTAGCTCAGTCGGTAGAGCATCAGACTTTTAATCTGAGGGTCCAGGGCTCAAGTCCCTGTTCAGGCGATGATATTGTTACTTTGCCACACAAGTGTGCGTGAGAAGTTTCTGGAAATACCTCTAGATCAAAGTAAGTCCAGAAACAGGACCATACTTCCTTAAACATTGCTGATTAAAGTGACCTTTCACATTTCTATCCATTCCCCCAGCTGTGACGTTGCAACTTGGCTATTATCCCAGGTAAGGCTAGCTACGCTTCTTGGCTATAATTAAACATCAAAAGCTTTCTTACTTTATAAAATCAACACTTCTGAGCCTAACCTTTTTGAATTAATTCCTGAGATTGTTCTCATAGCAATTTCATTACACATGGTGTAACGTACTGCGTTGAGCAATTTCAGTATTGGCTGAGAGAAGGAGCAGACTTGTTCAAGTCAAAGAATCCTTTTTCATTTATAGAACAGGAGCTTGTCAGTGGAGGATGTACTTGCTCAAACTTTTCCCTTTGATTCCTTTCGTAGACACTACCAACTGTGACCTTGAGATGCGTGAATGAAAGTTGATCATTTACACTTGCGGATGTGTGCCAACTGTTATCTAATGCATGAGGGAAGAAATTTTGGAACACCCTTCCAGGCAATTGTTTTTCAGGCAAAGTGTCTGTATTCAGTCTAGGACATGTGCGTGTGTTTAAGTCCTTGCCCTCGCCTTCATTCTCTGCAGTTCACTGAGAAATACCTTACACTGTGTAATGCCATGTCCTATTCGAGGGCCAAAACACCACCAATCTTGGTTATCAAAGACTCACTCCACCCTGACCACAGCCTCTTCTCTTAGACAGCATGACAAAACCACCATCGCAGCTTGAGAGCAAAAATCGAGCCTCTTAGAATGTTAGAATGCTATTCTAACCATTTATGTTCGTTCTCCCTTTATGTACACAAAGTCCAGAATGCATCCATATGACATCAAAAGAGAAATCTTTTGGTAGCTGAACATCTCCAACTCGTACAATGCGTTGTTTCTTGTTTGTGTCCAATGAACGTAAAAATTGAAACATTCACAACTGGCCATGTTTCTTGCCAATATGTTGGTGTTTGGACCTGTGGGCCTTTGTGATTCATTACACCTTGTGTACTTGTAGTGTGTTGGGCAGTTTCTATATTGGCTGAGAGAAGGAACAGATTTGTTCAAGTCACAGATCCATTTGCATTTAAGCAATATAAGCATGTCAGTAGTGGATGTACTTGCTCAAACCTTTTGAAAGTTGAGCATTCACACTTGTGTATGTCAGCTATCTGTTAGCTAATGCATGAGGGAATTAGTTTTCGAAAAAAAAATCTTCGAGGCAATTCTTTCTCAGACAGAGAGTCTGTATTCAGGCGAAGACTCACACACTCATTCATATATATATATGTTTAATATATCCATGGCTGGATTTCAAATGTAACACAACAGACTGCAGCCAATGTGATGTTTTATAAATGTTTTAGCATCTCCCACTTGTCCTGACCACCAGTGGATGACCATATGAAGTGGGCCTTTGTAATTTGATATTGCCATCAGAGCTAAAGAGTTTTAAGAGGAGAGAAAGAGCATTCATTATATGCAAACTGACTGGATCTCACATGATGCTCAGCATGCTATGACACTACACTGCCAAAAACTTAGCTGACAGACATTATAGCATTCCCCATTCATCTATTTTGCTATTGGAAAGCTCTTAATATGTCATGTCAGTTAAGATGTACTGGATTGGGGAGGATGACCAAACCATACCATGTGGGCCTTTATGTGTCTTGAGAAGATTGACACACAAATAGCATATCAAAGCTTGAGACTTATATGTCGTGTCCAGATTCTATCCTTCCATAGGTTGGAAACATTGGCTGTGGCCTGGGTAGCTCAGTCGGTAGAGCATCAGACTTTTAATCTGAGGGTCCAGGGCTCAAGTCCCTGTTCAGGCCATGATATTGTTACTTTGCCACACAAGTGTGCGTGAGAAGTTTCTGGAAATACCTCTAGATCAAAGTAAGTCCAGAAACAGGACCATACTTCCTTAAACATTGCTGATTAAAGTGACCTTTCACATTTCTATCCATTCCCCCAGCTGTGACGTTGCAACTTGGCTATTATCCCAGGTAAGGCTAGCTACGCTTCTTGGCTATAATTAAACATCAAAAGCTTTCTTACTTTATAAAATCAACACTTCTGAGCCTAACCTTTTTGAATTAATTCCTGAGATTGTTCTCATAGCAATTTCATTACACATGGTGTAACGTACTGCGTTGAGCAATTTCAGTATTGGCTGAGAGAAGGAGCAGACTTGTTCAAGTCAAAGAATCCTTTTTCATTTATAGAACAGGAGCTTGTCAGTGGAGGATGTACTTGCTCAAACTTTTCCCTTTGATTCCTTTCGTAGACACTACCAACTGTGACCTTGAGATGCGTGAATGAAAGTTGATCATTTACACTTGCGGATGTGTGCCAACTGTTATCTAATGCATGAGGGAAGAAATTTTGGAACACCCTTCCAGGCAATTGTTTTTCAGGCAAAGTGTCTGTATTCAGTCTAGGACATGTGCGTGTGTTTAAGTCCTTGCCCTCGCCTTCATTCTCTGCAGTTCACTGAGAAATACCTTACACTGTGTAATGCCATGTCCTATTCGAGGGCCAAAACACCACCAATCTTGGTTATCAAAGACTCACTCCACCCTGACCACAGCCTCTTCTCTTAGACAGCATGACAAAACCACCATCGCAGCTTGAGAGCAAAAATCGAGCCTCTTAGAATGTTAGAATGCTATTCTAACCATTTATGTTCGTTCTCCCTTTATGTACACAAAGTCCAGAATGCATCCATATGACATCAAAAGAGAAATCTTTTGGTAGCTGAACATCTCCAACTCGTACAATGCGTTGTTTCTTCTTTGTGTCCAATGAACGTAAAAATTGAAACATTCACAACTGGCCATGTTTCTTGCCAATATGTTGGTATTTGGACCTGTGGGCCTTTGTGATTCATTACACCTTGTGTACTTGTAGTGTGGTGGGCAGTTTCTATATTGGCTGAGAGAAGGAACAGACTTGTTCAAGTCACAGATTCATTTGCATTTAAGCAATATAAGCATGTCAGTAGTGGATGTACTTGCTCACACCTTTTGAAAGTTGAGCATTCACACTTGTGTATGTCAGCTATCTGTTATCTAATGCATGGGGGAATTAGTTTTCGAAAAAAAAATCTTCGAGGCAATTATTTTTCAGGCAGAGAGTCTGTATTCAGGCGAAGACTCACACACACATTCATATATATATATATATATGTTTAATATATCCATGGCTGGATTTCAAATGTAACACAACAGACTGCAGCCAATGTGATGTTTTATAAATGTTTTAGCATCTCCCACTTGTCCTGACCACCAGTGGATGACCATATGAAGTGGGCCTTTGTAATTTGATATTGCCATCAGAGCTAAAGAGTTTTAAGAGGAGAGAAAGAGCATTCATTATATGCAAACTGACTGGATCTCACATGATGCTCAGCATGCTATGACACTACACTGCCAAAAACTTAGCTGACAGACATTATAGCATTCCCCATTCATCTATTTTGCTATTGGAAAGCTCTTAATATGTCATGTCAGTTAAGATGTACTGGATTGGGGAGGATGACCAAACCATACCATGTGGGCCTTTATGTGTCTTGAGAAGATTGACACACAGATAGCATATCAAAGCTTGAGACTTATATGTCATGTCCAGATTCTATCCTTCCATAGGTTGGAAACATTGTCTGTGGCCTGGGTAGCTCAGTCGGTAGACCATCAGACTTTTAATCTGAGGGTCCAGGGTTAAAGTCCCTGTTCAGGCGTTGATATTGTTACTTTGCCACTAAAGTGTGTGTCAGAAGTTGCTGGAAATACCTGTAGATCAAATTAATTCCAGAAAAAGGACCCTACTTCCTTAAACATTGCTGATTAAAGTCACATTTCACATTTCTATCCATTCCCCCAGCTGTGACGATGCAACTTGCCTATTATCCCAGGTAAGGCTAGCTACGCTTCTTGGCAATAATTAAACATCAAAAGCTTTCTTACTTTATAAAATCGACACTTCTGAGCCTAACCTTTTTGAATTAATTCCTGAGATTGTTCTCATAGCAATTTCATTACACATGGTGTAACGTACTGCGTTGAGCAATTTCAGTATTGGCTGAGAGAAGGAGCAGACTTGTTCAAGTCAAAGAATCCTTTTTCATTTATAGAACAGGAGCTTGTCAGTGGAGGATGTACTTGCTCAAACTTTTCCCTTTGATTCCTTTCGTAGACACTACCAACTGTGACCTTGAGATGCGTGAATGAAAGTTGATCATTTACACTTGCGGATGTGTGCCAACTGTTATCTAATGCATGAGGGAAGAAATTTTGGAACACCCTTCCAGGCAATTGTTTTTCAGGCAAAGTGTCTGTATTCAGTCTAGGACATGTGCGTGTGTTTTAGTCCTTGCCCTCGCCTTCATTCTCTGCAGTTCACTGAGAAATACCTTACACTGTGTAATGCCATGTCCTATTCGAGGGCCAAAACACCACCAATCTTGGTTATCAAAGACTCACTCCACCCTGACCACAGCCTCTTCTCTTAGACAGCATGACAAAACCACCATCACAGCTTGAGAGCAAAAATCGAGCCTCTTAGAATGTTAGAATGCTATTCTAACCATTTATATTCGTTCTCCCTTTATGTACACAAAGTCCAGAATACATCCATATGACATCAAAAGAGAAATCTTTTGGTAGCTGAACATCTCCAACTCGTACAATGTGTTGTTTCTTGTTTGTGTCCAATGAACGTAAAAATTGAAACATTCACAACTGGCCATGTTTCTTGCCAATATGTTGGTGTTTGGACCTGTGGGCCTTTGTGATTCATTACACCTTGTGTACTTGTAGTGTGGTGGGCAGTTTCTATATTGGCTGAGAGAAGGAAGAGCCTTGTTCAAGTCACAGATCCATTTGCATTTAAGCAATATAAGCATGTCAGTAGTGGATGTACTTGCTCACACCTTTTGAAAGTTGAGCATTCACACTTGTGTATGTCAGCTATCTGTTAGCTAATGCATGGGGGAATTAGTTTTCGAAAAAAAAATCTTCGAGGCAATTCTTTTTCAGGCAGAGAGTCTGTATTCAGGCGAAGACTCACACACACATTCATATATATATATATATATATATATATGTTTAATATATCCATGGCTGGATTTCAAATGTAACACAACAGACTGCAGCCAATGTGATGTTTTATAAATGTTTTAGCATCTCCCACTTGTCCTGACCACCAGTGGATGACCATATGAAGTGGGCCTTTGTAATTTGATATTGCCATCAGAGCTAAAGAGTTTTAAGAGGAGAGAAAGAGCATTCATTATATGCAAACTGACTGGATCTCACATGATGCTCAGCATGCTATGACACTACACTGCCAAAAACTTAGCTGACAGACATTATAGCATTCCCCATTCATCTATTTTGCTATTGGAAAGCTCTTAATATGTCATGTCAGTTAAGATGTACTGGATTGGGGAGGATGACCAAACCATACCATGTGGGCCTTTATGTGTCTTGAGAAGATTGACACACAGATAGCATATCAAAGCTTGAGACTTATATGTCGTGTCCAGATTCTATCCTTCCATAGGTTGGAAATGTTGTCTGTGGCCTGGGTAGCTCAGTGGGTAGAGCATCAGACTTTTAATCTGAGGGTCCAGGGTTCAAGTCCCTGTTCAGGCGTTGATATTGTTACTTTGCCACTAAAGTGTGTGTCAGAAGTTGCTGGAAATACCTGTAGATCAAAGTAATTCCAGAAAAAGGACCCTACTTCCTTAAACATTGCTGATTAAAGTCACATTTCACATTTCTATCCATTCCCCCAGCTGTGACGATGCATCTTGGCTATTATCCCAGGTAAGGCTAGCTACGCTTCTTGGCAATAATTAAACATCAAAAGCTTTCTTACTTTATAAAATCGACACTTCTGAGCCTAACCTTTTTGAATTAATTCCTGAGATTGTTCTCATAGCAATTTCATTACACATGGTGTAACGTACTGCGTTGAGCAATTTCAGTATTGGCTGAGAGAAGGAGCAGACTTGTTCAAGTCAAAGAATCCTTTTTCATTTATAGAACAGGAGCTTGTCAGTGGAGGATGTACTTGCTCAAACTTTTCCCTTTGATTCCTTTCGTAGACACTACCAACTGTGGCCTTGAGATGCGTGAATGAAAGTTGATCATTTACACTTGCGGATGTGTGCCAACTGTTATCTAATGCATGAGGGAAGAAATTTTGGAACACCCTTCCAGGCAATTGTTTTTCAGGCAAAGTGTCTGTATTCAGTCTAGGACATGTGCGTGTGTTTTAGTCCTTGCCCTCGCCTTCATTCTCTGCAGTTCACTGAGAAATACCTTACACTGTGTAATGCCATGTCCTATTCGAGGGCCAAAACACCACCAATCTTGGTTATCAAAGACTCACTCCACCCTGACCACAGCCTCTTCTCTTAGACAGCATGACAAAACCACCATCGCAGCTTGAGAGCAAAAATCGAGCCTCTTAGAATGTTAGAATGCTATTCTAACCATTTATATTCGTTCTCCCTTTATGTACACAAAGTCCAGAATACATCCATATGACATCAAAAGAGAAATCTTTTGGTAGCTGAACATCTCCAACTCGTACAATGTGTTGTTTCTTGTTTGTGTCCAATGAACGTAAAAATTGAAACATTCACAACTGGCCATGTTTCTTGCCAATATGTTGGTGTTTGGACCTGTGGGCCTTTGTGATTCATTACACCTTGTGTACTTGTAGTGTGGTGGGCAGTTTCTATATTGGCTGAGAGAAGGAAGAGCCTTGTTCAAGTCACAGATCCATTTGCATTTAAGCAATATAAGCATGTCAGTAGTGGATGTACTTGCTCACACCTTTTGAAAGTTGAGCATTCACACTTGTGTATGTCAGCTATCTGTTAGCTAATGCATGGGGGAATTAGTTTTCGAAAAAAAAATCTTCGAGGCAATTCTTTTTCAGGCAGAGAGTCTGTATTCAGGCGAAGACTCACACACACATTCATATATATATATATATATATATATGTTTAATATATCCATGGCTGGATTTCAAATGTAACACAACAGACTGCAGCCAATGTGATGTTTTATAAATGTTTTAGCATCTCCCACTTGTCCTGACCACCAGTGGATGACCATATGAAGTGGGCCTTTGTAATTTGATATTGCCATCAGAGCTAAAGAGTTTTAAGAGGAGAGAAAGAGCATTCATTATATGCAAACTGACTGGATCTCACATGATGCTCAGCATGCTATGACACTACACTGCCAAAAACTTAGCTGACAGACATTATAGCATTCCCCATTCGTCTATTTTGCTATTGGAAAGCTCTTAATATGTCATGTCAGTTAAGATGTACTGGATTGGGGAGGATGACCAAACCATACCATGTGGGCCTTTATGTGTCTTGAGAAGATTGACACACAGATAGCATATCAAAGCTTGAGACTTATATGTCGTGTCCAGATTCTATCCTTCCATAGGTTGGAAACATTGTCTGTGGCCTGGGTAGCTCAGTCGGTAGAGCATCAGACTTTTAATCTGAGGGTCCAGGGTTCAAGTCCCTGTTCAGGCGTTGATATTGTTACTTTGCCACTAAAGTGTGTGTCAGAAGTTGCTGGAAATACCTGTAGATCAAAGTAATTCCAGAAAAAGGACCCTACTTCCTTAAACATTGCTGATTAAAGTCACATTTCACATTTCTATCCATTCCCCCAGCTGTGACGATGCATCTTGGCTATTATCCCAGGTAAGGCTAGCTACGCTTCTTGGCAATAATTAAACATCAAAAGCTTTCTTACTTTATAAAATCGACACTTCTGAGCCTAACCTTTTTGAATTAATTCCTGAGATTGTTCTCATAGCAATTTCATTACACATGGTGTAACGTACTGCGTTGAGCAATTTCAGTATTGGCTGAGAGAAGGAGCAGACTTGTTCAAGTCAAAGAATCCTTTTTCATTTATAGAACAGGAGCTTGTCAGTGGAGGATGTACTTGCTCAAACTTTTCCCTTTGATTCCTTTCGTAGACACTACCAACTGTGACCTTGAGATGCGTGAATGAAAGTTGATCATTTACACTTGCGGATGTGTGCCAACTGTTATCTAATGCATGAGGGAAGAAATTTTGGAACACCCTTCCAGGCAATTGTTTTTCAGGCAAAGTGTCTGTATTCAGTCTAGGACATGTGCGTGTGTTTTAGTCCTTGCCCTCGCCTTCATTCTCTGCAGTTCACTGAGAAATACCTTACACTGTGTAATGCCATGTCCTATTCGAGGGCCAAAACACCACCAATCTTGGTTATCAAAGACTCACTCCACCCTGACCACAGCCTCTTCTCTTAGACAGCATGACAAAACCACCATCGCAGCTTGAGAGCAAAAATCGAGCCTCTTAGAATGTTAGAATGCTATTCTAACCATTTATGTTCGTTCTCCCTTTATGTACACAAAGTCCAGAATGCATCCATATGACATCAAAAGAGAAATCTTTTGGTAGCTGAACATCTCCAACTCGTACAATGCGTTGTTTCTTGTTTGTGTCCAATGAACGTAAAAATTGAAACATTCACAACTGGCCATGTTTCTTGCCAATATGTTGGTGTTTGGACCTGTGGGCCTTTGTGATTCATTACACCTTGTGTACTTGTAGTGTGGTGGGCAGTTTCTATATTGGCTGAGAGAAGGAAGAGCCTTGTTCAAGTCACAGATCCATTTGCATTTAAGCAATATAAGCATGTCAGTAGTGGATGTACTTGCTCACACCTTTTGAAAGTTGAGCATTCACACTTGTGTATGTCAGCTATCTGTTAGCTAATGCATGGGGGAATTAGTTTTCGAAAAAAAAATCTTCGAGGCAATTCTTTTTCAGGCAGAGAGTCTGTATTCAGGCGAAGACTCACACACACATTCATATATATATATATATATATGTTTAATATATCCATGGCTGGATTTCAAATGTAACACAACAGACTGCAGCCAATGTGATGTTTTATAAATGTTTTAGCATCTCCCACTTGTCCTGACCACCAGTGGATGACCATATGAAGTGGGCCTTTGTAATTTGATATTGCCATCAGAGCTAAGGAGTTTTAAGAGGAGAGAAAGAGCATTCATTATATGCAAACTGACTGGATCTCACATGATGCTCAGCATGCTATGACACTACACTGCCAAAAACTTAGCTGACAGACATTATAGCATTCCCCACTCACCTATTTTACTATTGGAAAGCTCTTAACATGTCATGTCAGTTAAGATGTACTGGATTGGGGAGGATGACCAAACCATACCATGTGGGCCTTTATGTGTCTTGAGAAGATTGACACACAAATAGCATATCAAAGCTTGAGACTTATATGTCGTGTCCAGATTCTATCCTTCCATAGGTAGGCAACATTGGCTGTGGCCTGGGTAGCTCAGTCGGTAGAGCATCAGACTTTTAATCTGAGGGTCCAGGGTTCAAGTCCCTGTTCAGGCATTGATATTGTTAATTTGCCACTAAAGTGTGTGTCAGCAGTTTCTGGAAATACCTGTAGATCAAAGTAATTCCAGAAAAAGGACCCTACTTCCTTAAACATTGCTGATTAAAGTGACCTTTCACATTTCTATCCATTCCCCCAGCTGTGACGATGCAACTTGGCTATTATCCCAGGTAAGGCTAGCTACGCTTCTTGGCAATAATTAAACATCAAAAGCTTTCTTACTTTATAAAATCGACACTTCTGAGCCTAACCTTTTTGAATTAATTCCTGAGATTGTTCTCATAGCAATTTCATTACACATGGTGTAACGTACTGCGTTGAGCAATTTCAGTATTGGCTGAGAGAAGGAGCAGACTTGTTCAAGTCAAAGAATCCTTTTTCATTTATAGAACAGGAGCTTGTCAGTGGAGGATGTACTTGCTCAAACTTTTCCCTTTGATTCCTTTCGTAGACACTACCAACTGTGACCTTGAGATGCGTGAATGAAAGTTGATCATTCACACTTGCGGATGTGTGCCAACTGTTATCTAATGCATGAGGGAAGAAATTTTGGAACACCCTTCCAGGCAATTGTTTTTCAGGCAAAGTGTCTGTATTCAGTCTAGGACATGTGCGTGTGTTTAAGTCCTTGCCCTCGCCTTCATTCTCTGCAGTTCACTGAGAAATACCTTACACTGTGTAATGCCATGTCCTATTCGAGGGCCAAAACACCACCAATCTTGGTTATCAAAGACTCACTCCACCCTGACCACAGCCTCTTCTCTTAGACAGCATGACAAAACCACCATCGCAGCTTGAGAGCAAAAATCGAGCCTCTTAGAATGTTAGAATGCTATTCTAACCATTTATGTTCGTTCTCCCTTTATGTACACAAAGTCCAGAATGCATCCATATGACATCAAAAGAGAAATCTTTTGGTAGCTGAACATCTCCAACTCGTACAATGCATTGTTTCTTGTTTGTGTCCAATGAACGTAAAAATTGAAACATTCACAACTGGCCATGTTTCTTGCCAATATGTTGGTGTTTGGACCTGTGGGCCTTTGTGATTCATTACACCTTGTGTACTTGTAGTGTGGTGGGCAGTTTCTATATTGGCTCAGAGAAGGAAGAGCCTTGTTCAAGTCACAGATCCATTTGCATTTAAGCAATATAAGTATGTCAGTAGTGGATGTACTTGCTCACACCTTTTGATAGTTGAACATTCACACTTGTGTATGTCAGCTATCTGTTAGCTAATGCATGAGCGAATTAATTTTCGAAAAAAAAATCTTCGAGGCAATTCTTTTTCAGGCAGAGAGTCTGTATTCAGGCGAAGACTCACACACACATTCATATATATATATATATGTTTAATATATCCATGCCTGGATTTCAAATGTAACACAACAGACTGCAGCCAATGTGATGTTTTATAAATGTTTTAGCATCTCCCACTTGTCCTGACCACCAGTGGATGACCATATGAAGTGGGCCTTTGTAATTTGATATTGCCATCAGAGCTAAGGAGTTTTAAGAGGAGAGAAAGAGCATTCATTATATGCAAACTGACTGGATCTCACATGATGCTCAGCATGCTATGACACTACACTGCCAAAAACTTAGCTGACAGACATTATAGCATTCCCCATTCACCTATTTTACTATTGGAAAGCTCTTAACATGTCATGTCAGTTAAGATGTACTGGATTGGGGAGGATGACCAAACCATACCATGTGGGCCTTTATGTGTCTTGAGAAGATTGACACACAAATAGCATATCAAAGCTTGAGACTTATATGTCGTGTCCAGATTCTATCCTTCCATAGGTAGGCAACATTGTCTGTGGCTTGGGTAGCTCAGTCGGTAGAGCATCAGACTTTTAATCTGAGGGTCCAGGGTTCAAGTCCCTGTTCAGGCGTTGATATTGTTAATTTGCCACTAAAGTGTGTGTCAGAAGTTTCTGGAAATACCTGTAGATCAAAGTAATTCCAGAAAAAGGACCCTACTTCCTTAAACATTGCTGATTAAAGTGACCTTTCACATTTCTATCCATTCCCCCAGCTGTGACGATGCAACTTGGCTATTATCCCAGGTAAGGCTAGCTACGCTTCTTGGCAATAATTAAACATCAAAAGCTTTCTTACTTTATAAAATCGACACTTCTGAGCCTAACCTTTTTGAATTAATTCCTGAGATTGTTCTCATAGCAATTTCATTACACATGGTGTAACGTACTGCGTTGAGCAATTTCAGTATTGGCTGAGAGAAGGAGCAGACTTGTTCAAGTCAAAGAATCCTTTTTCATTTATAGAACAGGAGCTTGTCAGTGGAGGATGTACTTGCTCAAACTTTTCCCTTTGATTCCTTTCGTAGACACTACCAACTGTGACCTTGAGATGCGTGAATGAAAGTTGATCATTTACACTTGCGGATGTGTGCCAACTGTTATCTAATGCATGAGGGAAGAAATTTTGGAACACCCTTCCAGGCAATTGTTTTTCAGGCAAAGTGTCTGTATTCAGTCTAGGACATGTGCGTGTGTTTAAGTACCTAGAAGCACCAGGCACTTCATTATAGAGAAGCATCAGACCAACTACAGAGTAAATTAATAAGAATCACTGCATGTAACATAGCACTCTTCCTCAGCTGTAGATTTGAATTAGACAATGCTAAATCTTTTGGTCCAGTGATATTATTTACAGGGCACTGATCTACAAATTTATAATGTACTATTTTTGTACACGCTGAACAATGTAACTTTAAAAAATTTAAATGGCCTTAAAAATTTACATGGAGAACTTCATCAGTTATATTACATCTAAAAAGTTCTTAAAACAAATGAATATTCTTCTTTAGATACCTCACTACTTTGTGCACTTAACTGTTTCCTTCCCTTTATAAGCTTATAGACTATCACACCTCTGTGGAACTCACAATAACTGATGGGCCTTTTATCGGTGCGACTTCCTCTTTAAATTTTACACACTTGGTATTCTTATGTGTTTCCTTACGTTTTCACAGGTGTCTGTTTTTGAATGGTGAGTAATTCTCTGTGTGTTTTGCTCTGCATTTTGTTCATCAGGATGTGCAGTTCTTAAACATGCCATTGAATATCTGGAATATTCGTAACTGCATTATGACCCATTGCAGGTAAATATGCAGTCTTAAGACACTGACAAATTGCTGTTGTAGTAGCAAGGTTGCAAAATGTACCTGTATTCTAATCACCTGCTGGATTTAACCCTAATCAAACAGTCTAGTTCTACTGGGATACTTTAATGTTAAACTCTCAGCACATTTATTTTAAACATGTATAACATAAATATAACTGGCAGTTAATAACGGACTAGACAATGACATTGTATTGTTGCTTTAGCTTTATGCTCTTTATCATTAAAATATAGATGAAACAGTAAATACGAGATCAAGTATAGAATGTCAGTCTTGAAGTGTATATAGAACTCTCGCTATACTGGGTAAGCCATACGGTCATCAGTCCATTTGTTTAAAATGTTCTTTGATGTGAAGCTCATATTATTTTGCCCCCACTTACGCAGAAATTGATTGTGAAAATGTCAATTGGAAGAATACAACAGGGGAACTCTCAGTTGTACTTCACATCACTGACACTGTGTAGACTTTAACTAATGTACAGTTGTGTAGATTTAGAGTTGTGTACAATTAGAGCAAGTGACCTAAGCAACATGTATTGCATACACAGTTTGCCTTAACCACTTCACTTCATCATGGTCAGAATATTTGCTATAGATACATGTAATGCTTCAGCATTGCTACTAGTTCTAATACACTCAAACTAGTGCACCAGAGTGGGTGATGATAATGGCACTGTTAGCAGCAAACCTATATGACTGGGGTTGGTCTTCCACACATTGTCCCTTTCTCTGAGTTCATAGAAGAGAAAGGACTCATTCTTAGCCTGGTTGGCTGGCTTAAGAACACAAGCAAGGGGACAGTCGTGGGCCAGGTCCAGGGACCGTGACATCTTCTCCATGAGATGTGGCTACTGTATGCCATGCACCAGGATGCCTTTCCATTGAGGATATCTCTTGTGATACCTACAGAGTGCATGATTGAAGACTAGGTGAGAGGATTCCCTTAGCAGCTGAATACATTTGATTATTTTCTGGTACCTTCTCTCCGTCTCTCTTTCTGTTTGTACAGCAGGATACAGCAGAACCTACGCAACAGGACACCTTTCCAGTGAGGACATCTCTCGTGACAGCTGTGGAGTACATGATTGAAGACAAAGTGAAAGGATTCTGTTAGCAGCTGAATACATTTGTTTTTTTTCTGGTACCTCGTCTGTGGGCTTCCCCCACGTCTGTGTTTTTAAACCTTTTTGGCAGTGCTTTGTGTGACTAATATCCTGCCTTTTTATCCCTCACTCATGTCTTGCTCAGGTGTCAATATGTCACAGAACTAAATTAGTGTTCTTTTATTTTCTTAGTTTGTACAAGAAGTACAAATATATAGCTACCTAACATTTATAATGCGTATTGTTTCTTATTTTGTGAACATCAAAATGTAAAACCAGGTTAAAACATTTAAATGTAAAAACAGGTTTGACACTGCTTTGGATCTAGTGAAAATCCTAGAAGCTGTCAACACCATCATCTGAGCAGGCTCCATTTAACACAGAGAGAGACAGAGAAGATGTATCAGACAAAAACCAAATATATTCCCTAAGGGAATCCTTTTACCTAGTCTTCAATTATGCACTCCATAGATGTCGTGAGAGACAGCCTCACAAGAAAGGCGGCCTGGTGCATGGCATGCAGTGGTGCCTATCATGCGAACACAGAACTTCATCTGGTCATCATCCACCACACTACAAGTACACAAGGTGTAATGAATTACAAAGGCCCATAGATCCAAACACCAGCATGTTGGCAAGAAACAGTTGTGAATGTTTCAATTTTTAAGTTAATTGGACACAAAGAAGAAACATCACATTGTGCAAGTTGGAGATTTTCAGCTACCAAAAGATTTCTCTTTTGATGTCATATGAATGCATTCTGGACTTTGTGTACATAAAGGGAGAATGAACATAAATGGTTAGAATAACATTCAGTGCTTTTGGAGAAAATTTTGAGATTGTTGTCACATAGAGAGAGAAATGAGAGGCTGAAATATCAGAAACATTACAAGTGTAATGTGCATGCATGGAAAGAATGACTGTATGACTATGTATGTGACTATGTATGTGACTATGACTATGACTATGACTATGACTATGTATGTGACGAATAAACCAAACTTGAAACTTGAAAATTGAGTTCATGTGTACCGTATTGAGATGTCAAATTGCCTGAGGAATATAACACTTCTTAAGAGGCTCGATTTTTGCTCTCAAGCTGCAATGGTGGTTTTGTCATGGTGTCTAAGAGAAGAGGCTGTGGTCCGGGTGGAGTGAGTCTTTGATAACCAAGATTGTTGGTGTTTTGGCCCTCGAATAGGACATGGCATTACACAATGTGAGGTATTTCTCAGTGAACTGCAGAGAATGAAGGCGAGGGCAAGGACTTAAACACACGAACATGTCCTAGATTGAATACAGACACTTTGCCTGAAAAACAATTGCCTGGAAGGTTGGTTCCAAAATTACTTCCCTCATGCATCAGCTAACAGTTGGCACACATCCGCAAGTGTGAATGATCAACTTTCATTCATGCATCTCAAGGTCACAGTTGGTAGTACAAAAGGAATCAAATGGAAAAGTTTGAGCAAGTACATCCTCCACTGACAATCTTATGTTGTTTAAATGCAAATGGATTCTTTGACTTGAACAAATCTGCTCCTTCTCTCAGCCAATATAGAAACTTCACCACGCTACAAGGTCACAAGGTGTAATGAATTACAAAGGCTCCCTCATTGTGTGAGCCCAGGGGACAGAGCGAATCTTGCCCTGCTTGCCAGAAGTCATGTTTAGCCATACATTTGCCAAAATGAAATCTGAGCACAGCCATCAATTCCTTTGGAAAATGCAGTGAGCACAAATGTCCGTTCCCACATTTAGACAGCATATAATCCCTATATGGATACTGACCTTTCTAAAGCTAGTCTGAGAGAGGCCAAGATGTAACCAATGAGGTTGAAGCAAAAACTCATTCTTACTCCAAATCATAGAAAATGACTACTGGTAATTATACCTGCCACTGTGAACTAATGAAGTATGTCACTGAAGGACTGGCAGTAACATTGCCAGAAAAAATCTAAAACATCAAGTGCCTTGCTATTAGCAAAATTTACCAAAGATATAATGTAGTGAGAAGTGAGCTCACCGTAGTGACAGTGCTACCACCCCAACCCCGCTCAGCCGCTAGTTATCGAAGTTGGCAGGGGGCCTATTTTAAGTAAGTAGGTCAAACAGGATATGGGCGCAATTCCCACAACTGACTATTCTTGTAATTCAGTCACATCTAAACACTTCAACACTTTTTAAGTAGGTCTCCAGATAGTCGCAATCCACTAAATGCTATTAGGCAAATTCCTTTTACTGTTCTTACAGTCGGGGGTATGGCGGGAAATTATGCAACCCACGCCTTGAGCATAATGCATCAACTTCACTTCATCCAGTTACAGAATGAAAGGTAAAAGCATGTTATACACTTGAATGAATACTTTTCTCGGGAACGGAATACATAAACACTCAACTTTCTTTTCCAGGACTGATAGTTAAAGGATAAACAACATTAAGTGATAATGATAAATCTATTGTGACCATAAAATGAGAGACAAATGTAACATATTGTTACATTTGCCTCATAACTGTTGTTCATTTTTATTCGCTTTATAAAGGTACTTGAGGCTTGATTCTTATTAGTTTTGAAAAAGTGCCACAAAACAGAAGGGTGCGGGACTCAATATGACAACTATGGCCCTAGCAATCTGATTAAAAGTTAAACCTGAAGTAAAACTACAACTGACTACAATCCGAGATATAATATTTTGATATCAGATAGATGCTTTGGTTAGAAATCTTTCCTCCCCTTATAAAAGTCCATAAAAGACAGAAAGTTTAACAGGCCTACTTAATGAGCACACACACACTGGCAAATCAAGTTAATGCAATATGTAACATTTCTTCTTGGAATGATCTGCATTTGGGATGATTCACTAACATGGGAAGACAAAGAGATGGTGAGGAGACAATGACTGGTTTACCACACATGGGAAAACGATGACTACACTGCTTTACGTATCCATGAAAAGGAAGTGCAAAGAAAGGTAGGGGGTGTTCATTATGGACAGGCTACCGCCCGAAGGTTATACATACAACACCACAGGCCTTTGCTCCTCGAACATAATTGACAGAATTTGCTGAAACTGGCTTTGCGTTTCTGCTGCCGGACAGCAGTCGAGTTGTGGATGTTTGAGGCACTTGAGGAGTAAATGTTACAGAGACTGTCGACAAGTTCAAGGTGACTCACTCTCCCCTGCGTTTTCTTTATTAACTGCCACCAAATAAGCTGCACAAGTAAAAAACAAAACAAACAAAAAAACAAAATAAACCAGACCATAATAAATAAAACAATAATTTAATGAGTAAATAAACAGTCATATTCTCAAACCAGAAAAACAAAAAACCCTGTTCCTGTGGAAGTCCAATTTCTATTTACATGTGTAACGAGAACTGAGGTAAGGGCAGACACAAGTATTGTAGCACAGTGTCTTTATTGAGGGTAATAAATGAACCATGGTACAAGTAGCTCAAAGTTAGTAGCTAGATACATATGTAAACTCATAGTAACCGAGAAACATCTAAAGATCTGTCTAGAAGCTTATCTAAGAACATCTAAGATCAGTCTAGGTGGGAAATATTGGGGTTCCTCCACGTGCTGAATTAAACAACTCAAAAAATAGAAAGTGAGCCTTGTAGACCATTTTTCTGTTTGTACATTTAGATGTACATGTATTTTGTGGGCGTAGCTTAATTGGTAGCAAAGAGCAACAGCACAACCATGTTGGGTTAAATTTTTTCGAGGTGTATTTGCTACTGGAGGTATTTTAATGGTTTGATTAAACCATTAATCAAAGACATTTTTGTCACTGTTTCATGGATCTCACCGATTTAGCTCAGCTTCTTTCTGCTGTTTTTCTGCCCCCAGAATGTGTGCACATCTGCAAGAAATGTCACCACAACGTGATCATTTTCGGTTTCACCTCATCTGATAAAGTAGCCTACTTAACATTGAATTGTCCTGGATCCTCAGCGTTTAACACAGACCTTGTTCATCCGGGTGCCATCCTAGCAGGCATAACTCTTTGTTCATTCTCTCTTTTTTCAGATGTAGACAAATTTCACAAAGACTCTAATTGGTGTTAACCCTCTAGTAATATTGATTTGCCTGACCTGGAGATTGAACCTGTCTTCTGCGTGCAGGTTACTTTTCTTAACCCAAAAAATTACTTAATATGACACACACACAAACACACATGACAGGTAGACTGTTTGTTTTCCTTTGTAGGGGAAGTGACAGCACTGACAACATCTGACAGCACTCCACACCATACCTACAACACCGTATTGTGTGTGTGTCTGTGTGTGAGTCCGCATGTGCATTCTGTGCCCTAACGTGTCTAGTTCATTTCATTTCAGGCAGTGGAGGAAGACTCAAGACAATGCCACCCACACTCCTCTGCTTCTTGACAGCTCTCTGCATGACCGATAACAGAGACGTAAAGTGCAGCTGAATGGTTCAGCCACAGTGTGGAGCGGCTCCACTGCCTCCAAAACATGATTCACGTCACTCCCACCCCTCTCCTCCCACACCCACACCCCCATCCCTCTCCACCCCTCTCCACTCACACCCCCACCCCGGCTAAGATCACTAAACGAACCTCACCCAGTCGGATTCTGTGCACTTGGTTGTGCTGGGTGATCACCTCTTTTATAGGCACTTGCTTTGCCCTGACATGACAGTCCGTCATCCCGACTCCACAGATCGCCTCCATCTCCACCCCATCGACCCGCGCTTGAGCACTCTGCCAAAGCGTCAAAACACTGCGTATGAAAAAATTATGTATGTTCCTGAGAAAGCAATCCATTACCGTACATCACGCAACAAATTTTTTATTTTCATAAAAAATGAAAGAGAAGATTAAAGGAAAAAAGCACCATCATAATGATAAAAAAAAGAGCTCCAAACATCAAATCATTTTCAAACTGCGGGAAATTAGTTCTCTGGCTCTTAACATGTGAAGTCTGACGTTCAACTGTTCCAACCAAATGGCTGCTGGGGTTGTATCAAAGTATTTACTAAGAATGCTTTGAGATAATACCAATACTCAAATTTTTCATGGTCATTTAAAAACAACATTGATGCCAATACAAATAGATTTCTTAGCCTTTATTCAGGCTCAGTTATCAGATTGATAGATGAAACCAAACATCTTTTTGTTCCATTTGTAAGACAATTAGCACAAGCTTAATATGAAAATAAATCATAAGTAACTCAATTGGTCAGCACCATCTGAATATTTCATTAGAGCAACATTACGATGGCTTTATGCAATTATCATTTAATACTGTTACCAGCACTATCAAAACTTCCGAATAAAACAAATAATTTGCTTTTTACATCGGTCTCTGGTACACATTGATTTTGCCTCTGCCAGACAAACCTCCCCACTGAAATCAAATCTTTGCTTGTAGTCACAGCATGTCTTGAGAAATAATCATGATCAATACAAAGATCTAAAGCACCCCAAAAAACCCAAACTGTATACTGTCCAGTTGAATTTGGTCAGCTTCCTTGAACTCAGTACAGAGCAAGATGGAGGTGTGTGAGGGACTCTTGCTTGGCTCACTGCTCCTGCTCCATTCTTCCATTTCCCACAGTCGCACTGATTAAGGGCCAGAAAAACATCCCTGCAAGTACTGCCAGGCACTTTATAAACATGACAAAAAAACACACAAGAAGGGATTATTCCATTTCCATCAGACTGTCCCCTCAAAAGGACTGGGGAGCGTCGGGTCAAGGAGAAAACTGTCAGCTGGCAGAGGTGGTCAGCAAAGAAAAAAAAAAAAGCAATGGGGCTAATATAATGAGGTGGCTATTCGCTGTTCCTGCAAACACATCATGCTCCCTTTGCTTAAAATACTGGCTTTTACATTTTAAAAACCTCACTAGATTGGTCACAGTCTGAGGATGATGTGCAACTCTGTAGTGAAAAGGAGGCAATTTACCACAATGTAGAACAAAGTTGTTATTGTCACTCCGTATTCAGCATGTAGTATCAATGACAGTGCCAGTGTCCATGCCTATCAACCAATCAGAAGTCAAGAAATAGCTGGCACATTCTTAGTGCCTAGCACCTTAAATGGCAATGGTAATAGATGTGGCAGGCCCTAGTAATGGAAACATCCAATGAAAGGAAGATAAGAAATTGGAAAAATATTAATACAAAATTATTTATATACATAGAATGGCCACTTTATTAGAGGCACATCTAGTAGTGCATTGTACCTCTGGCCTTCAGAACCGCTGCAATTCTTTGTGGCATAGATTCCACTACGTGTTGAAATCTTTCTGCAGGCATCTTGACCAGTGCGAGCAGTATCACTTTTCGCAGTAGCTGCAAGTTAGATGGACGTAGTAATGTGCTCTAAACAGCCCGTTCTACCTTGACCCAGAGATGCTCTGTAGGATTAGGATCTGGGGACTGTGAAGGCCAGGGAGGTGAGCAAAACTCACAAGAGTATGCTCCTGGAACCAGTCGAGGACAAAATTACCATTGTGGCATGGTGCGTTGTCCTGCTGAAAGTGCCACAGGGTAAACAGCTGCCGCAAAGGGATGAACTTGGTCGGGCATAATGCTTGGTTAAGCCGTGTGGTCCAAACGCCGATGCACAGGTATCAGAGTAGCCAGAGTGTGCCAAGAAAACATTCCATATTCTACTTGATCACAAAATTCTTCGTATAATGTCAACACTATTGTGTGAGAAAATCAATCAAGGTTAGCTGATTTTGGAATGCTGTTCCCAGCTAGACTAGCACTGATCACCATGCATTGTTAAAAATGACGCAGAGAACATGATTTTTCTGTTCTAATATGCAATTACAATGATACTGATCCAAAGAAAACTTTGTCTCCCATGATTTTATGCTGCAGTTTGATGCCATACAGGCAGAATCTCTGAGCTCTCTGCTTTCTTCAGAGCCTAAGCCACCTATGCAGGTTGCTGTTTTAGGAGTCTGTTGTCGAGCGATTTAAAGGCTTTTCTTTAAAATTTTATTTCTGCTTGCTCTAATCATAACAGCATAACCATACAAAGGATCAAACCTGTGCTGCAGTAGTTAGGTTCTCATAAACTTGCCACTAAACCAGAAGGAAGAGAGCCACAGTAGTGGAATTCCTCTACTTCTCCAAAGATGACAAATGGACACGTGATGTAAATCAGTGGTGTCAAAATGGCTATCCGAGTCCAATTTCTCCACATCAAGGCAGGTTAAGTAGGCCTACCTTTTCATCCAAAATACTTACAGCACTTAGTAGGATGGCATATTCTTCCACAAGAACCCATAGTGCAAAATGCAACAGGAACTAAAGGAAAAAACAAGCACTAAAATAAAAGGCCAATGACCCAAAGACACAGTGTAGTGGAAGATGCATTAGTGGACAAAGGCTCCAAAAGTGCCCTCTGCCAGTTCTTATTCATGATACAAAACAAAGCTGATGTTTGCCAGATTTAGGATACTTTTTACTGTCAGAGATCACTCATATAATGCAAGATCGATTGAGGAGTGAATGCGGGCAAAGACATGGGTTTTTAACATGCATTGGTTTCATTGACTCCTCTCTCACAGCTGCATAATTATTGGAGAGGAATAAATTTATCTTAAATAAATTGAGGTAAAGCTTTGTTATTCTACAATGTAAACAATAAAATGGGCAAATTACATGCGAGTCATGCAGCTTTCCTAGTGAATAGAAAGAAAGCTGTGACCTCGACATGACTTGAACACACAACCTTCTGATCTGGAGTCAGACACGCTACCGTTGCGCCACGAGGTCAAGAAAACTCCATCACTGGTACATTTTAGCCAGTGGAGGTAGAGTTTGTATTTCACAAGATCGGTGAGCTGAATGACCAGTGTAACATTCCATTTCAGAATTTTACGTTCCTTTATTACCCTCATCTCCCACAAAGTTCACAGATTCACGACTAGCTTTAAGGAGAGGGATGGAAGAATCAAAGGGAGGCAAACTTCTGATAGAATCTCTGAGCTCTCTGCTTTCTTCAGAGCCTCAGCCACCTATGCAGGTTGCTGTTTTAGGGACTAGCAAGTCTGTTGTCGAGCGATTTAAAGGCTCCACTGCTAAAGGTATTGCTGGTATCTCCTGTTTAGCATGTAACCATAATGTAAGGAAATGGAGCATATCGTGGCAGTGACTGGTATGCTACTACAGGTTTGGATTACAACCAAGCCATCTAAACTATCTCATAAACCATTGAGAAGTAGTACACCAGGGTTGATTGCACATAACAGCACTCTGACTGAGTTGCAGGGGTTTGCTGGCACAGAGTAGTAGGCCTACATGGAGCAAGTTGATGTAGTCCATTCTTCAGATAACAAGACACTGCACCTGAAGCTGAGTGTCTTCCTTAAACAGAAAGGGGTGGATTTTCATTATGTTGCTGATGAGGAAACTGCATGTACAACTCAAATCAGCAGTATGAGTAGAGAATGATATTTGGTAGTCTGATTGTAGCCCATGTTTGCATGCATTGTCCGAGTGACCAAAGTGTCTTCTAGGGAGATCCTAAGGTTTTGAATTGGGGACGCATCTCCATGGACATGTAGAAGGTGATTTTGGCGAGATTTACATTCCAGTGATGATTCATTCTGTTAAAGAAAGACAGACATCTGATTGAAGATAGACTCTCCAAGAACTTTTGAAAGAAAAGACAGAAGTGACAGCATTTGGTAGGTGCAGAGAGTTGCTAAACAGCTCCTGAGTTGACAACAGAGAAAGATTCCTAACTAGTTCACAAAGAGACATTTGAAAAGACTTATCCGTCTGTGTGCAAGCTGCTTGGAGTTTTCCAATTTCAAGAATCCACTTAGATTTTAATCAATTTATGTTTGTCAGTGGAGGATGTATTTGCTGACAACTTTCCCTTCCATTTGTTCTCAACATTATGGAGTGGGTCCCTTGTGCATTTGAATCAAAGTTCAAGAATCAAATTTTCTTTTCCATTACATATCTGCTTGTTTTAATCATAACAGCATAACCATACAAAGGATTAAACCTGCGCTGCAGTAGTTAGGTTCTCATAAACTTGCCACTAAACCAAAAGGAAGAGAGCCACAGTAGTGGAATTCCTCTACTTCTCCAAAGATGTCAAATGGACACGTGACGTAAATCAGTGGTGTCAAAATGGCTATCCGAGTCCAATTTCTCCACATCAAGGCAGGTTAAGTAGGCCTACCTTTTCATCCAAAATACTTACAACACTTAGTAGGATGGCATATTCTTCCACAATAACCAATAGTGCAAAATGCAACAGGAACTAAAGGAAAAAACAAGCACTAAAATAAAAGGCCAATGACCCAAAGACTCAGTGTAGTGGAAGATGCATTAGTGGACAAAGGCTCCAAAAGTGCCCTCTGCCAGTTCTTATTCATGATACAAAACAAAGCTGATGTTTGCCAGATTTTGGATACTTTTTACTGTCAGAGATCACTCTTATAATCCAAGATCGATTGAGGAGTGAATGCGGGCAAAGACATGGGTTTTTAACATGCATTGGTTTCATTGACTCCTCTCTCACAGCTGCATAATTATTGGAGAGGAATAAATTTATCTTAAATAAATTGAGGTAAAACTCTGTTATTCTACAATGTAAACAATAATATCTGCAAATTACATGCGAGTCATGCAGCTTTCCTAGTGAACAGAACGAAAGCTGTGACCTCGACGTGACTTGAACACACAACCTTCTGATCTGCAGTCAGACACGCTACCATTGCACCACGAGGTCAAGGAAATGCCCTCACTGGTACATTTTAGCCAGTGGAGGTAGAGTTTGTATTTCACAAGATCGGTGAGCTGAATGACCAGTGTAACATTCCATTTCAGAATTTTACTTTCCTTTATTACCCTCATCTCCAACAAAGTGCACAGATTCACGACTAGCTTTAGGGAGAGGGATGGAAGAATCAAAGGGAGGCAAACTTCTGATAGAATCTCTCAGCTCTCTGCTTTCTTGAGAGCCTCAGCCACCTATGCAGGTTGCTGTTTTAGGGACTACCGAGTCTGTTGTCGAGCGATTTAAAGGCTCCACTGCTAAAGATATTGCTGGTATCTCCTGTTTAGCATGTAACCATAATGTAAGCAAAAAGAGCATAACGTGGCAGTGACTGGTATGCTACTACATGTTTGGATTACAACCAAGCCATCTAAACTTTCTCATAAACCTTTGAGAAGTAGTACAGCAGGGTTGATTGCACATAACAGCACTCTGACTGAGTTGCAGGGGTTTGCTGGCACAGAGTCGTAGGCCTACATGGAGCAAGTTGATGTAGTCCATTCTTCAGATAACAAGACACTGCACCTGAAGCTGAGTGTCTTCCTTAAACAGAAAGGGGTGGATTTTCATTATGTTGCTGATGAGGAAACTGCATATACCACTCAAATCAGCAGTATGAGTAGAGAATGATATTTGGTAGTCCGCTTGTAGCCCATGTTTGCATGCATGGTCAGAGTGACCAAAGTGTCTTCTAGGGAGATCCTAAGCTTTTGAATTGGGGACGCATCTCCATGGACATGTAGAAGCTGATGTTGGCGAGATTTACATTCCAGTGATGATTCATTCTGTTTAAGAAAGACAGACATCTGATTGAAGACAGACTCTCCAAGAACTTTTGAAAGAAAAGACAGAAGTGACAGCATTTGGTAGGTGCAGAGAGTTGCTAAACAGCTCCTGAGTTGACAACAGAGAAAGATTCCTAACTAGTTCACAAAAAGAAATTTGAAAGACTTATCCGTCTGTGTGCAAGCTGCCTGGAGTTTTCCAATTTCAAGAATCCACTTAAATTTTAATCAATTTAAGTTTGTCAGTGGAGGATGTTTTTGCTGATAACTTTCCCTTCCATTCGTTCTCAACATTATGGAGTGGGTCCCTCGTGCATTTGAATCAAAATTCAAGAATCAAATTTTCTTTTCCATTTTATATCTGCTTGTTCTAATCATAACAGCATAACCATACAAAGGATTAAACCTGGGCTGCAGTAGTTAGGTTCTCATAAACTTGCCACTAAACCAGAAGGAAGAGAGCCACAGTAGTGGAATTCCTCTACTTCTCCAAAGATGACAAATGGACACGTGATGTAAATCAGTGGTGTCAAAATGGCTATCCGAGTCCAATTTCTGCACATCAAGGCAGGTTAAGTAGGCCTACCTTTTCATCCAAAATACTTACAGCACTTAGTAGGATGGCATATTCGTCCACAATAACCAATAGTGCAAATAGCAAAAGGAATTAACGGAAAATCAAGCACTAAAATAAAAGGCCAATGACCCAAAGACACAGTGTAGTGGAAGATGCATTAGTGGACAATAGCTCCAAAAGTGCCCTATGCCAGTTCTTATTCATGATACAAAACAAAGCTGATGTTTGCCATATTTAGGATACTTTTTAATGTCAGAGATCGCTCATATAAACCAAGATCGATTGAGGAGTGAATGCGGGCAAAGACATGGGTTTTTAACATGCATCGGTTTCATTGACTCCTCTCTCACAGCTGCATAATTATTGGAGAGGAATAAATTTATCTTAAATAAATTGAGGTAAAACTCTGTTATTCTACAATGTAAACAATAATATCTGCAAATTACATGCGAGTCATGCAGCTTTCCTAGTGAATAGAAAGAAAGCTGTGACCTCGACGTGATTTGAACACGCAACTTTCTGATCTGGAGTCAGACACACTACCCTTGCGCCACGAGGTCAAGGAAACACCATCACTGGTACACTTTAGCCAGTGGAGGTAGAGTTTGTATTTCACAAGATTGGACAGCTGAATGACCAGTGTAACATTCCATTCCAGAATTTTACTTTCCTTTATTACCCTCATCTCCCACAAAGTTCACAAATTCAAGACTAGCTTTAAGGAGAGGGATGGAAGAATCAAAGGGAGGCAAACTTCTGATAGAATCTCTGAGCTCTCTGCTTTCTTCAGAGCCTCAGCCACCTATGCAGGTTGCTGTTTTAGGGACTACCGAGTCTGTTGTCGAGCGATATAAAGGCTCCACTGCTAAATGTATTGCTGGTATCTCCTGTTTAGCATGTAACCATAATGTAAGCAAAAAGAGCATATCGTGGCAGTGACTGGTATGCTACTACATGTTTGGATTACAACCAAGCCATCTAAACTTTCTCATAAACCTTTGAGAAGTAGTACAGCAGGGTTGATTGCACATAACAGCACTCTGACTGAGTTGCAGGGGTTTGCTGGCACAGAGTCGTAGGCCTACATGGAGCAAGTTGATGTAGTCCATTCTTCAGATAACAAGACACTGCACCTGAAGCTGAGTGTCTTCCTTAAACAGAAAGGGGTGGATTTTCATTATGTTGCTGATGAGGAAACTGCATATACCACTCAAATCAGCAGTATGAGTAGAGAATGATATTTGGTAGTCCGCTTGTAGCCCATGTTTGCATGCATGGTCAGAGTGACCAAAGTGTCTTCTAGGGAGATCCTAAGCTTTTGAATTGGGGACGCATCTCCATGGACATGTAGAAGCTGATGTTGGCGAGATTTACATTCCAGTGATGATTCATTTTGTTTAAGAAAGACAGACATCTGATTGAAGACAGACTCTCCAAGAACTTTTGAAAGAAAAGACAGAAGTGACAGCATTTGGTAGGTGCAGAGAGTTGCTAAACAGCTCCTGAGTTGACAACAGAGAAAGATTCCTAACTAGTTCACAAAGAGACATTTAAAAAGACTTATCCCTCTGTGTGCAAGCTGCCTGGAGTTTTCCAATTTCAAGAATCCACTTAAATTTTAATCAATTTAAGTTTGTCAGTGGAGGATGTATTTGCTGACAACTTTCCCTTCCATTCGTTCTCAACATTATGGAGTGGGTCCCTCGTGCATTTGAATCAAAGTTCAAGAATCAAATTTTCTTTTCCATTTTATATCTGCTTGTTCTAATCATAACAGCATAACCAGACAAAGGATTAAACCTGGGCTGCAGTAGTTAGGTTCTCATAAACTTGCCACTAAACCAGAAGGAAGAGAGCCACAGTAGTGGTATTCCTCTACTTCTCCAAAGATGACAAATGGACACGTGATGTAAATCAGTGGTGTCAAAATGGCTATCCGAGTCCAATTTCTGCACATCAAGGCAGGTTAAGTAGGCCTACCTTTTCATCCAAAATACTTACAGCACTTAGTAGGATGGCATATTCATCCACAATAACCAATAGTGCAAATAGCAAAAGGAACTAACGGAAAATCAAGCACTAAAATAAAAGGCCAATGACCCAAAGACACAGTGTAGTGGAAGATGCATTAGTGGAAAATAGCTCCAAAAGTGCCCTATGCCAGTTCTAATTCATGATACAAAACAAAGCTGATGTTTGCCATATTTAGGATACTTTTTAATGTCAGAGATCGCTCATATAAACCAAGATCGATTGAGGAGTGAATGCGGGCAAAGACATGGGTTTTTAACATGCATCGGTTTCATTGACTCCTCTCTCACAGCTGCATAATTATTGGAGAGGAATAAATTTATCTTAAATAAATTGAGGTAAAACTCTGTTATTCTAGATTGTAAACAATAATATCTGCAAATTACATGAGAGTCATGCAGCTTTCCTAGTGAATAGAAAGAAAGCTGTGACCTCGACGTGATTTGAACACGCAACCTTCTGATCTGGAGTCAGACACGCTACCGTTGCGCCACGAGGTCAAGGAAACAAAATCACTGGTACACTGTAGCCAGTGGAGGTAGAGTTTGTATTTCACAAGATTGGACAGCTGAATGACCAGTGTAACATTCCATTCCAGAATTTTACTTTCCTTTATTACCCTCATCTCCCACAAAGTTCACAAATTCAAGACTAGCTTTAAGGAGAGGGATGGAAGAATCAAAGGGAGGCAAACTTCTGATAGAATCTCTGAGCTCTCTGCTTTCTTCAGAGCCTCAGCCACCTATGCAGGTTGCTGTTTTAGGGACTACAGAGTCTGTTGTCGAGCGATATAAAGGCTCCACTGCTAAATGTATTGCTGGTATCTCCTGTTTAGCATGTAACCATAATGTAAGCAAAAAGAGCATATCGTGGCAGTGACTGGTATGCTACTACAGGTTTGGATTACAACCAAGCCATCTAAACTTTCTCATAAACCTTTGAGAAGTAGTACAGCAGGGTTGATTGCACATAACAGCACTCTGACTGAGTTGCAGGGGTTTGCTGGCACAGAGTCGTAGGCCTACATGGAGCAAGTTGATGTAGTCCATTCTTCAGATAACAAGACACTGCACCTGAAGCTGAGTGTCTTCCTTAAACAGAAAGGGGTGGATTTTCATTATGTTGCTGATGAGGAAACTGCATATACCACTCAAATCAGCAGTATGAGTAGAGAATGATATTTGGTAGTCCGCTTGTAGCCCATGTTTGCATGCATGGTCAGAGTGACCAAAGTGTCTTCTAGGGAGATCCTAAGCTTTTGAATTGGGGACGCATCTCCATGGACATGTAGAAGCTGATGTTGGCGAGATTTACATTCCAGTGATGATTCATTTTGTTTAAGAAAGACAGACATCTGATTGAAGACAGACTCTCCAAGAACTTTTGAAAGAAAAGACAGAAGTGACAGCATTTGGTAGGTGCAGAGAGTTGCTAAACAGCTCCTGAGTTGACAACAGAGAAAGATTCCTAACTAGTTCACAAAGAGACATTTAAAAAGACTTATCCCTCTGTGTGCAAGCTGCCTGGAGTTTTCCAATTTCAAGAATCCACTTAAATTTTAATCAATTTAAGTTTGTCAGTGGAGGATGTATTTGCTGATAACTTTCCCTTCCATTCGTTCTCAACATTATGGAGTGGGTCCCTCGTGCATTTGAATCAAAGTTCAAGAATCAAATTTTCTTTTCCATTTTATATCTGCTTGTTCTAATCATAACAGCATAACCAGACAAAGGATTAAACCTGGGCTGCAGTAGTTAGGTTCTCATAAACTTGCCACTAAACCAGAAGGAAGAGAGCCACAGTAGTGGTATTCCTCTACTTCTCCAAAGATGACAAATGGACACGTGATGTAAATCAGTGGTGTCAAAATGGCTATCCGAGTCCAATTTCTGCACATCAAGGCAGGTTAAGTAGGCCTACCTTTTCATCCAAAATACTTACAGCACTTAGTAGGATGGCATATTCATCCACAATAACCAATAGTGCAAATAGCAAAAGGAACTAACGGAAAATCAAGCACTAAAATAAAAGGCCAATGACCCAAAGACACAGTGTAGTGGAAGATGCATTAGTGGAAAATAGCTCCAAAAGTGCCCTATGCCAGTTCTAATTCATGATACAAAACAAAGCTGATGTTTGCCATATTTAGGATACTTTTTAATGTCAGAGATCGCTCATATAAACCAAGATCGATTGAGGAGTGAATGCGGGCAAAGACATGGGTTTTTAACATGCATCGGTTTCATTGACTCCTCTCTCACAGCTGCATAATTATTGGAGAGGAATAAATTTATCTTAAATAAATTGAGGTAAAACTCTGTTATTCTAGATTGTAAACAATAATATCTGCAAATTACATGAGAGTCATGCAGCTTTCCTAGTGAATAGAAAGAAAGCTGTGACCTCGACGTGATTTGAACACGCAACCTTCTGATCTGGAGTCAGACACGCTACCGTTGCGCCACGAGGTCAAGGAAACAAAATCACTGGTACACTGTAGCCAGTGGAGGTAGAGTTTGTATTTCACAAGATTGGACAGCTGAATGACCAGTGTAACATTCCATTCCAGAATTTTACTTTCCTTTATTACCCTCATCTCCCACAAAGTTCACAAATTCAAGACTAGCTTTAAGGAGAGGGATGGAAGAATCAAAGGGAGGCAAACTTCTGATAGAATCTCTGAGCTCTCTGCTTTCTTCAGAGCCTCAGCCACCTATGCAGGTTGCTGTTTTAGGGACTACAGAGTCTGTTGTCGAGCGATATAAAGGCTCCACTGCTAAATGTATTGCTGGTATCTCCTGTTTAGCATGTAACCATAATGTAAGCAAAAAGAGCATATCGTGGCAGTGACTGGTATGCTACTACATGTTTGGATTACAACCAAGCCATCTAAACTTTCTCATAAACCTTTGAGAAGTAGTACAGCAGGGTTGATTGCACATAACAGCACTCTGACTGAGTTGCAGGGGTTTGCTGGCACAGAGTCGTAGGCCTACATGGAGCAAGTTGATGTAGTCCATTCTTCAGATAACAAGACACTGCACCTGAAGCTGAGTGTCTTCCTTAAACAGAAAGGGGTGGATTTTCATTATGTTGCTGATGAGGAAACTGCATATACCACTCAAATCAGCAGTATGAGTAGAGAATGATATTTGGTAGTCCGCTTGTAGCCCATGTTTGCATGCATGGTCAGAGTGACCAAAGTGTCTTCTAGGGAGATCCTAAGGTTTTGAATTGGGGACGCATCTCCATGGACATGTAGAAGCTGATGTTGGCGAGATTTACATTCCAGTGATGATTCATTCTGTTTAAGAAAGACAGACATCTGATTGAAGACAGACTCTCCAAGAACTTTTGAAAGAAAAGACAGAAGTGACAGCATTTGGTAGGTGCAGAGAGTTGCTAAACAGCTCCTGAGTTGACAACAGAGAAAGATTCCTAACTAGTTCACAAAGAGACATTTAAAAAGACTTATCCCTCTGTGTGCAAGCTGCCTGGAGTTTTCCAATTTCAAGAATCCACTTAAATTTTAATCAATTTAAGTTTGTCAGTGGAGGATGTATTTGCTGATAACTTTCCCTTCCATTCGTTCTCAACATTATGGAGTGGGTCCCTCGTGCATTTGAATCAAAGTTCAAGAATCAAATTTTCTTTTCCATTTTATATCTGCTTGTTCTAATCATAACAGCATAACCAGACAAAGGATTAAACCTGGGCTGCAGTAGTTAGGTTCTCATAAACTTGCCACTAAACCAGAAGGAAGAGAGCCACAGTAGTGGTATTCCTCTACTTCTCCAAAGATGACAAATGGACACGTGATGTAAATCAGTGGTGTCAAAATGGCTATCCGAGTCCAATTTCTGCACATCAAGGCAGGTTAAGTAGGCCTACCTTTTCATCCAAAATACTTACAGCACTTAGTAGGATGGCATATTCATCCACAATAACCAATAGTGCAAATAGCAAAAGGAACTAACGGAAAATCAAGCACTAAAATAAAAGGCCAATGACCCAAAGACACAGTGTAGTGGAAGATGCATTAGTGGACAATAGCTCCAAAAGTGCCCTATGCCAGTTCTAATTCATGATACAAAACAAAGCTGATGTTTGCCATATTTAGGATACTTTTTAATGTCAGAGATCGCTCATATAAACCAAGATCGATTGAGGAGTGAATGCGGGCAAAGACATGGGTTTTTAACATGCATTGGTTTCATTGACTCCTCTCTCACAGCTGCATAATTATTGGAGAGGAATAAATTTATCTTAAATAAATTTAGCTAAAACTCTGTTATTCTAGATTGTAAACAATAATATCTGCAAATTACATGCGAGTCATGCAGCTTTCCTAGTGAATAGAAAGAAAGCTGTGACCTCGACGTGATTTGAACACGCAACCTTCTGATCTGGAGTCAGACACGCTACCGTTGCGCCACGAGGTCAAGGAAACACCATCACTGGTACACTGTAGCCAGTGGAGGTAGAGTTTGTATTTCACAAGATTGGACAGCTGAATGACCAGTGTAACATTCCATTCCAGAATTTTACTTTCCTTTATTACCCTCATCTCCCACAAAGTTCACAAATTCAAGACTAGCTTTAAGGAGAGGGATGGAAGAATCAAAGGGAGGCAAACTTCTGATAGAATCTCTGAGCTCTCTGCTTTCTTCAGAGCCTCAGCCACCTATGCAGGTTGCTGTTTTAGGGACTACAGAGTCTGTTGTCGAGCGATATAAAGGCTCCACTGCTAAATGTATTGCTGGTATCTCCTGTTTAGCATGTAACCATAATGTAAGCAAAAAGAGCATAACGTGGCAGTGACTGGTATGCTACTACATGTTTGGATTACAACCAAGCCATCTAAACTTTCTCATAAACCTTTGAGAAGTAGTACAGCAGGGTTGATTGCACATAACAGCACTCTGACTGAGTTGCAGGGGTTTGCTGGCACAGAGTCGTAGGCCTACATGGAGCAAGTTGATGTAGTCCATTCTTCAGATAACAAGACACTGCACCTGAAGCTGAGTGTCTTCCTTAAACAGAAAGGGGTGGATTTTCATTATGTTGCTGATGAGGAAACTGCATATACCACTCAAATCAGCAGTATGAGTAGAGAATGATATTTGGTAGTCCGCTTGTAGCCCATGTTTGCATGCATGGTCAGAGTGACCAAAGTGTCTTCTAGGGAGATCCTAAGCTTTTGAATTGGGGACGCATCTCCATGGACATGTAGAAGCTGATGTTGGCGAGATTTACATTCCAGTGATGATTCATTCTGTTTAAGAAAGACAGACATCTGATTGAAGACAGACTCTCCAAGAACTTTTGAAAGAAAAGACAGAAGTGACAGCATTTGGTAGGTGCAGAGAGTTGCTAAACAGCTCCTGAGTTGACAACAGAGAAAGATTCCTAACTAGTTCACAAAGAGACATTTAAAAAGACTTATCCCTCTGTGTGCAAGCTGCCTGGAGTTTTCCAATTTCAAGAATCCACTTAAATTTTAATCAATTTAAGTTTGTCAGTGGAGGATGTATTTGCTGATAACTTTCCCTTCCATTCGTTCTCAACATTATGGAGTGGGTCCCTCGTGCATTTGAATCAAAGTTCAAGAATCAAATTTTCTTTTCCATTTTATATCTGCTTGTTCTAATCATAACAGCATAACCAGACAAAGGATTAAACCTGGGCTGCAGTAGTTAGGTTCTCATAAACTTGCCACTAAACCAGAAGGAAGAGAGCCACAGTAATGGTATTCCTCTACTTCTCCAAAGATGACAAATGGACACGTGATGTAAATCAGTGGTGTCAAAATGGCTATCCGAGTCCAATTTCTGCACATCAAGGCAGGTTAAGTAGGCCTACCTTTTCATCCAAAATACTTACAGCACTTAGTAGGATGGCATATTCATCCACAATAACCAATAGTGCAAATAGCAAAAGGAACTAACGGAAAATCAAGCACTAAAATAAAAGGCCAATGACCCAAAGACACAGTGTAGTGGAAGATGCATTAGTGGACAATAGCTCCAAAAGTGCCCTATGCCAGTTCTAATTCATGATACAAAACAAAGCTGATGTTTGCCATATTTAGGATACTTTTTAATGTCAGAGATCGCTCATATAAACCAAGATCGATTGAGGAGTGAATGCGGGCAAAGACATGGGTTTTTAACATGCATTGGTTTCATTGACTCCTCTCTCACAGCTGCATAATTATTGGAGAGGAATAAATTTATCTTAAATAAATTTAGCTAAAACTCTGTTATTCTAGATTGTAAACAATAATATCTGCAAATTACATGCGAGTCATGCAGCTTTCCTAGTGAATAGAAAGAAAGCTGTGACCTCGACGTGATTTGAACACGCAACCTTCTGATCTGGAGTCAGACACGCTACCGTTGCGCCACGAGGTCAAGGAAACACCATCACTGGTACACTGTAGCCAGTGGAGGTAGAGTTTGTATTTCACAAGATTGGACAGCTGAATGACCAGTGTAACATTCCATTCCAGAATTTTACTTTCCTTTATTACCCTCATCTCCCACAAAGTTCACAAATTCAAGACTAGCTTTAAGGAGAGGGATGGAAGAATCAAAGGGAGGCAAACTTCTGATAGAATCTCTGAGCTCTCTGCTTTCTTCAGAGCCTCAGCCACCTATGCAGGTTGCTGTTTTAGGGACTACAGAGTCTGTTGTCGAGCGATATAAAGGCTCCACTGCTAAATGTATTGCTGGTATCTCCTGTTTAGCATGTAACCATAATGTAAGCAAAAAGAGCATAACGTGGCAGTGACTGGTATGCTACTACATGTTTGGATTACAACCAAGCCATCTAAACTTTCTCATAAACCTTTGAGAAGTAGTACAGCAGGGTTGATTGCACATAACAGCACTCTGACTGAGTTGCAGGGGTTTGCTGGCACAGAGTCGTAGGCCTACATGGAGCAAGTTGATGTAGTCCATTCTTCAGATAACAAGACACTGCACCTGAAGCTGAGTGTCTTCCTTAAACAGAAAGGGGTGGATTTTCATTATGTTGCTGATGAGGAAACTGCATATACCACTCAAATCAGCAGTATGAGTAGAGAATGATATTTGGTAGTCCGCTTGTAGCCCATGTTTGCATGCATGGTCAGAGTGACCAAAGTGTCTTCTAGGGAGATCCTAAGCTTTTGAATTGGGGACGCATCTCCATGGACATGTAGAAGCTGATGTTGGCGAGATTTACATTCCAGTGATGATTCATTCTGTTTAAGAAAGACAGACATCTGATTGAAGACAGACTCTCCAAGAACTTTTGAAAGAAAAGACAGAAGTGACAGCATTTGGTAGGTGCAGAGAGTTGCTAAACAGCTCCTGAGTTGACAACAGAGAAAGATTCCTAACTAGTTCACAAAGAGACATTTAAAAAGACTTATCCCTCTGTGTGCAAGCTGCCTGGAGTTTTCCAATTTCAAGAATCCACTTAAATTTTAATCAATTTAAGTTTGTCAGTGGAGGATGTATTTGCTGATAACTTTCCCTTCCATTCGTTCTCAACATTATGGAGTGGGTCCCTCGTGCATTTGAATCAAAGTTCAAGAATCAAATTTTCTTTTCCATTTTATATCTGCTTGTTCTAATCATAACAGCATAACCAGACAAAGGATTAAACCTGGGCTGCAGTAGTTAGGTTCTCATAAACTTGCCACTAAACCAGAAGGAAGAGAGCCACAGTAGTGGTATTCCTCTACTTCTCCAAAGATGACAAATGGACACGTGATGTAAATCAGTGGTGTCAAAATGGCTATCCGAGTCCAATTTCTGCACATCAAGGCAGGTTAAGTAGGCCTACCTTTTCATCCAAAATACTTACAGCACTTAGTAGGATGGCATATTCATCCACAATAACCAATAGTGCAAATAGCAAAAGGAACTAACGGAAAATCAAGCACTAAAATAAAAGGCCAATGACCCAAAGACACAGTGTAGTGGAAGATGCATTAGTGGACAATAGCTCCAAAAGTGCCCTATGCCAGTTCTAATTCATGATACAAAACAAAGCTGATGTTTGCCATATTTAGGATACTTTTTAATGTCAGAGATCGCTCATATAAACCAAGATCGATTGAGGAGTGAATGCGGGCAAAGACATGGGTTTTTAACATGCATTGGTTTCATTGACTCCTCTCTCACAGCTGCATAATTATTGGAGAGGAATAAATTTATCTTAAATAAATTGAGGTAAAACTCTGTTATTCTAGATTGTAAACAATAATATCTGCAAATTACATGCGAGTCATGCAGCTTTCCTAGTGAATAGAAAGAAAGCTGTGACCTCGACGTGATTTGAACACGCAACCTTCTGATCTGGAGTCAGACACGCTACCGTTGCGCCACGAGGTCAAGGAAACACCATCACTGGTACACTGTAGCCAGTGGAGGTAGAGTTTGTATTTCACAAGATTGGACAGCTGAATGACCAGTGTAACATTCCATTCCAGAATTTTACTTTCCTTTATTACCCTCATCTCCCACAAAGTTCACAAATTCAAGACTAGCTTTAAGGAGAGGGATGGAAGAATCAAAGGGAGGCAAACTTCTGATAGAATCTCTGAGCTCTCTGCTTTCTTCAGAGCCTCAGCCACCTATGCAGGTTGCTGTTTTAGGGACTACAGAGTCTGTTGTCGAGCGATATAATGGCTCCACTGCTAAATGTATTGCTGGTATCTCCTGTTTAGCATGTAACCATAATGTAAGCAAAAAGAGCATAACGTGGCAGTGACTGGTATGCTACTACATGTTTGGATTACAACCAAGCCATCTAAACTTTCTCATAAACCTTTGAGAAGTAGTACAGCAGGGTTGATTGCACATAACAGCACTCTGACTGAGTTGCAGGGGTTTGCTGGCACAGAGTCGTAGGCCTACATGGAGCAAGTTGATGTAGTCCATTCTTCAGATAACAAGACACTGCACCTGAAGCTGAGTGTCTTCCTTAAACAGAAAGGGGTGGATTTTCATTATGTTGCTGATGAGGAAACTGCATATACCACTCAAATCAGCAGTATGAGTAGAGAATGATATTTGGTAGTCCGCTTGTAGCCCATGTTTGCATGCATGGTCAGAGTGACCAAAGTGTCTTCTAGGGAGATCCTAAGCTTTTGAATTGGGGACGCATCTCCATGGACATGTAGAAGCTGATGTTGGCGAGATTTACATTCCAGTGATGATTCATTCTGTTTAAGAAAGACAGACATCTGATTGAAGACAGACTCTCCAAGAACTTTTGAAAGAAAAGACAGAAGTGACAGCATTTGGTAGGTGCAGAGAGTTGCTAAACAGCTCCTGAGTTGACAACAGAGAAAGATTCCTAACTAGTTCACAAAGAGACATTTAAAAAGACTTATCCCTCTGTGTGCAAGCTGCCTGGAGTTTTCCAATTTCAAGAATCCACTTAAATTTTAATCAATTTAAATTTGTCAGTGGAGAATGTATTTGCTGATAACTTTCCCTCCATTCGTTCTCAACATTATGGAGTGGGTCCCTCGTGCATTTGAATCAAAGTTCAAGAATCAAATTTTCTTTTCTATTTTATATCTGCTTGTTCTAATCATAACAGCATAACCATACAAAGGATTAAACCTGGGCTGCAGTAGTTAGGTTCTCATAAACTTGCCACTAAACCAGAAGGAAGAGAGCCACAGTAGTGGAATTCCTCTACTTCTCCAAAGATGACAAATGGACACGTGATGTAAATCAGTGGTGTCAAAATGGCTATCCGAGTCCAATTTCTGCACATCAAGGCAGGTTAAGTAGGCCTACCTTTTCATCCAAAATACTTACAGCACTTAGTAGGATGGCATATTCGTCCACAATAACCAATAGTGCAAATAGCAAAAGGAACTAACGGAAAATCAAGCACTAAAATAAAAGGCCAATGACCCAAAGACACAGTGTAGTGGAAGATGCATTAGTGGACAATAGCTCCAAAAGTGCCCTATGCCAGTTCTTATTCATGATACAAAACAAAGCTGATGTTTGCCATATTTAGGATACTTTTTAATGTCAGAGATCGCTCATATAAACCAAGATCGATTGAGGAGTGAATGCGGGCAAAGACATGGGTTTTTAACATGCATCGGTTTCATTGACTCCTCTCTCACAGCTGCATAATTATTGGAGAGGAATAAATTTATCTTAAATAAATTGAGGTAAAACTCTGTTATTCTACAATGTAAACAATAATATCTGCAAATTACATGCGAGTCATGGAGCTTTCCTAGTGAATAGAAAGAAAGCTGTGACCTCAACGTGATTTGAACACGCAACCTTCTGATCTGGAGTCAGACACGCTACCGTTGCGCCACGAGGTCAAGGAAAAACCATCACTGGTACACTGTAGCCAGTGGAGGTAGAGTTTGTGTTTCACAAGATTGGACAGCTGAATGACCAGTGTAACATTCCATTCCAGAATTTTACTTTCCTTTATTACCCTCATCTCCCACAAAGTTCACAAATTCAAGACTAGCTTTAAGGAGAGGGATGGAAGAATCAAAGGGAGGCAAACTTCTGATAGAATCTCTGAGCTCTCTGCTTTCTTCAGAGCCTCAGCCACCTATGCAGGTTGCTGTTTTAGGGACTACCGAGTCTGTTGTCGAGCGATATAAAGGCTCAACTGCTAAATGTATTGCTGGTATCTCCTGTTTAGCATGTAACCATAACGTAAGCAAAAAGAGCATATCGTGGCAGTGACTGGTATGCTACTACAGGTTTGGATTACAACCAAGCCATCTAAACTTTCTCATAAACCTTTGAGAAGTAGTACAGCAGGGTTGATTGCACATAACAGCACTCTGACTGAGTTGCAGGGGTTTGCTGGCACAGAGTCGTAGGCCTACATGGAGCAAGTTGATGTAGTCCATTCTTCAGATAACAAGACACTGCACCTGAAGCTGAGTGTCTTCCTTAAACAGAAAGGGGTGGATTTTCATTATGTTGCTGATGAGGAAACTGCATATACCACTCAAATCAGCAGTATGAGTAGAGAATGATATTTGGTAGTCCGCTTGTAGCCCATGTTTGCATGCATGGTCAGAGTGACCAAAGTGTCTTCTAGGGAGATCCTAAGCTTTTGAATTGGGGACGCATCTCCATGGACATGTAGAAGCTGATGTTGGCGAGATTTACATTCCAGTGATGATTCATTCTGTTTAAGAAAGACAGACATCTGATTGAAGACAGACTCTCCAAGAACTTTTGAAAGAAAAGACAGAAGTGACAGCATTTGGTAGGTGCAGAGAGTTGCTAAACAGCTCCTGAGTTGACAACAGAGAAAGATTCCTAACTAGTTCACAAAAAGACATTTAAAAAGACTTATCCCTTTGTGTGCAAGCTGCCTGGAGTTTTCCAATTTCAAGAATCCACTTGAATTTTAATCAATTTAAGTTTGTCAGTGGAGGATGTATTTGCTGATAACTTTCCCTTCCATTCGTTCTCAACATTATGGAGTGGGTCCCTCGTGCATTTGAATCAAAGTTCAAGAATCAAATTTTCTTTTCCATTTTATATCTGCTTGTTCTAATCATAACAGCATAACCATACAAAGGATTAAACCTGTGCTGCAGTAGTTAGGTTCTCATAAACTTGCCACTAAACCAGAAGGAAGAGAGCCACAGTAGTGGAATTCCTCTACTTCTCCAAAGATGACAAATGGACACGTGATGTAAATCAGTGGTGTCAAAATGGCTATCCGAGTCCAATTTCTCCACATCAAGGCAGGTTAAGTAGGCCTACCTTTTCATCCAAAATACTTACAGCACTTAGTAGGATGGCATATTCTTCCACAAGAACCCATAGTGCAAAATGCAACAGGAACTAAAGGAAAAAACAAGCACTAAAATAAAAGGCCAATGACCCAAAGACACAGTGTAGTGGAAGATGCATTAGTGGACAAAGGCTCCAAAAGTGCCCTCTGCCAGTTCTTATTCATGATACAAAACAAAGCTGATGTTTGCCAGATTTAGGATACTTTTTACTGTCAGAGATCACTCATATAATGCAAGATCGATTGAGGAGTGAATGCGGGCAAAGACATGGGTTTTTAACATGCATTGGTTTCATTGACTCCTCTCTCACAGCTGCATAATTATTGGAGAGGAATAAATTTATCTTAAATAAATTGAGGTAAAGCTTTGTTATTCTACAATGTAAACAATAAAATGGGCAAATTACATGCGAGTCATGCAGCTTTCCTAGTGAATAGAAAGAAAGCTGTGACCTCGACGTGATTTGAACACGCAACCTTCTGATCTGGAGTCAGACACGCTACCGTTGCGCCACGAGGTCAAGGAAACACCATCACTGGTACACTGTAGCCAGTGGAGGTAGAGTTTGTATTTCACAAGATTGGACAGCTGAATGACCAGTGTAACATTCCATTCCAGAATTTTACTTTCCTTTATTACCCTCATCTCCCACAAAGTTCACAAATTCAAGACTAGCTTTAAGGAGAGGGATGGAAGAATCAAAGGGAGGCAAACTTCTGATAGAATCTCTGAGCTCTCTGCTTTCTTCAGAGCCTCAGCCACCTATGCAGGTTGCTGTTTTAGGGACTACAGAGTCTGTTGTCGAGCGATATAAAGGCTCCACTGCTAAATGTATTGCTGGTATCTCCTGTTTAGCATGTAACCATAATGTAAGCAAAAAGAGCATAACGTGGCAGTGACTGGTATGCTACTACATGTTTGGATTACAACCAAGCCATCTAAACTTTCTCATAAACCTTTGAGAAGTAGTACAGCAGGCTTGATTGCACATAACAGCACTCTGACTGAGTTGCAGGGGTTTGCTGGCACAGAGTCGTAGGCCTACATGGAGCAAGTTGATGTAGTCCATTCTTCAGATAACAAGACACTGCACCTGAAGCTGAGTGTCTTCCTTAAACAGAAAGGGGTGGATTTTCATTATGTTGCTGATGAGGAAACTGCATATACCACTCAAATCAGCAGTATGAGTAGAGAATGATATTTGGTAGTCCGCTTGTAGCCCATGTTTGCATGCATGGTCAGAGTGACCAAAGTGTCTTCTAGGGAGATCCTAAGCTTTTGAATTGGGGACGCATCTCCATGGACATGTAGAAGCTGATGTTGGTGAGATTTACATTCCAGTGATGATTCATTCTGTTTAAGAAAGACAGACATCTGATTGAAGACAGACTCTCCAAGAACTTTTGAAAGAAAAGACAGAAGTGACAGCATTTGGTAGGTGCAGAGAGTTGCTAAACAGCTCCTGAGTTGACAACAGAGAAAGATTCCTAACTAGTTCACAAAGAGACATTTAAAAAGACTTATCCCTCTGTGTGCAAGCTGCCTGGAGTTTTCCAATTTCAAGAATCCACTTAAATTTTAATCAATTTAAGTTTGTCAGTGGAGGATGTATTTGCTGATAACTTTCCCTTCCATTCGTTCTCAACATTATGGAGTGGGTCCCTCGTGCATTTGAATCAAAGTTCAAGAATCAAATTTTCTTTTCCATTTTATATCTGCTTGTTCTAATCATAACAGCATAACCAGACAAAGGATTAAACCTGGGCTGCAGTAGTTAGGTTCTCATAAACTTGCCACTAAACCAGAAGGAAGAGAGCCACAGTAGTGGTATTCCTCTACTTCTCCAAAGATGACAAATGGACACGTGATGTAAATCAGTGGTGTCAAAATGGCTATCCGAGTCCAATTTCTGCACATCAAGGCAGGTTAAGTAGGCCTACCTTTTCATCCAAAATACTTACAGCACTTAGTAGGATGGCATATTCATCCACAATAACCAATAGTGCAAATAGCAAAAGGAACTAACGGAAAATCAAGCACTAAAATAAAAGGCCAATGACCCAAAGACACAGTGTAGTGGAAGATGCATTAGTGGACAATAGCTCCAAAAGTGCCCTATGCCAGTTCTAATTCATGATACAAAACAAAGCTGATGTTTGCCATATTTAGGATACTTTTTAATGTCAGAGATCGCTCATATAAACCAAGATCGATTGAGGAGTGAATGCGGGCAAAGACATGGGTTTTTAACATGCATTGGTTTCATTGACTCCTCTCTCACAGCTGCATAATTATTGGAGAGGAATAAATTTATCTTAAATAAATTTAGCTAAAACTCTGTTATTCTAGATTGTAAACAATAATATCTGCAAATTACATGCGAGTCATGCAGCTTTCCTAGTGAATAGAAAGAAAGCTGTGACCTCGACGTGATTTGAACACGCAACCTTCTGATCTGGAGTCAGACACGCTACCGTTGCGCCACGAGGTCAAGGAAACACCATCACTGGTACACTGTAGCCAGTGGAGGTAGAGTTTGTATTTCACAAGATTGGACAGCTGAATGACCAGTGTAACATTCCATTCCAGAATTTTACTTTCCTTTATTACCCTCATCTCCCACAAAGTTCACAAATTCAAGACTAGCTTTAAGGAGAGGGATGGAAGAATCAAAGGGAGGCAAACTTCTGATAGAATCTCTGAGCTCTCTGCTTTCTTCAGAGCCTCAGCCACCTATGCAGGTTGCTGTTTTAGGGACTACAGAGTCTGTTGTCGAGCGATATAAAGGCTCCACTGCTAAATGTATTGCTGGTATCTCCTGTTTAGCATGTAACCATAATGTAAGCAAAAAGAGCATAACGTGGCAGTGACTGGTATGCTACTACATGTTTGGATTACAACCAAGCCATCTAAACTTTCTCATAAACCTTTGAGAAGTAGTACAGCAGGGTTGATTGCACATAACAGCACTCTGACTGAGTTGCAGGGGTTTGCTGGCACAGAGTCGTAGGCCTACATGGAGCAAGTTGATGTAGTCCATTCTTCAGATAACAAGACACTGCACCTGAAGCTGAGTGTCTTCCTTAAACAGAAAGGGGTGGATTTTCATTATGTTGCTGATGAGGAAACTGCATATACCACTCAAATCAGCAGTATGAGTAGAGAATGATATTTGGTAGTCCGCTTGTAGCCCATGTTTGCATGCATGGTCAGAGTGACCAAAGTGTCTTCTAGGGAGATCCTAAGCTTTTGAATTGGGGACGCATCTCCATGGACATGTAGAAGCTGATGTTGGCGAGATTTACATTCCAGTGATGATTCATTCTGTTTAAGAAAGACAGACATCTGATTGAAGACAGACTCTCCAAGAACTTTTGAAAGAAAAGACAGAAGTGACAGCATTTGGTAGGTGCAGAGAGTTGCTAAACAGCTCCTGAGTTGACAACAGAGAAAGATTCCTAACTAGTTCACAAAGAGACATTTAAAAAGACTTATCCCTCTGTGTGCAAGCTGCCTGGAGTTTTCCAATTTCAAGAATCCACTTAAATTTTAATCAATTTAAGTTTGTCAGTGGAGGATGTATTTGCTGATAACTTTCCCTTCCATTCGTTCTCAACATTATGGAGTGGGTCCCTCGTGCATTTGAATCAAAGTTCAAGAATCAAATTTTCTTTTCCATTTTATATCTGCTTGTTCTAATCATAACAGCATAACCAGACAAAGGATTAAACCTGGGCTGCAGTAGTTAGGTTCTCATAAACTTGCCACTAAACCAGAAGGAAGAGAGCCACAGTAGTGGTATTCCTCTACTTCTCCAAAGATGACAAATGGACACGTGATGTAAATCAGTGGTGTCAAAATGGCTATCCGAGTCCAATTTCTGCACATCAAGGCAGGTTAAGTAGGCCTACCTTTTCATCCAAAATACTTACAGCACTTAGTAGGATGGCATATTCATCCACAATAACCAATAGTGCAAATAGCAAAAGGAACTAACGGAAAATCAAGCACTAAAATAAAAGGCCAATGACCCAAAGACACAGTGTAGTGGAAGATGCATTAGTGGACAATAGCTCCAAAAGTGCCCTATGCCAGTTCTAATTCATGATACAAAACAAAGCTGATGTTTGCCATATTTAGGATACTTTTTAATGTCAGAGATCGCTCATATAAACCAAGATCGATTGAGGAGTGAATGCGGGCAAAGACATGGGTTTTTAACATGCATTGGTTTCATTGACTCCTCTCTCACAGCTGCATAATTATTGGAGAGGAATAAATTTATCTTAAATAAATTTAGCTAAAACTCTGTTATTCTAGATTGTAAACAATAATATCTGCAAATTACATGCGAGTCATGCAGCTTTCCTAGTGAATAGAAAGAAAGCTGTGACCTCGACGTGATTTGAACACGCAACCTTCTGATCTGGAGTCAGACACGCTACCGTTGCGCCACGAGGTCAAGGAAACACCATCACTGGTACACTGTAGCCAGTGGAGGTAGAGTTTGTATTTCACAAGATTGGACAGCTGAATGACCAGTGTAACATTCCATTCCAGAATTTTACTTTCCTTTATTACCCTCATCTCCCACAAAGTTCACAAATTCAAGACTAGCTTTAAGGAGAGGGATGGAAGAATCAAAGGGAGGCAAACTTCTGATAGAATCTCTGAGCTCTCTGCTTTCTTCAGAGCCTCAGCCACCTATGCAGATTGCTGTTTTAGGGACTACAGAGTCTGTTGTCGAGCGATATAAAGGCTCCACTGCTAAATGTATTGCTGGTATCTCCTGTTTAGCATGTAACCATAATGTAAGCAAAAAGAGCATATCGTGGCAGTGACTGGTATGCTACTACATGTTTGGATTACAACCAAGCCATCTAAACTTTCTCATAAACCTTTGAGAAGTAGTACAGCAGGGTTGATTGCACATAACAGCACTCTGACTGAGTTGCAGGGGTTTGCTGGCACAGAGTCGTAGGCCTACATGGAGCAAGTTGATGTAGTCCATTCTTCAGATAACAAGACACTGCACCTGAAGCTGAGTGTCTTCCTTAAACAGAAAGGGGTGGATTTTCATTATGTTGCTGATGAGGAAACTGCATATACCACTCAAATCAGCAGTATGAGTAGAGAATGATATTTGGTAGTCCGCTTGTAGCCCATGTTTGCATGCATGGTCAGAGTGACCAAAGTGTCTTCTAGGGAGATCCTAAGGTTTTGAATTGGGGACGCATCTCCATGGACATGTAGAAGCTGATGTTGGCGAGATTTACATTCCAGTGATGATTCATTCTGTTTAAGAAAGACAGACATCTGATTGAAGACAGACTCTCCAAGAACTTTTGAAAGAAAAGACAGAAGTGACAGCATTTGGTAGGTGCAGAGAGTTGCTAAACAGCTCCTGAGTTGACAACAGAGAAAGATTCCTAACTAGTTCACAAAGAGACATTTAAAAAGACTTATCCCTCTGTGTGCAAGCTGCCTGGAGTTTTCCAATTTCAAGAATCCACTTAAATTTTAATCAATTTAAGTTTGTCAGTGGAGGATGTATTTGCTGATAACTTTCCCTTCCATTCGTTCTCAACATTATGGAGTGGGTCCCTCGTGCATTTGAATCAAAGTTCAAGAATCAAATTTTCTTTTCCATTTTATATCTGCTTGTTCTAATCATAACAGCATAACCAGACAAAGGATTAAACCTGGGCTGCAGTAGTTAGGTTCTCATAAACTTGCCACTAAACCAGAAGGAAGAGAGCCACAGTAGTGGTATTCCTCTACTTCTCCAAAGATGACAAATGGACACGTGATGTAAATCAGTGGTGTCAAAATGGCTATCCGAGTCCAATTTCTGCACATCAAGGCAGGTTAAGTAGGCCTACCTTTTCATCCAAAATACTTACAGCACTTAGTAGAATGGCATATTCATCCACAATAACCAATAGTGCAAATAGCAAAAGGAACTAACGGAAAATCAAGCACTAAAATAAAAGGCCAATGACCCAAAGACACAGTGTAGTGGAAGATGCATTAGTGGACAATAGCTCCAAAAGTGCCCTATGCCAGTTCTAATTCATGATACAAAACAAAGCTGATGTTTGCCATATTTAGGATACTTTTTAATGTCAGAGATCGCTCATATAAACCAAGATCGATTGAGGAGTGAATGCGGGCAAAGACATGGGTTTTTAACATGCATTGGTTTCATTGACTCCTCTCTCACAGCTGCATAATTATTGGAGAGGAATAAATTTATCTTAAATAAATTTAGCTAAAACTCTGTTATTCTAGATTGTAAACAATAATATCTGCAAATTACATGCGAGTCATGCAGCTTTCCTAGTGAATAGAAAGAAAGCTGTGACCTCGACGTGATTTGAACACGCAACCTTCTGATCTGGAGTCAGACACGCTACCATTGCGCCACGAGGTCAAGGAAACACCATCACTGGTACACTGTAGCCAGTGGAGGTAGAGTTTGTATTTCACAAGATTGGACAGCTGAATGACCAGTGTAACATTCCATTCCAGAATTTTACTTTCCTTTATTACCCTCATCTCCCACAAAGTTCACAAATTCAAGACTAGCTTTAAGGAGAGGGATGGAAGAATCAAAGGGAGGCAAACTTCTGATAGAATCTCTGAGCTCTCTGCTTTCTTCAGAGCCTCAGCCACCTATGCAGGTTGCTGTTTTAGGGACTACAGAGTCTGTTGTCGAGCGATATAAAGGCTCCACTGCTAAATGTATTGCTGGTATCTCCTGTTTAGCATGTAACCATAATGTAAGCAAAAAGAGCATAACGTGGCAGTGACTGGTATGCTACTACATGTTTGGATTACAACCAAGTCATCTAAACTTTCTCATAAACCTTTGAGAAGTAGTACAGCAGGGTTGATTGCACATAACAGCACTCTGACTGAGTTGCAGGGGTTTGCTGGCACAGAGTCGTAGGCCTACATGGAGCAAGTTGATGTAGTCCATTCTTCAGATAACAAGACACTGCACCTGAAGCTGAGTGTCTTCCTTAAACAGAAAGGGGTGGATTTTCATTATGTTGCTGATGAGGAAACTGCATATACCACTCAAATCAGCAGTATGAGTAGAGAATGATATTTGGTAGTCCGCTTGTAGCCCATGTTTGCATGCATGGTCAGAGTGACCAAAGTGTCTTCTAGGGAGATCCTAAGCTTTTGAATTGGGGACGCATCTCCATGGACATGTAGAAGCTGATGTTGGCGAGATTTACATTCCAGTGATGATTCATTCTGTTTAAGAAAGACAGACATCTGATTGAAGACAGACTCTCCAAGAACTTTTGAAAGAAAAGACAGAAGTGACAGCATTTGGTAGGTGCAGAGAGTTGCTAAACAGCTCCTGAGTTGACAACAGAGAAAGATTCCTAACTAGTTCACAAAGAGACATTTAAAAAGACTTATCCCTCTGTGTGCAAGCTGCCTGGAGTTTTCCAATTTCAAGAATCCACTTAAATTTTAATCAATTTAAGTTTGTCAGTGGAGGATGTATTTGCTGATAACTTTCCCTTCCATTCGTTCTCAACATTATGGAGTGGGTCCCTCGTGCATTTGAATCAAAGTTCAAGAATCAAATTTTCTTTTCCATTTTATATCTGCTTGTTCTAATCATAACAGCATAACCAGACAAAGGATTAAACCTGGGCTGCAGTAGTTAGGTTCTCATAAACTTGCCACTAAACCAGAAGGAAGAGAGCCACAGTAGTGGTATTCCTCTACTTCTCCAAAGATGAAAATGGACACGTGATGTAAATCAGTGGTGTCAAAATGGCTATCCGAGTCCAATTTCTGCACATCAAGGCAGGTTAAGTAGGCCTACCTTTTCATCCAAAATACTTACAGCACTTAGTAGGATGGCATATTCATCCACAATAACCAATAGTGCAAATAGCAAAAGGAACTAACGGAAAATCAAGCACTAAAATAAAAGGCCAATGACCCAAAGACACAGTGTAGTGGAAGATGCATTAGTGGACAATAGCTCCAAAAGTGCCCTATGCCAGTTCTAATTCATGATACAAAACAAAGCTGATGTTTGCCATATTTAGGATACTTTTTAATGTCAGAGATCGCTCATATAAACCAAGATCGATTGAGGAGTGAATGCGGGCAAAGACATGGGTTTTTAACATGCATTGGTTTCATTGACTCCTCTCTCACAGCTGCATAATTATTGGAGAGGAATAAATTTATCTTAAATAAATTTAGCTAAAACTCTGTTATTCTAGATTGTAAACAATAATATCTGCAAATTACATGCGAGTCATGCAGCTTTCCTAGTGAATAGAAAGAAAGCTGTGACCTCAACGTGATTTGAACACGCAACCTTCTGATCTGGAGTCAGACACGCTACCGTTGCGCCACGAGGTCAAGGAAACACCATCACTGGTACACTGTAGCCAGTGGAGGTAGAGTTTGTATTTCACAAGATTGGACAGCTGAATGACCAGTGTAACATTCCATTCCAGAATTTTACTTTCCTTTATTACCCTCATCTCCCACAAAGTTCACAAATTCAAGACTAGCTTTAAGGAGAGGGATGGAAGAATCAAAGGGAGGCAAACTTTTGATAGAATCTCTGAGCTCTCTGCTTTCTTCAGAGCCTCAGCCACCTATGCAGGTTGCTGTTTTAGGGACTACCGAGTCTGTTGTCGAGCGATATAAAGGCTCCACTGCTAAATGTATTGCTGGTATCTCCTGTTTAGCATGTAACCATAATGTAAGCAAAAAGAGCATATCGTGGCAGTGACTGGTATGCTACTACAGGTTTGGATTACAACCAAGCCATCTAAACTTTCTCATAAACCTTTGAGAAGTAGTACAGCAGGGTTGATTGCACATAACAGCACTCTGACTGAGTTGCAGGGGTTTGCTGGCACAGAGTCGTAGGCCTACATGGAGCAAGTTGATGTAGTCCATTCTTCAGATAACAAGACACTGCACCTGAAGCTGAGTGTCTTCCTTAAACAGAAAGGGGTGGATTTTCATTATGTTGCTGATGAGGAAACTGCATATACCACTCAAATCAGCAGTATGAGTAGAGAATGATATTTGGTAGTCCGCTTGTAGCCCATGTTTGCATGCATGGTCAGAGTGACCAAAGTGTCTTCTAGGGAGATCCTAAGCTTTTGAATTGGGGACGCATCTCCATGGACATGTAGAAGCTGATGTTGGCGAGATTTACATTCCAGTGATGATTCATTTTGTTTAAGAAAGACAGACATCTGATTGAAGACAGACTCTCCAAGAACTTTTGAAAGAAAAGACAGAAGTGACAGCATTTGGTAGGTGCAGAGAGTTGCTAAACAGCTCCTGAGTTGACAACAGAGAAAGATTCCTAACTAGTTCACAAAGAGACATTTAAAAAGACTTATCCCTCTGTGTGCAAGCTGCCTGGAGTTTTCCAATTTCAAGAACCCACTTAAATTTTAATCAATTTAAGTTTGTCAGTGGAGGATGTATTTGCTGATAACTTTCCCTTCCATTCGTTCTCAACATAATGGAGTGGGTCCCTCGTGCATTTGAATCAAAGTTCAAGAATCAAATTTTCTTTTCCATTTTATATCTGCTTGTTCTAATCATAACAGCATAACCAGACAAAGGATTAAACCTGGGCTGCAGTAGTTAGGTTCTCATAAACTTGCCACTAAACCAGAAGGAAGAGAGCCACAGTAGTGGTATTCCTCTACTTCTCCAAAGATGACAAATGGACACGTGATGTAAATCAGTGGTGTCAAAATGGCTATCCGAGTCCAATTTCTGCACATCAAGGCAGGTTAAGTAGGCCTACCTTTTCATCCAAAATACTTACAGCACTTAGTAGGATGGCATATTCGTCCACAATAACCAATAGTGCAAATAGCAAAAGGAACTAACGGAAAATCAAGCACTAAAATAAAAGGCCAATGAACCAAAGACACAGTGTAGTGGAAGATGCATTAGTGGAAAATAGCTCCAAAAGTGCCCTATGCCAGTTCTAATTCATGATACAAAACAAAGCTGATGTTTGCCATATTTAGGATACTTTTTAATGTCAGAGATCGCTCATATAAACAAAGATCGATTGAGGAGTGAATGCGGGCAAAGACATGGGTTTTTAACATGCATTGGTTTCATTGACTCCTCTCTCACAGCTGCATAATTATTGGAGAGGAATAAATTTATCTTAAATAAATTGAGGTAAAACTCTGTTATTCTAGATTGTAAACAATAATATCTGCAAATTACATGCGAGTCATGCAGCTTTCCTAGTGAATAGAAAGAAAGCTGTGACCTCGACGTGATTTGAACACGCAACCTTCTGATCTGGAGTCAGACACGCTACCGTTGTGCCACGAGGTCAAGGAAACACCATCACTGGTACACTGTAGCCAGTGGAGGTAGAGTTTGTATTTCACAAGATTGGACAGCTGAATGACCAGTGTAACATTCCATTCCAGAATTTTACTTTCCTTTATTACCCTCATCTCCCACAAAGTTCACAAATTCAAGACTAGCTTTAAGGAGAGGGATGGAAGAATCAAAGGGAGGCAAACTTCTGATAGAATCTCTGAGCTCTCTGCTTTCTTCAGAGCCTCAGCCACCTATGCAGGTTGCTGTTTTAGGGACTACAGAGTCTGTTGTCGAGCGATATAAAGGCTCCACTGCTAAATGTATTGCTGGTATCTCCTGTTTAGCATGTAACCATAATGTAAGCAAAAAGAGCATAACGTGGCAGTGACTGGTATGCTACTACATGTTTGGATTACAACCAAGCCATCTAAACTTTCTCATAAACCTTTGAGAAGTAGTACAGCAGGGTTGATTGCACATAACAGCACTCTGACTGAGTTGCAGGGGTTTGCTGGCACAGAGTCGTAGGCCTACATGGAGCAAGTTGATGTAGTCCATTCTTCAGATAACAAGACACTGCACCTGAAGCTGAGTGTCTTCCTTAAACAGAAAGGGGTGGATTTTCATTATGTTGCTGATGAGGAAACTGCATATACCACTCAAATCAGCAGTATGAGTAGAGAATGATATTTGGTAGTCCGCTTGTAGCCCATGTTTGCATGCATGGTCAGAGTGACCAAAGTGTCTTCTAGGGAGATCCTAAGCTTTTGAATTGGGGACGCATCTCCATGGACATGTAGAAGCTGATGTTGGCGAGATTTACATTCCAGTGATGATTCATTCTGTTTAAGAAAGACAGACATCTGATTGAAGACAGACTCTCCAAGAACTTTTGAAAGAAAAGACAGAAGTGACAGCATTTGGTAGGTGCAGAGAGTTGCTAAACAGCTCCTGAGTTGACAACAGAGAAAGATTCCTAACTAGTTCACAAAGAGACATTTAAAAAGACTTATCCCTCTGTGTGCAAGCTGCCTGGAGTTTTCCAATTTCAAGAATCCACTTAAATTTTAATCAATTTAAATTTGTCAGTGGAGAATGTATTTGCTGATAACTTTCCCTCCATTCGTTCTCAACATTATGGAGTGGGTCCCTCGTGCATTTGAATCAAAGTTCAAGAATCAAATTTTCTTTTCCATTTTATATCTGCTTGTTCTAATCATAACAGCATAACCATACAAAGGATTAAACCTGGGCTGCAGTAGTTAGGTTCTCATAAACTTGCCACTAAACCAGAAGGAAGAGAGCCACAGTAGTGGAATTCCTCTACTTCTCCAAAGATGACAAATGGACACGTGATGTAAATCAGTGGTGTCAAAATGGCTATCCGAGTCCAATTTCTGCACATCAAGGCAGGTTAAGTAGGCCTACCTTTTCATCCAAAATACTTACAGCACTTAGTAGGATGGCATATTCGTCCACAATAACCAATAGTGCAAATAGCAAAAGGAACTAACGGAAAATCAAGCACTAAAATAAAAGGCCAATGACCCAAAGACACAGTGTAGTGGAAGATGCATTAGTGGACAATAGCTCCAAAAGTGCCCTATGCCAGTTCTTATTCATGATACAAAACAAAGCTGATGTTTGCCATATTTAGGATACTTTTTAATGTCAGAGCTCGCTCATATAAACCAAGATCGATTGAGGAGTGAATGCGGGCAAAGACATGGGTTTTTAACATGCATCGGTTTCATTGACTCCTCTCTCACAGCTGCATAATTATTGGAGAGGAATAAATTTATCTTAAATAAATTGAGGTAAAACTCTGTTATTCTACAATGTAAACAATAATATCTGCAAATTACATGCGAGTCATGGAGCTTTCCTAGTGAATAGGAAGAAAGCTGTGACCTCAACGTGATTTGAACACGCAACCTTCTGATCTGGAGTCAGACACGCTACCGTTGCGCCACGAGGTCAAGCAAACACCATCACTGGTACACTGTAGCCAGTGGAGGTAGAGTTTGTGTTTCACAAGATTGGACAGCTGAATGACCAGTGTAACATTCCATTCCAGAATTTTACTTTCCTTTATTACCCTCATCTCCCACAAAGTTCACAAATTCAAGACTAGCTTTAAGGAGAGGGATGGAAGAATCAAAGGGAGGCAAACTTCTGATAGAATCTCTGAGCTCTCTGCTTTCTTCAGAGCCTCAGCCACCTATGCAGGTTGCTGTTTTAGGGACTACCGAGTCTGTTGTCGAGCGATATAAAGGCTCAACTGCTAAATGTATTGCTGGTATCTCCTGTTTAGCATGTAACCATAACGTAAGCAAAAAGAGCATATCGTGGCAGTGACTGGTATGCTACTACAGGTTTGGATTACAACCAAGCCATCTAAACTTTCTCATAAACCTTTGAGAAGTAGTACAGCAGGGTTGATTGCACATAACAGCACTCTGACTGAGTTGCAGGGGTTTGCTGGCACAGAGTCGTAGGCCTACATGGAGCAAGTTGATGTAGTCCATTCTTCAGATAACAAGACACTGCACCTGAAGCTGAGTGTCTTCCTTAAACAGAAAGGGGTGGATTTTCATTATGTTGCTGATGAGGAAACTGCATATACCACTCAAATCAGCAGTATGAGTAGAGAATGATATTTGGTAGTCCGCTTGTAGCCCATGTTTGCATGCATGGTCAGAGTGACCAAAGTGTCTTCTAGGGAGATCCTAAGCTTTTGAATTGGGGACGCATCTCCATGGACATGTAGAAGCTGATGTTGGCGAGATTTACATTCCAGTGATGATTCATTCTGTTTAAGAAAGACAGACATCTGATTGAAGACAGACTCTCCAAGAACTTTTGAAAGAAAAGACAGAAGTGACAGCATTTGGTAGGTGCAGAGAGTTGCTAAACAGCTCCTGAGTTGACAACAGAGAAAGATTCCTAACTAGTTCACAAAAAGACATTTAAAAAGACTTATCCCTTTGTGTGCAAGCTGCCTGGAGTTTTCCAATTTCAAGAATCCACTTAAATTTTAATCAATTTAAGTTTGTCAGTGGAGGATGTATTTGCTGATAACTTTCCCTTCCATTCGTTCTCAACATTATGGAGTGGGTCCCTCGTGCATTTGAATCAAAGTTCAAGAATCAAATTTTCTTTTCCATTTTATATCTGCTTGTTCTAATCATAACAGCATAACCATACAAAGGATTAAACCTGGGCTGCAGTAGTTAGGTTCTCATAAACTTGCCACTAAACCAGAAGGAAGAGAGCCACAGTAGTGGAATTCCTCTGCTTCTCCAAAGATGACAAATGGACACGTGATGTAAATCAGTGGTGTCAAAATGGCTATCCGAGTCCAATTTCTGCACATCAAGGCAGGTTAAGTAGGCCTACCTTTTCATCCAAAATACTTACAGCACTTAGTAGGATGGCATATTCGTCCGCAATAACCAATAGTGCAAATAGCAAAAGGAACTAACGGAAAATCAAGTACTAAAATAAAAGGCCAATGACCCAAAGACACAGTGTAGTGGAAGATGCATTAGTGGACAATAGCTCCAAAAGTGCCCTATGCCAGTTCTTATTCATGATACAAAACAAAGCTGATGTTTGCCATATTTAGGATACTTTTTAATGTCAGAGATCGCTCATATAAACCAAGATCGATTGAGGAGTGAATGCGGGCAAAGACATGGGTTTTTAACATGCATCGGTTTCATTGACTCCTCTCTCACAGCTGCATAATTATTGGAGAGGAATAAATTTATCTTAAATAAATTGAGGTAAAACTCTGTTATTCTACAATGTAAACAATAATATCTGCAAATTACATGCGAGTCATGCAGCTTTCCTAGTGAATAGAAAGAAAGCTGTGACCTCAACGCGATTTGAACACGCAACCTTCTGATCTGGAGTCAGACACGCTACCGTTGCGCCACGAGGTCAAGGAAACACCATCACTGGTACACTGTAGCCAGTGGAGGTAGAGTTTGTGTTTCACAAGATTGGACAGCTGAATGACCAGTGTAACATTCCATTCCAGAATTTTACTTTCCTTTATTACCCTCATCTCCCACAAAGTTCACAAATTCAAGACTAGCTTTAAGGAGAGGGATGGAAGAATCAAAGGGAGGCAAACTTCTGATAAAATCTCTGAGCTCTCTGCTTTCTTCAGAGCCTCAGCCACCTATGCAGGTTGCTGTTTTAGGGACTACCGAGTCTGTTGTTGAGCGATATAAAGGCTCAACTGCTAAATGTATTGCTGGTATCTCCTGTTTAGCATGTAACCATAATGTAAGCAAAAAGAGCATATCGTGGCAGTGACTGGTATGCTACTACAGGTTTGGATTACAACCAAGCCATCTAAACTTTCTCATAAACCTTTGAGAAGTAGTACAGCAGGGTTGATTGCACATAACAGCACTCTGACTGAGTTGCAGGGGTTTGCTGGCACAGAGTTGTAGGCCTACATGGAGCAAGTTGATGTAGTCCATTCTTCAGATAACAAGACACTGCACCTGAAGCTGAGTGTCTTCCTTAAACAGAAAGGGGTGGATTTTCATTATGTTGCTGATGAGGAAACTGCATATACCACTCAAATCAGCAGTATGAGTAGAGAATGATATTTGGTAGTCCGCTTGTAGCCCATGTTTGCATGCATGGTCAGAGTGACCAAAGTGTCTTCTAGGGAGATCCTAAGCTTTTGAATTGGGGACGCATCTCCATGGACATGTAGAAGCTGATGTTGGCGAGATTTACATTCCAGTGATGATTCATTCTGTTTAAGAAAGACAGACATCTGATTGAAGACAGACTCTCCAAGAACTTTTGAAAGAAAAGACAGAAGTGACAGCATTTGGTAGGTGCAGAGAGTTGCTAAACAGCTCCTGAGTTGACAACAGAGAAAGATTCCTAACTAGTTCACAAAAAGACATTTAAAAAGACTTATCCCTTTGTGTGCAAGCTGCCTGGAGTTTACCAATTTCAAGAATCCACTTAAATTTTAATCAATTTAAGTTTGTCAGTGGAGGATGTATTTGCTGATAACTTTCCCTTCCATTCGTTATCAACATTATGGAGTGGGTCCCTCGTGCATTTGAATCAAAGTTCAAGAATCAAATTTTCTTTTCCATTTTATATCTGCTTGTTCTAATCATAACAGCATAACCATACAAAGGATTAAACCTGGGCTGCAGTAGTTAGGTTCTCATAAACTTGCCACTAAACCAGAAGGAAGAGAGCCACAGTAGTGGAATTCCTCTACTTCTCCAAAGATGACAAATGGACACGTGATGTAAATCAGTGGTGTCAAAATGGCTATCCGAGTCCAATTTCTGCACATCAAGGCAGGTTAAGTAGGCCTACCTTTTCATCCAAAATACTTACAGCACTTAGTAGGATGGCATATTCGTCCACAATAACCAATAGTGCAAATAGCAAAAGGAACTAACGGAAAATCAAGCACTAAAATAAAAGGCCAATGACCCAAAGACACAGTGTAGTGGAAGATGCATTAGTGGACAATAGCTCCAAAAGTGCCCTATGCCAGTTCTTATTCATGATACAAAACAAAGCTGATGTTTGCCATATTTAGGATACTTTTTAATGTCAGAGATCGCTCATATAAACCAAGATCGATTGAGGAGTGAATGCGGGCAAAGACATGGGTTTTTAACATGCATCGGTTTCATTGACTCCTCTCTCACAGCTGCATAATTATTGGAGAGGAATAAATTTATCTTAAATAAATTGAGGTAAAACTCTGTTATTCTAGATTGTAAACAATAATATCTGCAAATTACATGCGAGTCATGCAGCTTTCCTAGTGAATAGAAAGAAAGCTGTGACCTCGACGTGATTTGAACACGCAACCTTCTGATCTGGAGTCAGACACGCTACCGTTGCGCCACGAGGTCAAGGAAACACCATCACTGGTACACTGTAGCCAGTGGAGGTAGAGTTTGTATTTCACAAGATTGGACAGCTGAATGACCAGTGTAACATTCCATTCCAGAATTTTACTTTCCTTTATTACCCTCATCTCCCACAAAGTTCACAAATTCAAGACTAGCTTTAAGGAGAGGGATGGAAGAATCAAAGGGAGGCAAACTTCTGATAGAATCTCTGAGCTCTCTGCTTTCTTCAGAGCCTCAGCCACCTATGCAGGTTGCTGTTTTAGGGACTACAGAGTCTGTTGTCGAGCGATATAAAGGCTCCACTGCTAAATGTATTGCTGGTATCTCCTGTTTAGCATGTAACCATAATGTAAGCAAAAAGATCATAACGTGGCAGTGACTGGTATGCTACTACATGTTTGGATTACAACCAAGCCATCTAAACTTTCTCATAAACCTTTGAGAAGTAGTACAGCAGGGTTGATTGCACATAACAGCACTCTGACTGAGTTGCAGGGGTTTGCTGGCACAGAGTCGTAGGCCTACATGGAGCAAGTTGATGTAGTCCATTCTTCAGATAACAAGACACTGCACCTGAAGCTGAGTGTCTTCCTTAAACAGAAAGGGGTGGATTTTCATTATGTTGCTGATGAGGAAACTGCATATACCACTCAAATCAGCAGTATGAGTAGAGAATGATATTTGGTAGTCCGCTTGTAGCCCATGTTTGCATGCATGGTCAGAGTGACCAAAGTGTCTTCTAGGGAGATCCTAAGCTTTTGAATTGGGGACGCATCTCCATGGACATGTAGAAGCTGATGTTGGCGAGATTTACATTCCAGTGATGATTCATTCTGTTTAAGAAAGACAGACATCTGATTGAAGACAGACTCTCCAAGAACTTTTGAAAGAAAAGACAGAAGTGACAGCATTTGGTAGGTGCAGAGAGTTGCTAAACAGCTCCTGAGTTGACAACAGAGAAAGATTCCTAACTAGTTCACAAAGATACATTTAAAAAGACTTATCCCTCTGTGTGCAAGCTGCCTGGAGTTTTCCAATTTCAAGAATCCACTTAAATTTTAATCAATTTAAGTTTGTCAGTGGAGAATGTATTTGCTGATAACTTTCCCTTCCATTCGTTCTCAACATTATGGAGTGGGTCCCTCGTGCATTTTAATCAAAGTTCAAGAATCAAATTTTCTTTTCCATTTTATATCTGCTTGTTCTAATCATAACAGCATAACCATACAAAGGATTAAACCTGGGCTGCAGTAGTTAGGTTCTCATAAACTTGCCACTAAACCAGAAGGAAGAGAGCCACAGTAGTGGAATTCCTCTACTTCTCCAAAGATGACAAATGGACACGTGATGTAAATCAGTGGTGTCAAAATGGCTATCCGAGTCCAATTTCTGCACATCAAGGCAGGTTAAGTAGGCCTACCTTTTCATCCAAAATACTTACAGCACTTAGTAGGATGGCATATTCGTCCACAATAACCAATAGTGCAAATAGCAAAAGGAACTAACGGAAAATCAAGCACTAAAATAAAAGGCCAATGACCCAAAGACACAGTGTAGTGGAAGATGCATTAGTGGACAATAGCTCCAAAAGTGCCCTATGCCAGTTCTTATTCATGATACAAAACAAAGCTGATGTTTGCCATATTTAGGATACTTTTTAATGTCAGAGATCGCTCATATAAACCAAGATCGATTGAGGAGTGAATGCGGGCAAAGACATGGGTTTTTAACATGCATCGGTTTCATTGACTCCTCTCTCACAGCTGCATAATTATTGGAGAGGAATAAATTTATCTTAAATAAATTGAGGTAAAACTCTGTTATTCTAGATTGTAAACAATAATATCTGCAAATTACATGCGAGTCATGCAGCTTTCCTAGTGAATAGAAAGAAAGCTGTGACCTCGACGTGATTTGAACACGCAACCTTCTGATCTGGAGTCAGACACGCTACCGTTGCGCCACGAGGTCAAGGAAACACCATCACTGGTACACTGTAGCCAGTGGAGGTAGAGTTTGTATTTCACAAGATTGGACAGCTGAATGACCAGTGTAACATTCCATTCCAGAATTTTACTTTCCTTTATTACCCTCATCTCCCACAAAGTTCACAAATTCAAGACTAGCTTTAAGGAGAGGGATGGAAGAATCAAAGGGAGGCAAACTTCTGATAGAATCTCTGAGCTCTCTGCTTTCTTCAGAGCCTCAGCCACCTATGCAGGTTGCTGTTTTAGGGACTACAGAGTCTGTTGTCGAGCGATATAAAGGCTCCACTGCTAAATGTATTGCTGGTATCTCCTGTTTAGCATGTAACCATAATGTAAGCAAAAAGATCATAACGTGGCAGTGACTGGTATGCTACTACATGTTTGGATTACAACCAAGCCATCTAAACTTTCTCATAAACCTTTGAGAAGTAGTACAGCAGGGTTGATTGCACATAACAGCACTCTGACTGAGTTGCAGGGGTTTGCTGGCACAGAGTCGTAGGCCTACATGGAGCAAGTTGATGTAGTCCATTCTTCAGATAACAAGACACTGCACCTGAAGCTGAGTGTCTTCCTTAAACAGAAAGGGGTGGATTTTCATTATGTTGCTGATGAGGAAACTGCATATACCACTCAAATCAGCAGTATGAGTAGAGAATGATATTTGGTAGTCCGCTTGTAGCCCATGTTTGCATGCATGGTCAGAGTGACCAAAGTGTCTTCTAGGGAGATCCTAAGCTTTTGAATTGGGGACGCATCTCCATGGACATGTAGAAGCTGATGTTGGCGAGATTTACATTCCAGTGATGATTCATTCTGTTTAAGAAAGACAGACATCTGATTGAAGACAGACTCTCCAAGAACTTTTGAAAGAAAAGACAGAAGTGACAGCATTTGGTAGGTGCAGAGAGTTGCTAAACAGCTCCTGAGTTGACAACAGAGAAAGATTCCTAACTAGTTCACAAAGAGACATTTAAAAAGACTTATCCCTCTGTGTGCAAGCTGCCTGGAGTTTTCCAATTTCAAGAATCCACTTAAATTTTAATCAATTTAAGTTTGTCAGTGGAGAATGTATTTGCTGATAACTTTCCCTTCCATTCGTTCTCAACATTATGGAGTGGGTCCCTCGTGCATTTTAATCAAAGTTCAAGAATCAAATTTTCTTTTCCATTTTATATCTGCTTGTTCTAATCATAACAGCATAACCATACAAAGGATTAAACCTGGGCTGCAGTAGTTAGGTTCTCATAAACTTGCCACTAAACCAGAAGGAAGAGAGCCACAGTAGTGGAATTCCTCTACTTCTCCAAAGATGACAAATGGACACGTGATGTAAATCAGTGGTGTCAAAATGGCTATCCGAGTCCAATTTCTGCACATCAAGGCAGGTTAAGTAGGCCTACCTTTTCATCCAAAATACTTACAGCACTTAGTAGGATGGCATATTCGTCCACAATAACCAATAGTGCAAATAGCAAAAGGAACTAACGGAAAATCAAGCACTAAAATAAAAGGCCAATGACCCAAAGACACAGTGTAGTGGAAGATGCATTAGTGGACAATAGCTCCAAAAGTGCCCTATGCCAGTTCTTATTCATGATACAAAACAAAGCTGATGTTTGCCATATTTAGGATACTTTTTAATGTCAGAGATCGCTCATATAAACCAAGATCGATTGAGGAGTGAATGCGGGCAAAGACATGGGTTTTTAACATGCATCGGTTTCATTGACTCCTCTCTCACAGCTGCATAATTATTGGAGAGGAATAAATTTATCTTAAATAAATTGAGGTAAAACTCTGTTATTCTACAATGTAAACAATAATATCTGCAAATTACATGCGAGTCATGCAGCTTTCCTAGTGAATAGAAAGAAAGCTGTGACCTCAACGTGATTTGAACACGCAACCTTCTGATCTGGAGTCAGACACGCTACCGTTGCGCCACGAGGTCAAGGAAACACCATCACTGGTACACTGTAGCCAGTGGAGGTAGAGTTTGTGTTTCACAAGATTGGACAGCTGAATGACCAGTGTAACATTCCATTCCAGAATTTTACTTTCCTTTATTACCCTCATCTCCCACAAAGTTCACAAATTCAAGACTAGCTTTAAGGAGAGGGATGGAAGAATCAAAGGGAGGCAAACTTCTGATAGAATCTCTGAGCTCTCTGCTTTCTTCAGAGCCTCAGCCACCTATGCAGGTTGCTGTTTTAGGGACTACCGAGTCTTTTGTCGAGCGATATAAAGGCTCAACTGCTAAATGTATTGCTGGTATCTCCTGTTTAGCATGTAACCATAATGTAAGCAAAAAGAGCATATCGTGGCAGTGACTGGTATGCTACTACAGGTTTGGATTACAACCAAGCCATCTAAACTTTCTCATAAACCTTTGAGAAGTAGTACAGCAGGGTTGATTGCACATAACAGCACTCTGACTGAGTTGCAGGGGTTTGCTGGCACAGAGTCGTAGGCCTACATGGAGCAAGTTGATGTAGTCAATTCTTCAGATAACAAGACACTGCACCTGAAGCTGAGTGTCTTCCTTAAACAGAAAGGGGTGGATTTTCATTATGTTGCTGATGAGGAAACTGCATATACCACTCAAATCAGCAGTATGAGTAGAGAATGATATTTGGTAGTCCGCTTGTAGCCCATGTTTGCATGCATGGTCAGAGTGACCAAAGTGTCTTCTAGGGAGATCCTAAGCTTTTGAATTGGGGACGCATCTCCATGGACATGTAGAAGCTGATGTTGGCGAGATTTACATTCCAGTGATGATTCATTCTGTTTAAGAAAGACAGACATCTGATTGAAGACAGACTCTCCAAGAACTTTTGAAAGAAAAGACAGAAGTGACAGCATTTGGTAGGTGCAGAGAGTTGCTAAACAGCTCCTGAGTTGACAACAGAGAAAGATTCCTAACTAGTTCACAAAAAGACATTTAAAAAGACTTATCCCTTTGTGTGCAAGCTGCCTGAGTTTTCCAATTTCAAGAATCCACTTAAATTTTAATCAATTTAAGTTTGTCAGTGGAGGATGTATTTGCTGACAACTTTCCCTTCCATTCGTTCTCAACATTATGGAGTGGGTCCCTCGTGCATTTGAATCAAAGTTCAAGAATCAAATTTTCTTTTCCATTTTATATCTGCTTGTTCTAATCATAACAGCATAACCATACAAAGGATTAAACCTGGGCTGCAGTAGTTAGGTTCTCATAAACTTGCCACTAAACCAGAAGGAAGAGAGCCACAGTAGTGGAATTCCTCTACTTCTCCAAAGATGACAAATGGACACGTGATGTAAATCAGTGGTGTCAAAATGGCTATCCGAGTCCAATTTCTGCACATCAAGGCAGGTTAAGTAGGCATACCTTTTCATCCAAAATACTTACAGCACTTAGTAGGATGGCATATTCGTCCACAATAACCAATAGTGCAAATAGCAAAAGGAACTAACGGAAAATCAAGCACTAAAATAAAAGGCCAATGACCCAAAGACACAGTGTAGTGGAAGATGCATTAGTGGACAATAGCTCCAAAAGTGCCCTATGCCAGTTCTTATTCATGATACAAAACAAAGCTGATGTTTGCCATATTTAGGATACTTTTTAATGTCAGAGATCGCTCATATAAACCAAGATCGATTGAGGAGTGAATGCGGGCAAAGACATGGGTTTTTAACATGCATCGGTTTCATTGACTCCTCTCTCACAGCTGCATAATTATTGGAGAGGAATAAATTTATCTTAAATAAATTTAGCTAAAACTCTGTTATTCTAGATTGTAAACAATAATATCTGCAAATTACATGCGAGTCATGCAGCTTTCCTAGTGAATAGAAAGAAAGCTGTGACCTCGACGTGATTTGAACACGCAACCTTCTGATCTGGAGTCAGACACGCTACCGTTGCGCCACCAGGTCAAGGAAACACCATCACTGGTACACTGTAGCCAGTGGAGGTAGAGTTTGTATTTCACAAGATTGGACAGCTGAATGACCAGTGTAACATTCCATTCCAGAATTTTACTTTCCTTTATTACCCTCATCTCCCACAAAGTTCACAAATTCAAGACTAGCTTTAAGGAGAGGGATGGAAGAATCAAAGGGAGGCAAACTTCTGATAGAATCTCTGAGCTCTCTGCTTTCTTCAGAGCCTCAGCCACCTATGCAGGTTGCTGTTTTAGGGACTACAGAGTCTGTTGTCGAGCGATATAAAGGCTCCACTGCTAAATGTATTGCTGGTATCTCCTGTTTAGCATGTAACCATAATGTAAGCAAAAAGAGCATATCGTGGCAGTGACTGGTATGCTACTACATGTTTGGATTACAACCAAGCCATCTAAACTTTCTCATAAACCTTTGAGAAGTAGTACAGCAGGGTTGATTGCACATAACAGCACTCTGACTGAGTTGCAGGGGTTTGCTGGCACAGAGTCGTAGGCCTACATGGAGCAAGTTGATGTAGTCCATTCTTCAGATAACAAGACACTGCACCTGAAGCTGAGTGTCTTCCTTAAACAGAAAGGGGTGGATTTTCATTATGTTGCTGATGAGGAAACTGCATATACCACTCAAATCAGCAGTATGAGTAGAGAATGATATTTGGTAGTCCGCTTGTAGCCCATGTTTGCATGCATGGTCAGAGTGACCAAAGTGTCTTCTAGGGAGATCCTAAGCTTTTGAATTGGGGACGCATCTCCATGGACATGTAGAAGCTGATGTTGGCGAGATTTACATTCCAGTGATGATTCATTCTGTTTAAGAAAGACAGACATCTGATTGAAGACAGACTCTCCAAGAACTTTTGAAAGAAAAGACAGAAGTGACAGCATTTGGTAGGTGCAGAGAGTTGCTAAACAGCTCCTGAGTTGACAACAGAGAAAGATTCCTAACTAGTTCACAAAGAGACATTTAAAAAGACTTATCCCTCTGTGTGCAAGCTGCCTGGAGTTTTCCAATTTCAAGAATCCACTTAAATTTTAATCAATTTAAGTTTGTCAGTGGAGAATGTATTTGCTGATAACTTTCCCTTCCATTCGTTCTCAACATTATGGAGTGGGTCCCTCGTGCATTTTAATCAAAGTTCAAGAATCAAATTTTCTTTTCCATTTTATATCTGCTTGTTCTAATCATAACAGCATAACCATACAAAGGATTAAACCTGGGCTGCAGTAGTTAGGTTCTCATAAACTTGCCACTAAACCAGAAGGAAGAGAGCCACAGTAGTGGAATTCCTCTACTTCTCCAAAGATGACAAATGGACACGTGATGTAAATCAGTGGTGTCAAAATGGCTATCCGAGTCCAATTTCTGCACATCAAGGCAGGTTAAGTAGGCCTACCTTTTCATCCAAAATACTTACAGCACTTAGTAGGATGGCATATTCGTCCACAATAACCAATAGTGCAAATAGCAAAAGGAACTAACGGAAAATCAAGCACTAAAATAAAAGGCCAATGACCCAAAGACACAGTGTAGTGGAAGATGCATTAGTGGACAATAGCTCCAAAAGTGCCCTATGCCAGTTCTTATTCATGATACAAAACAAAGCTGATGTTTGCCATATTTAGGATACTTTTTAATGTCAGAGATCGCTCATATAAACCAAGATCGATTGAGGAGTGAATGCGGGCAAAGACATGGGTTTTTAACATGCATCGGTTTCATTGACTCCTCTCTCACAGCTGCATAATTATTGGAGAGGAATAAATTTATCTTAAATAAATTGAGGTAAAACTCTGTTATTCTACAATGTAAACAATAATATCTGCAAATTACATGCGAGTCATGCAGCTTTCCTAGTGAATAGAAAGAAAGCTGTGACCTCAACGTGATTTGAACACGCAACCTTCTGATCTGGAGTCAGACACGCTACCGTTGCGCCACGAGGTCAAGGAAACACCATCACTGGTACACTGTAGCCAGTGGAGGTAGAGTTTGTGTTTCACAAGATTGGACAGCTGAATGACCAGTGTAACATTCCATTCCAGAATTTTACTTTCCTTTATTACCCTCATCTCCCACAAAGTTCACAAATTCAAGACTAGCTTTAAGGAGAGGGATGGAAGAATCAAAGGGAGGCAAACTTCTGATAGAATCTCTGAGCTCTCTGCTTTCTTCAGAGCCTCAGCCACCTATGCAGGTTGCTGTTTTAGGGACTACCGAGTCTTTTGTCGAGCGATATAAAGGCTCAACTGCTAAATGTATTGCTGGTATCTCCTGTTTAGCATGTAACCATAATGTAAGCAAAAAGAGCATATAGTGGCAGTGACTGGTATGCTACTACAGGTTTGGATTACAACCAAGCCATCTAAACTTTCTCATAAACCTTTGAGAAGTAGTACAGCAGGGTTGATTGCACATAACAGCACTCTGACTGAGTTGCAGGGGTTTGCTGGCACAGAGTCGTAGGCCTACATGGAGCAAGTTGATGTAGTCAATTCTTCAGATAACAAGACACTGCACCTGAAGCTGAGTGTCTTCCTTAAACAGAAAGGGGTGGATTTTCATTATGTTGCTGATGAGGAAACTGCATATACCACTCAAATCAGCAGTATGAGTAGAGAATGATATTTGGTAGTCCGCTTGTAGCCCATGTTTGCATGCATGGTCAGAGTGACCAAAGTGTCTTCTAGGGAGATCCTAAGCTTTTGAATTGGGGACGCATCTCCATGGACATGTAGAAGCTGATGTTGGCGAGATTTACATTCCAGTGATGATTCATTCTGTTTAAGAAAGACAGACATCTGATTGAAGACAGACTCTCCAAGAACTTTTGAAAGAAAAGACAGAAGTGACAGCATTTGGTAGGTGCAGAGAGTTGCTAAACAGCTCCTGAGTTGACAACAGAGAAAGATTCCTAACTAGTTCACAAAAAGACATTTAAAAAGACTTATCCCTTTGTGTGCAAGCTGCCTGAGTTTTCCAATTTCAAGAATCCACTTAAATTTTAATCAATTTAAGTTTGTCAGTGGAGGATGTATTTGCTGACAACTTTCCCTTCCATTCGTTCTCAACATTATGGAGTGGGTCCCTCGTGCATTTGAATCAAAGTTCAAGAATCAAATTTTCTTTTCCATTTTATATCTGCTTGTTCTAATCATAACAGCATAACCATACAAAGGATTAAACCTGGGCTGCAGTAGTTAGGTTCTCATAAACTTGCCACTAAACCAGAAGGAAGAGAGCCACAGTAGTGGAATTCCTCTACTTCTCCAAAGATGACAAATGGACACGTGATGTAAATCAGTGGTGTCAAAATGGCTATCCGAGTCCAATTTCTGCACATCAAGGCAGGTTAAGTAGGCATACCTTTTCATCCAAAATACTTACAGCACTTAGTAGGATGGCATATTCGTCCACAATAACCAATAGTGCAAATAGCAAAAGGAACTAACGGAAAATCAAGCACTAAAATAAAAGGCCAATGACCCAAAGACACAGTGTAGTGGAAGATGCATTAGTGGACAATAGCTCCAAAAGTGCCCTATGCCAGTTCTTATTCATGATACAAAACAAAGCTGATGTTTGCCATATTTAGGATACTTTTTAATGTCAGAGATCGCTCATATAAACCAAGATCGATTGAGGAGTGAATGCGGGCAAAGACATGGGTTTTTAACATGCATCGGTTTCATTGACTCCTCTCTCACAGCTGCATAATTATTGGAGAGGAATAAATTTATCTTAAATAAATTTAGCTAAAACTCTGTTATTCTAGATTGTAAACAATAATATCTGCAAATTACATGCGAGTCATGCAGCTTTCCTAGTGAATAGAAAGAAAGCTGTGACCTCGACGTGATTTGAACACGCAACCTTCTGATCTGGAGTCAGACACGCTACCGTTGCGCCACCAGGTCAAGGAAACACCATCACTGGTACACTGTAGCCAGTGGAGGTAGAGTTTGTATTTCACAAGATTGGACAGCTGAATGACCAGTGTAACATTCCATTCCAGAATTTTACTTTCCTTTATTACCCTCATCTCCCACAAAGTTCACAAATTCAAGACTAGCTTTAAGGAGAGGGATGGAAGAATCAAAGGGAGGCAAACTTCTGATAGAATCTCTGAGCTCTCTGCTTTCTTCAGAGCCTCAGCCACCTATGCAGGTTGCTGTTTTAGGGACTACAGAGTCTGTTGTCGAGCGATATAAAGGCTCCACTGCTAAATGTATTGCTGGTATCTCCTGTTTAGCATGTAACCATAATGTAAGCAAAAAGAGCATATCGTGGCAGTGACTGGTATGCTACTACATGTTTGGATTACAACCAAGCCATCTAAACTTTCTCATAAACCTTTGAGAAGTAGTACAGCAGGGTTGATTGCACATAACAGCACTCTGACTGAGTTGCAGGGGTTTGCTGGCACAGAGTCGTAGGCCTACATGGAGCAAGTTGATGTAGTCCATTCTTCAGATAACAAGACACTGCACCTGAAGCTGAGTGTCTTCCTTAAACAGAAAGGGGTGGATTTTCATTATGTTGCTGATGAGGAAACTGCATATACCACTCAAATCAGCAGTATGAGTAGAGAATGATATTTGGTAGTCCGCTTGTAGCCCATGTTTGCATGCATGGTCAGAGTGACCAAAGTGTCTTCTAGGGAGATCCTAAGCTTTTGAATTGGGGACGCATCTCCATGGACATGTAGAAGCTGATGTTGGCGAGATTTACATTCCAGTGATGATTCATTCTGTTTAAGAAAGACAGACATCTGATTGAAGACAGACTCTCCAAGAACTTTTGAAAGAAAAGACAGAAGTGACAGCATTTGGTAGGTGCAGAGAGTTGCTAAACAGCTCCTGAGTTGACAACAGAGAAAGATTCCTAACTAGTTCACAAAGAGACATTTAAAAAGACTTATCCCTCTGTGTGCAAGCTGCCTGGAGTTTTCCAATTTCAAGAATCCACTTAAATTTTAATCAATTTAAGTTTGTCAGTGGAGGATGTATTTGCTGATAACTTTCCCTTCCATTCGTTCTCAACATTATGGAGTGGGTCCCTCGTGCATTTGAATCAAAGTTCAAGAATCAAATTTTCTTTTCCATTTTATATCTGCTTGTTCTAATCATAACAGCATAACCAGACAAAGGATTAAACCTGGGCTGCAGTAGTTAGGTTCTCATAAACTTGCCACTAAACCAGAAGGAAGAGAGCCACAGTAGTGGTATTCCTCTACTTCTCCAAAGATGACAAATGGACACGTGATGTAAATAAGTGGTGTCAAAATGGCTATCCGAGTCCAATTTCTGCACATCAAGGCAGGTTAAGTAGGCCTACCTTTTCATCCAAAATACTTACAGCACTTAGTAGGATGGCATATTCATCCACAATAACCAATAGTGCAAATAGCAAAAGGAACTAACGGAAAATCAAGCACTAAAATAAAAGGCCAATGACCCAAAGACACAGTGTAGTGGAAGATGCATTAGTGGACAATAGCTCCAAAAGTGCCCTATGCCAGTTCTAATTCATGATACAAAACCAAGCTGATGTTTGCCATATTTAGGATACTTTTTAATGTCAGAGATCGCTCATATAAACCAAGATCGATTGAGGAGTGAATGCGGGCAAAGACATGGGTTTTTAACATGCATTGGTTTCATTGACTCCTCTCTCACAGCTGCATAATTATTGGAGAGGAATAAATTTATCTTAAATAAATTTAGCTAAAACTCTGTTATTCTAGATTGTAAACAATAATATCTGCAAATTACATGCGAGTCATGCAGCTTTCCTAGTGAATAGAAAGAAAGCTGTGACCTCGACGTGATTTGAACACGCAACCTTCTGATCTGGAGTCAGACACGCTACCGTTGCGCCACGAGGTCAAGGAAACACCATCACTGGTACAGTGTAGCCAGTGGAGGTAGAGTTTGTATTTCACAAGATTGGACAGCTGAATGACCAGTGTAACATTCCATTCCAGAATTTTACTTTCCTTTATTACCCTCATCTCCCACAAAGTTCACAAATTCAAGACTAGCTTTAAGGAGAGGGATGGAAGAATCAAAGGGAGGCAAACTTCTGATAGAATCTCTGAGCTCTCTGCTTTCTTCAGAGCCTCAGCCACCTATGCAGGTTGCTGTTTTAGGGACTACAGAGTCTGTTGTCGAGCGATATAAAGGCTCCACTGCTAAATGTATTGCTGGTATCTCCTGTTTAGCATGTAACCATAATGTAAGCAAAAAGAGCATATCGTGGCAGTGACTGGTATGCTACTACATGTTTGGATTACAACCAAGCCATCTAAACTTTCTCATAAACCTTTGAGAAGTAGTACAGCAGGGTTGATTGCACATAACAGCACTCTGACTGAGTTGCAGGGGTTTGCTGGCACAGAGTCGTAGGCCTACATGGAGCAAGTTGATGTAGTCCATTCTTCAGATAACAAGACACTGCACCTGAAGCTGAGTGTCTTCCTTAAACAGAAAGGGGTGGATTTTCATTATGTTGCTGATGAGGAAACTGCATATACCACTCAAATCAGCAGTATGAGTAGAGAATGATATTTGGTAGTCCGCTTGTAGCCCATGTTTGCATGCATGGTCAGAGTGACCAAAGTGTCTTCTAGGGAGATCCTAAGCTTTTGAATTGGGGACGCATCTCCATGGACATGTAGAAGCTGATGTTGGCGAGATTTACATTCCAGTGATGATTCATTCTGTTTAAGAAAGACAGACATCTGATTGAAGACAGACTCTCCAAGAACTTTTGAAAGAAAAGACAGAAGTGACAGCATTTGGTAGGTGCAGAGAGTTGCTAAACAGCTCCTGAGTTGACAACAGAGAAAGATTCCTAACTAGTTCACAAAAAGAAATTTGAAAGACTTATCCGTCTGTGTGCAAGCTGCCTGGAGTTTTCCAATTTCAAGAATCCACTTAAATTTTAATCAATTTACGTTTGTCAGTGGAGAATGTATTTGCTGACAACTTTCCCTTCCATTCGTTCTCAACATTATGGAGTGGGTCCCTCGTGCATTTGAATCATAGTTCAAGAATCAAATTTTCTTTTCCATTTTATATCTGCTTGTTCTAATCATAACAGCATAACCATACAAAGGATTAAACCTGGGCTGCAGTAGTTAGGTTCTCATAAACTTGCCACTAAACCAGAAGGCAGAGAGCCACAGTAGTGGTATTCCTCTACTTCTCCAAAGATGACAAATGGACACGTGATGTAAATCAGTGGTGTCAAAATGGCTATCCGAGTCCAATTTCTGCACATCAAGGCAGGTTAAGTAGGCCTACCTTTTCATCCAAAATACTTACAGCACTTAGTAGGATGGCATATTCATCCACAATAACCAATAGTGCAAATAGCAAAAGGAACTAACGGAAAATCAAGCACTAAAATAAAAGGCCAATGACCCAAAGACACAGTGTAGTGGAAGATGCATTAGTGGTCAATAGCTCCAAAAGTGCCCTATGCCAGTTCTAATTCATGATACAAAACAAAGCTGATGTTTGCCATATTTAGGATACTTTTTAATGTCAGAGATCGCTCATATAAACCGAGATCGATTGAGGAGTGAATGCGGGCAAAGACATGGGTTTTTAACATGCATTGGTTTCATTGACTCCTCTCTCACAGCTGCATAATTATTGGAGAGGAATAAATTTATCTTAAATAAATTGAGCTAAAACTCTGTTATTCTAGATTGTAAACAATAATATCTGCAAATTACATGCGAGTCATGCAGCTTTCCTAGTGAATAGAAAGAAAGCTGTGACCTCGACGTGATTTGAACACGCAACCTTCTGATCTGGAGTCAGACACGCTACCGTTGCGCCACGAGGTCAAGGAAACACCATCACTGGTACACTGTAGCCAGTGGAGGTAGAGTTTGTATTTCACAAGATTGGACAGCTGAATGACCAGTGTAACATTCCATTCCAGAATTTTACTTTCCTTTATTACCCTCATCTCCCACAAAGTTCACAAATTCAAGACTAGCTTTAAGGAGAGGGATGGAAGAATCAAAGGGAGGCAAACTTCTGATAGAATCTCTGAGCTCTCTGCTTTCTTCAGAGCCTCAGCCACCTATGCAGGTTGCTGTTTTAGGGACTACAGAGTCTGTTGTCGAGCGATATAAAGGCTCCACTGCTAAATGTATTGCTGGTATCTCCTGTTTAGCATGTAACCATAATGTAAGCAAAAAGAGCATATCGTGGCAGTGACTGGTATGCTACTACATGTTTGGATTACAACCAAGCCATCTAAACTTTCTCATAAACCTTTGAGAAGTAGTACAGCAGGGTTGATTGCACATAACAGCACTCTGACTGAGTTGCAGGGGTTTGCTGGCACAGAGTCGTAGGCCTACATGGAGCAAGTTGATGTAGTCCATTCTTCAGATAACAAGACACTGCACCTGAAGCTGAGTGTCTTCCTTAAACAGAAAGGGGTGGATTTTCATTATGTTGCTGATGAGGAAACTGCATATACCACTCAAATCAGCAGTATGAGTAGAGAATGATATTTGGTAGTCCGCTTGTAGCCCATGTTTGCATGCATGGTCAGAGTGACCAAAGTGTCTTCTAGGGAGATCCTAAGCTTTTGAATTGGGGACGCATCTCCATGGACATGTAGAAGCTGATGTTGGCGAGATTTACATTCCAGTGATGATTCATTCTGTTTAAGAAAGACAGACATCTGATTGAAGACAGACTCTCCAAGAACTTTTGAAAGAAAAGACAGAAGTGACAGCATTTGGTAGGTGCAGAGAGTTGCTAAACAGCTCCTGAGTTGACAACAGAGAAAGATTCCTAACTAGTTCACAAAAAGAAATTTGAAAGACTTATCCGTCTGTGTGCAAGCTGCCTGGAGTTTTCCAATTTCAAGAATCCACTTAAATTTTAATCAATTTACGTTTGTCAGTGGAGAATGTATTTGCTGACAACTTTCCCTTCCATTCGTTCTCAACATTATGGAGTGGGTCCCTCGTGCATTTGAATCAAAGTTCAAGAATCAAATTTTCTTTTCCATTTTATATCTGCTTGTTCTAATCATAACAGCATAACCATACAAAGGATTAAACCTGGGCTGCAGTAGTTAGGTTCTCATAAACTTGCCACTAAACCAGAAGGAAGAGAGCCACAGTAGTGGTATTCCTCTACTTCTCCAAAGATGACAAATGGACACGTGATGTAAATCAGTGGTGTCAAAAAGGCTATCCGAGTCCAATTTCTGCACATCAAGGCAGGTTAAGTAGGCCTACCTTTTCATCCAAAATACTTACAGCACTTAGTAGGATGGCATATTCGTCCACAATAACCAATAGTGCAAATAGCAAAAGGAACTAACGGAAAATCAACACTAAAATAAAAGGCCAATTACCCAAAGACACAGTGTAGTGGAAGATGCATTAGTGGACAATAGCTCCAAAAGTGCCCTATGCCAGTTCTTATTCATGATACAAAACAAAGCTGATGTTTGCCATATTTAGGATACTTTTTAATGTCAGAGATCGCTCATATAAACCAAGATCGATTGAGGAGTGAATGCGGGCAAAGACATGGGTTTTTAACATGCATTGGTTTCATTGACTCCTCTCTCACAGCTGCATAATTATTGGAGAGGAATAAATTTATCTTAAATAAATTGAGCTAAAACTCTGTTATTCTAGATTGTAAACAATAATATCTGCAAATTACATGCGAGTCATGCAGCTTTCCTAGTGAATAGAAAGAAAGCTGTGACCTCGACGTGATTTGAACACGCAACCTTCTGATCTGGAGTCAGACACGCTACCGTTGCGCCACGAGGTCAAGGAAACACCATCACTGGTACACTGTAGCCAGTGGAGGTAGAGTTTGTATTTCACAAGATTGGACAGCTGAATGACCAGTGTAACATTCCATTCCAGAATTTTACTTTCCTTTATTACCCTCATCTCCCACAAAGTTCACAAATTCAAGACTAGCTTTAAGGAGAGGGATGGAAGAATCAAAGGGAGGCAAACTTCTGATAGAATCTCTGAGCTCTCTGCTTTCTTCAGAGCCTCAGCCACCTATGCAGGTTGCTGTTTTAGGGACTACAGAGTCTGTTGTCGAGCGATATAAAGGCTCCACTGCTAAATGTATTGCTGGTATCTCCTGTTTAGCATGTAACCATAATGTAAGCAAAAAGAGCATAACGTGGCAGTGACTGGTATGCTACTACATGTTTGGATTACAACCAAGCCATCTAAACTTTCTCATAAACCTTTGAGAAGTAGTACAGCAGGGTTGATTGCACATAACAGCACTCTGACTGAGTTGCAGGGGTTTGCTGGCACAGAGTCGTAGGCCTACATGGAGCAAGTTGATTTAGTCCATTCTTCAGATAACAAGACACTGCACCTGAAGCTGAGTGTCTTCCTTAAACAGAAAGGGGTGGATTTTCATTATGTTGCTGATGAGGAAACTGCATATACCACTCAAATCAGCAGTATGAGTAGAGAATGATATTTGGTAGTCCGCTTGTAGCCCATGTTTGCATGCATGGTCAGAGTGACCAAAGTGTCTTCTAGGGAGATCCTAAGCTTTTGAATTGGGGACGCATCTCCATGGACATGTAGAAGCTGATGTTGGCGAGATTTACATTCCAGTGATGATTCATTCTGTTTAAGAAAGACAGACATCTGATTGAAGACAGACTCTCCAAGAACTTTTGAAAGAAAAGACAGAAGTGACAGCATTTGGTAGGTGCAGAGAGTTGCTAAACAGCTCCTGAGTTGACAACAGAGAAAGATTCCTAACTAGTTCACAAAGAGACATTTAAAAAGACTTATCCCTCTGTGTGCAAGCTGCCTGGAGTTTTCCAATTTCAAGAATCCACTTAAATTTTAATCAATTTAAGTTTGTCAGTGGAGAATGTATTTGCTGATAACTTTCCCTTCCATTCGTTCTCAACATTATGGAGTGGGTCCCTCGTGCATTTTAATCAAAGTTCAAGAATCAAATTTTCTTTTCCATTTTATATCTGCTTGTTCTAATCATAACAGCATAACCATACAAAGGATTAAACCTGGGCTGCAGTAGTTAGGTTCTCATAAACTTGCCACTAAACCAGAAGGAAGAGAGCCACAGTAGTGGAATTCCTCTACTTCTCCAAAGATGACAAATGGACACGTGATGTAAATCAGTGGTGTCAAAATGGCTATCCGAGTCCAATTTCTGCACATCAAGGCAGGTTAAGTAGGCCTACCTTTACATCCAAAATACTTACAGCACTTAGTAGGATGGCATATTCGTCCACAATAACCAATAGTGCAAATAGCAAAAGGAACTAACGGAAAATCAAGCACTAAAATAAAAGGCCAATGACCCAAAGACACAGTGTAGTGGAAGATGCATTAGTGGACAATAGCTCCAAAAGTGCCCTATGCCAGTTCTTATTCATGATACAAAACAAAGCTGATGTTTGCCATATTTAGGATACTTTTTAATGTCAGAGATCGCTCATATAAACCAAGATCGATTGAGGAGGGAATGCGGGCAAAGACATGGGTTTGTAACATGCATCGGTTTCATTGACTCCTCTCTCACAGCTGCATAATTATTGGAGAGGAATAAATTTATCTTAAATAAATTGAGGTAAAACTCTGTTATTCTACAATGTAAACAATAATATCTGCAAATTACATGCGAGTCATGGAGCTTTCCTAGTGAATAGGAAGAAAGCTGTGACCTCGACGTGATTTGAACACGCAACCTTCTGATCTGGAGTCAGACACGCTACCGTTGCGCCACGAGGTCAAGCAAACACCATCACTGGTACACTGTAGCCAGTGGAGGTAGAGTTTGTGTTTCACAAGATTGGACAGCTGAATGACCAGTGTAACATTCCATTCCAGAATTTTACTTTCCTTTATTACCCTCATCTCCCACAAAGTTCACAAATTCAAGACTAGCTTTAAGGAGAGGGATGGAAGAATCAAAGGGAGGCAAACTTCTGATAGAATCTCTGAGCTCTCTGCTTTCTTCAGAGCCTCAGCCACCTATGCAGGTTGCTGTTTTAGGGACTACCGAGTCTGTTGTCGAGCGATATAAAGGCTCAACTGCTAAATGTATTGCTGGTATCTCCTGTTTAGCATGTAACCATAACGTAAGCAAAAAGAGCATATCGTGGCAGTGACTGGTATGCTACTACAGGTTTGGATTACAACCAAGCCATCTAAACTTTCTCATAAACCTTTGAGAAGTAGTACAGCAGGGTTGATTGCACATAACAGCACTCTGACTGAGTTGCAGGGGTTTGCTGGCACAGAGTCGTAGGCCTACATGGAGCAAGTTGATGTAGTCCATTCTTCAGATAACAAGACACTGCACCTGAAGCTGAGTGTCTTCCTTAAACAGAAAGGGGTGGATTTTCATTATGTTGCTGATGAGGAAACTGCATATACCACTCAAATCAGCAGTATGAGTAGAGAATGATATTTGGTAGTCCGCTTGTAGCCCATGTTTGCATGCATGGTCAGAGTGACCAAAGTGTCTTCTAGGGAGATCCTAAGCTTTTGAATTGGGGACGCATCTCCATGGACATGTAGAAGCTGATGTTGGCGAGATTTACATTCCAGTGATGATTCATTCTGTTTAAGAAAGACAGACATCTGATTGAAGACAGACTCTCCAAGAACTTTTGAAAGAAAAGACAGAAGTGACAGCATTTGGTAGGTGCAGAGAGTTGCTAAACAGCTCCTGAGCTGACAACAGAGAAAGATTCCTAACTAGTTCACAAAGAGACATTTAAAAAGACTTATCCCTCTGTGTGCAAGCTGCCTGGAGTTTTCCAATTTCAAGAATCCACTTAAATTTTAATCAATTTAAGTTTGTCAGTGGAGGATGTATTTGCTGATAACTTTCCCTTCCATTCGTTCTCAACATTATGGAGTGGGTCCCTCGTGCATTTGAATCAAAGTTCAAGAATCAAATTTTCTTTTCCATTTTATATCTGCTTGTTCTAATCATAACAGCATAACCAGACAAAGGATTAAACCTGGTCTGCAGTAGTTAGGTTCTCATAAACTTGCCACTAAACCAGAAGGAAGAGAGCCACAGTAGTGGTATTCCTCTACTTCTCCAAAGATGACAAATGGACACGTGATGTAAATAAGTGGTGTCAAAATGGCTATCCGAGTCCAATTTCTGCACATCAAGGCAGGTTAAGTAGGCCTACCTTTTCATCCAAAATACTTACAGCACTTAGTAGGATGGCATATTCATCCACAATAACCAATAGTGCAAATAGCAAAAGGAACTAACGGAAAATCAAGCACTAAAATAAAAGGCCAATGACCCAAAGACACAGTGTAGTGGAAGATGCATTAGTGGACAATAGCTCCAAAAGTGCCCTATGCCAGTTCTAATTCATGATACAAAACAAAGCTGATGTTTGCCATATTTAGGATACTTTTTAATGTCAGAGATCGCTCATATAAACCAAGATCGATTGAGGAGTGAATGCGGGCAAAGACATGGGTTTTTAACATGCATTGGTTTCATTGACTCCTCTCTCACAGCTGCATAATTATTGGAGAGGAATAAATTTATCTTAAATAAATTTAGCTAAAACTCTGTTATTCTAGATTGTAAACAATAATATCTGCAAATTACATGCGAGTCATGCAGCTTTCCTAGTGAATAGAAAGAAAGCTGTGACCTCGACGTGATTTGAACACGCAACCTTCTGATCTGGAGTCAGACACGCTACCGTTGCGCCACGAGGTCAAGGAAACACCATCACTGGTACAGTGTAGCCAGTGGAGGTAGAGTTTGTATTTCACAAGATTGGACAGCTGAATGACCAGTGTAACATTCCATTCCAGAATTTTACTTTCCTTTATTACCCTCATCTCCCACAAAGTTCACAAATTCAAGACTAGCTTTAAGGAGAGGGATGGAAGAATCAAAGGGAGGCAAACTTCTGATAGAATCTCTGAGCTCTCTGCTTTCTTCAGAGCCTCAGCCACCTATGCAGGTTGCTGTTTTAGGGACTACAGAGTCTGTTGTCGAGCGATATAAAGGCTCCACTGCTAAATGTATTGCTGGTATCTCCTGTTTAGCATGTAACCATAATGTAAGCAAAAAGAGCATATCGTGGCAGTGACTGGTATGCTACTACATGTTTGGATTACAACCAAGCCATCTAAACTTTCTCATAAACCTTTGAGAAGTAGTACAGCAGGGTTGATTGCACATAACAGCACTCTGACTGAGTTGCAGGGGTTTGCTGGCACAGAGTCGTAGGCCTACATGGAGCAAGTTGATGTAGTCCATTCTTCAGATAACAAGACACTGCACCTGAAGCTGAGTGTCTTCCTTAAACAGAAAGGGGTGGATTTTCATTATGTTGCTGATGAGGAAACTGCATATACCACTCAAATCAGCAGTATGAGTAGAGAATGATATTTGGTAGTCCGCTTGTAGCCCATGTTTGCATGCATGGTCAGAGTGACCAAAGTGTCTTCTAGGGAGATCCTAAGCTTTTGAATTGGGGACGCATCTCCATGGACATGTAGAAGCTGATGTTGGCGAGATTTACATTCCAGTGATGATTCATTCTGTTTAAGAAAGACAGACATCTGATTGAAGACAGACTCTCCAAGAACTTTTGAAAGAAAAGACAGAAGTGACAGCATTTGGTAGGTGCAGAGAGTTGCTAAACAGCTCCTGAGTTGACAACAGAGAAAGATTCCTAACTAGTTCACAAAAAGAAATTTGAAAGACTTATCCGTCTGTGTGCAAGCTGCCTGGAGTTTTCCAATTTCAAGAATCCACTTAAATTTTAATCAATTTACGTTTGTCAGTGGAGAATGTATTTGCTGACAACTTTCCCTTCCATTCGTTCTCAACATTATGGAGTGGGTCCCTCGTGCATTTGAATCATAGTTCAAGAATCAAATTTTCTTTTCCATTTTATATCTGCTTGTTCTAATCATAACAGCATAACCATACAAAGGATTAAACCTGGGCTGCAGTAGTTAGGTTCTCATAAACTTGCCACTAAACCAGAAGGCAGAGAGCCACAGTAGTGGTATTCCTCTACTTCTCCAAAGATGACAAATGGACACGTGATGTAAATCAGTGGTGTCAAAATGGCTATCCGAGTCCAATTTCTGCACATCAAGGCAGGTTAAGTAGGCCTACCTTTTCATCCAAAATACTTACAGCACTTAGTAGGATGGCATATTCATCCACAATAACCAATAGTGCAAATAGCAAAAGGAACTAACGGAAAATCAAGCACTAAAATAAAAGGCCAATGACCCAAAGACACAGTGTAGTGGAAGATGCATTAGTGGTCAATAGCTCCAAAAGTGCCCTATGCCAGTTCTAATTCATGATACAAAACAAAGCTGATGTTTGCCATATTTAGGATACTTTTTAATGTCAGAGATCGCTCATATAAACCGAGATCGATTGAGGAGTGAATGCGGGCAAAGACATGGGTTTTTAACATGCATTGGTTTCATTGACTCCTCTCTCACAGCTGCATAATTATTGGAGAGGAATAAATTTATCTTAAATAAATTGAGCTAAAACTCTGTTATTCTAGATTGTAAACAATAATATCTGCAAATTACATGCGAGTCATGCAGCTTTCCTAGTGAATAGAAAGAAAGCTGTGACCTCGACGTGATTTGAACACGCAACCTTCTGATCTGGAGTCAGACACGCTACCGTTGCGCCACGAGGTCAAGGAAACACCATCACTGGTACACTGTAGCCAGTGGAGGTAGAGTTTGTATTTCACAAGATTGGACAGCTGAATGACCAGTGTAACATTCCATTCCAGAATTTTACTTTCCTTTATTACCCTCATCTCCCACAAAGTTCACAAATTCAAGACTAGCTTTAAGGAGAGGGATGGAAGAATCAAAGGGAGGCAAACTTCTGATAGAATCTCTGAGCTCTCTGCTTTCTTCAGAGCCTCAGCCACCTATGCAGGTTGCTGTTTTAGGGACTACAGAGTCTGTTGTCGAGCGATATAAAGGCTCCACTGCTAAATGTATTGCTGGTATCTCCTGTTTAGCATGTAACCATAATGTAAGCAAAAAGAGCATATCGTGGCAGTGACTGGTATGCTACTACATGTTTGGATTACAACCAAGCCATCTAAACTTTCTCATAAACCTTTGAGAAGTAGTACAGCAGGGTTGATTGCACATAACAGCACTCTGACTGAGTTGCAGGGGTTTGCTGGCACAGAGTCGTAGGCCTACATGGAGCAAGTTGATGTAGTCCATTCTTCAGATAACAAGACACTGCACCTGAAGCTGAGTGTCTTCCTTAAACAGAAAGGGGTGGATTTTCATTATGTTGCTGATGAGGAAACTGCATATACCACTCAAATCAGCAGTATGAGTAGAGAATGATATTTGGTAGTCCGCTTGTAGCCCATGTTTGCATGCATGGTCAGAGTGACCAAAGTGTCTTCTAGGGAGATCCTAAGCTTTTGAATTGGGGACGCATCTCCATGGACATGTAGAAGCTGATGTTGGCGAGATTTACATTCCAGTGATGATTCATTCTGTTTAAGAAAGACAGACATCTGATTGAAGACAGACTCTCCAAGAACTTTTGAAAGAAAAGACAGAAGTGACAGCATTTGGTAGGTGCAGAGAGTTGCTAAACAGCTCCTGAGTTGACAACAGAGAAAGATTCCTAACTAGTTCACAAAAAGAAATTTGAAAGACTTATCCGTCTGTGTGCAAGCTGCCTGGAGTTTTCCAATTTCAAGAATCCACTTAAATTTTAATCAATTTACGTTTGTCAGTGGAGAATGTATTTGCTGACAACTTTCCCTTCCATTCGTTCTCAACATTATGGAGTGGGTCCCTCGTGCATTTGAATCATAGTTCAAGAATCAAATTTTCTTTTCCATTTTATATCTGCTTGTTCTAATCATAACAGCATAACCATACAAAGGATTAAACCTGGGCTGCAGTAGTTAGGTTCTCATAAACTTGCCACTAAACCAGAAGGCAGAGAGCCACAGTAGTGGTATTCCTCTACTTCTCCAAAGATGACAAATGGACACGTGATGTAAATCAGTGGTGTCAAAATGGCTATCCGAGTCCAATTTCTGCACATCAAGGCAGGTTAAGTAGGCCTACCTTTTCATCCAAAATACTTACAGCACTTAGTAGGATGGCATATTCATCCACAATAACCAATAGTGCAAATAGCAAAAGGAACTAACGGAAAATCAAGCACTAAAATAAAAGGCCAATGACCCAAAGACACAGTGTAGTGGAAGATGCATTAGTGGTCAATAGCTCCAAAAGTGCCCTATGCCAGTTCTAATTCATGATACAAAACAAAGCTGATGTTTGCCATATTTAGGATACTTTTTAATGTCAGAGATCGCTCATATAAACCGAGATCGATTGAGGAGTGAATGCGGGCAAAGACATGGGTTTTTAACATGCATTGGTTTCATTGACTCCTCTCTCACAGCTGCATAATTATTGGAGAGGAATAAATTTATCTTAAATAAATTGAGCTAAAACTCTGTTATTCTAGATTGTAAACAATAATATCTGCAAATTACATGCGAGTCATGCAGCTTTCCTAGTGAATAGAAAGAAAGCTGTGACCTCGACGTGATTTGAACACGCAACCTTCTGATCTGGAGTCAGACACGCTACCGTTGCGCCACGAGGTCAAGGAAACACCATCACTGGTACACTGTAGCCAGTGGAGGTAGAGTTTGTATTTCACAAGATTGGACAGCTGAATGACCAGTGTAACATTCCATTCCAGAATTTTACTTTCCTTTATTACCCTCATCTCCCACAAAGTTCACAAATTCAAGACTAGCTTTAAGGAGAGGGATGGAAGAATCAAAGGGAGGCAAACTTCTGATAGAATCTCTGAGCTCTCTGCTTTCTTCAGAGCCTCAGCCACCTATGCAGGTTGCTGTTTTAGGGACTACAGAGTCTGTTGTCGAGCGATATAAAGGCTCCACTGCTAAATGTATTGCTGGTATCTCCTGTTTAGCATGTAACCATAATGTAAGCAAAAAGAGCATATCGTGGCAGTGACTGGTATGCTACTACATGTTTGGATTACAACCAAGCCATCTAAACTTTCTCATAAACCTTTGAGAAGTAGTACAGCAGGGTTGATTGCACATAACAGCACTCTGACTGAGTTGCAGGGGTTTGCTGGCACAGAGTCGTAGGCCTACATGGAGCAAGTTGATGTAGTCCATTCTTCAGATAACAAGACACTGCACCTGAAGCTGAGTGTCTTCCTTAAACAGAAAGGGGTGGATTTTCATTATGTTGCTGATGAGGAAACTGCATATACCACTCAAATCAGCAGTATGAGTAGAGAATGATATTTGGTAGTCCGCTTGTAGCCCATGTTTGCATGCATGGTCAGAGTGACCAAAGTGTCTTCTAGGGAGATCCTAAGCTTTTGAATTGGGGACGCATCTCCATGGACATGTAGAAGCTGATGTTGGCGAGATTTACATTCCAGTGATGATTCATTCTGTTTAAGAAAGACAGACATCTGATTGAAGACAGACTCTCCAAGAACTTTTGAAAGAAAAGACAGAAGTGACAGCATTTGGTAGGTGCAGAGAGTTGCTAAACAGCTCCTGAGTTGACAACAGAGAAAGATTCCTAACTAGTTCACAAAAAGAAATTTGAAAGACTTATCCGTCTGTGTGCAAGCTGCCTGGAGTTTTCCAATTTCAAGAATCCACTTAAATTTTAATCAATTTACGTTTGTCAGTGGAGAATGTATTTGCTGACAACTTTCCCTTCCATTCGTTCTCAACATTATGGAGTGGGTCCCTCGTGCATTTGAATCAAAGTTCAAGAATCAAATTTTCTTTTCCATTTTATATCTGCTTGTTCTAATCATAACAGCATAACCATACAAAGGATTAAACCTGGGCTGCAGTAGTTAGGTTCTCATAAACTTGCCACTAAACCAGAAGGAAGAGAGCCACAGTAGTGGTATTCCTCTACTTCTCCAAAGATGACAAATGGACACGTGATGTAAATCAGTGGTGTCAAAAAGGCTATCCGAGTCCAATTTCTGCACATCAAGGCAGGTTAAGTAGGCCTACCTTTTCATCCAAAATACTTACAGCACTTAGTAGGATGGCATATTCGTCCACAATAACCAATAGTGCAAATAGCAAAAGGAACTAACGGAAAATCAACACTAAAATAAAAGGCCAATTACCCAAAGACACAGTGTAGTGGAAGATGCATTAGTGGACAATAGCTCCAAAAGTGCCCTATGCCAGTTCTTATTCATGATACAAAACAAAGCTGATGTTTGCCATATTTAGGATACTTTTTAATGTCAGAGATCGCTCATATAAACCAAGATCGATTGAGGAGTGAATGCGGGCAAAGACATGGGTTTTTAACATGCATTGGTTTCATTGACTCCTCTCTCACAGCTGCATAATTATTGGAGAGGAATAAATTTATCTTAAATAAATTGAGCTAAAACTCTGTTATTCTAGATTGTAAACAATAATATCTGCAAATTACATGCGAGTCATGCAGCTTTCCTAGTGAATAGAAAGAAAGCTGTGACCTCGACGTGATTTGAACACGCAACCTTCTGATGTGGAGTCAGACACGCTACCGTTGCGCCACGAGGTCAAGGAAACACCATCACTGGTACACTGTAGCCAGTGGAGGTAGAGTTTGTATTTCACAAGATTGGACAGCTGAATGACCAGTGTAACATTCCATTCCAGAATTTTACTTTCCTTTATTACCCTCATCTCCCACAAAGTTCACAAATTCAAGACTAGCTTTAAGGAGAGGGATGGAAGAATCAAAGGGAGGCAAACTTCTGATAGAATCTCTGAGCTCTCTGCTTTCTTCAGAGCCTCAGCCACCTATGCAGGTTGCTGTTTTAGGGACTACAGAGTCTGTTGTCGAGCGATATAAAGGCTCCACTGCTAAATGTATTGCTGGTATCTCCTGTTTAGCATGTAACCATAATGTAAGCAAAAAGAGCATAACGTGGCAGTGACTGGTATGCTACTACATGTTTGGATTACAACCAAGCCATCTAAACTTTCTCATAAACCTTTGAGAAGTAGTACAGCAGGGTTGATTGCACATAACAGCACTCTGACTGAGTTGCAGGGGTTTGCTGGCACAGAGTCGTAGGCCTACATGGAGCAAGTTGATTTAGTCCATTCTTCAGATAACAAGACACTGCACCTGAAGCTGAGTGTCTTCCTTAAACAGAAAGGGGTGGATTTTCATTATGTTGCTGATGAGGAAACTGCATATACCACTCAAATCAGCAGTATGAGTAGAGAATGATATTTGGTAGTCCGCTTGTAGCCCATGTTTGCATGCATGGTCAGAGTGACCAAAGTGTCTTCTAGGGAGATCCTAAGCTTTTGAATTGGGGACGCATCTCCATGGACATGTAGAAGCTGATGTTGGCGAGATTTACATTCCAGTGATGATTCATTCTGTTTAAGAAAGACAGACATCTGATTGAAGACAGACTCTCCAAGAACTTTTGAAAGAAAAGACAGAAGTGACAGCATTTGGTAGGTGCAGAGAGTTGCTAAACAGCTCCTGAGTTGACAACAGAGAAAGATTCCTAACTAGTTCACAAAGAGACATTTAAAAAGACTTATCCCTCTGTGTGCAAGCTGCCTGGAGTTTTCCAATTTCAAGAATCCACTTAAATTTTAATCAATTTAAGTTTGTCAGTGGAGAATGTATTTGCTGATAACTTTCCCTTCCATTCGTTCTCAACATTATGGAGTGGGTCCCTCGTGCATTTTAATCAAAGTTCAAGAATCAAATTTTCTTTTCCATTTTATATCTGCTTGTTCTAATCATAACAGCATAACCATACAAAGGATTAAACCTGGGCTGCAGTAGTTAGGTTCTCATAAACTTGCCACTAAACCAGAAGGAAGAGAGCCACAGTAGTGGAATTCCTCTACTTCTCCAAAGATGACAAATGGACACGTGATGTAAATCAGTGGTGTCAAAATGGCTATCCGAGTCCAATTTCTGCACATCAAGGCAGGTTAAGTAGGCCTACCTTTACATCCAAAATACTTACAGCACTTAGTAGGATGGCATATTCGTCCACAATAACCAATAGTGCAAATAGCAAAAGGAACTAACGGAAAATCAAGCACTAAAATAAAAGGCCAATGACCCAAAGACACAGTGTAGTGGAAGATGCATTAGTGGACAATAGCTCCAAAAGTGCCCTATGCCAGTTCTTATTCATGATACAAAACAAAGCTGATGTTTGCCATATTTAGGATACTTTTTAATGTCAGAGATCGCTCATATAAACCAAGATCGATTGAGGAGTGAATGCGGGCAAAGACATGGGTTTGTAACATGCATCGGTTTCATTGACTCCTCTCTCACAGCTGCATAATTATTGGAGAGGAATAAATTTATCTTAAATAAATTGAGGTAAAACTCTGTTATTCTACAATGTAAACAATAATATCTGCAAATTACATGCGAGTCATGGAGCTTTCCTAGTGAATAGGAAGAAAGCTGTGACCTCAACGTGATTTGAACACGCAACCTTCTGATCTGGAGTCAGACACGCTACCGTTGCGCCACGAGGTCAAGCAAACACCATCACTGGTACACTGTAGCCAGTGGAGGTAGAGTTTGTGTTTCACAAGATTGGACAGCTGAATGACCAGTGTAACATTCCATTCCAGAATTTTACTTTCCTTTATTACCCTCATCTCCCACAAAGTTCACAAATTCAAGACTAGCTTTAAGGAGAGGGATGGAAGAATCAAAGGGAGGCAAACTTCTGATAGAATCTCTGAGCTCTCTGCTTTCTTCAGAGCCTCAGCCACCTATGCAGGTTGCTGTTTTAGGGACTACCGAGTCTGTTGTCGAGCGATATAAAGGCTCAACTGCTAAATGTATTGCTGGTATCTCCTGTTTAGCATGTAACCATAACGTAAGCAAAAAGAGCATATCGTGGCAGTGACTGGTATGCTACTACAGGTTTGGATTACAACCAAGCCATCTAAACTTTCTCATAAACCTTTGAGAAGTAGTACAGCAGGGTTGATTGCACATAACAGCACTCTGACTGAGTTGCAGGGGTTTGCTGGCACAGAGTCGTAGGCCTACATGGAGCAAGTTGATGTAGTCCATTCTTCAGATAACAAGACACTGCACCTGAAGCTGAGTGTCTTCCTTAAACAGAAAGGGGTGGATTTTCATTATGTTGCTGATGAGGAAACTGCATATACCACTCAAATCAGCAGTATGAGTAGAGAATGATATTTGGTAGTCCGCTTGTAGCCCATGTTTGCATGCATGGTCAGAGTGACCAAAGTGTCTTCTAGGGAGATCCTAAACTTTTGAATTGGGGACGCATCTCCATGGACATGTAGAAGCTGATGTTGGCGAGATTTACATTCCAGTGATGATTCATTCTGTTTAAGAAAGACAGACATCTGATTGAAGACAGACTCTCCAAGAACTTTTGAAAGAAAAGACAGAAGTGACAGCATTTGGTAGGTGCAGAGAGTTGCTAAACAGCTCCTGAGCTGACAACAGAGAAAGATTCCTAACTAGTTCACAAAAAGACATTTAAAAAGACTTATCCCTTTGTGTGCAAGCTGCCTGGAGTTTTCCAATTTCAAGAATCCACTTAAATTTTAATCAATTTAAGTTTGTCAGTGGAGGATGTATTTGCTGATAACTTTCCCTTCCATTCGTTCTCAACATTATGGAGTGGGTCCCTCGTGCATTTGAATCAAAGTTCAAGAATCAAATTTTCTTTTCCATTTTATATCTGCTTGTTCTAATCATAACAGCATAACCATACAAAGGATTAAACCTGGGCTGCAGTAGTTAGGTTCTCATAAACTTGCCACTAAACCAGAAGGAAGAGAGCCACAGTAGTGGAATTCCTCTGCTTCTCCAAAGATGACAAATGGACACGTGATGTAAATCAGTGGTGTCAAAATGGCTATCCGAGTCCAATTTCTGCACATCAAGGCAGGTTAAGTAGGCCTACCTTTTCATCCAAAATACTTACAGCACTTAGTAGGATGGCATATTCGTCCACAATAACCAATAGTGCAAATAGCAAAAGGAACTAACGGAAAATCAAGCACTAAAATAAAAGGCCAATGACCCAAAGACACAGTGTAGTGGAAGATGCATTAGTGGACAATAGCTCCAAAAGTGCCCTATGCCAGTTCTTATTCATGATACAAAACAAAGCTGATGTTTGCCATATTTAGGATACTTTTTAATGTCAGAGATCGCTCATATAAACCAAGATCGATTGAGGAGTGAATGCGGGCAAAGACATGGGTTTTTAACATGCATTGGTTTCATTGACTCCTCTCTCACAGCTGCATAATTATTGGAGAGGAATAAATTTATCTTAAATAAATTTAGCTAAAACTCTGTTATTCTAGATTGTAAACAATAATATCTGCAAATTACATGCGAGTCATGCAGCTTTCCTAGTGAATAGAAAGAAAGCTGTGACCTCGACGTGATTTGAACACGCAACCTTCTGATCTGGAGTCAGACACGCTACCGTTGCGCCACGTGGTCAAGGAAACACCATCACTGGTACACTGTAGCCAGTGGAGGTAGAGTTTGTATTTCACAAGATTGGACAGCTGAATGACCAGTGTAACATTCCATTCCAGAATTTTACTTTCCTTTATTACCCTCATCTCCCACAAAGTTCACAAATTCAAGACTAGCTTTAAGGAGAGGGATGGAAGAATCAAAGGGAGGCAAACTTCTGATAGAATCTCTGAGCTCTCTGCTTTCTTCAGAGCCTCAGCCACCTATGCAGGTTGCTGTTTTAGGGACTACAGAGTCTGTTGTCGAGCGATATAAAGGCTCCACTGCTAAATGTATTGCTGGTATCTCCTGTTTAGCATGTAACCATAATGTAAGCAAAAAGAGCATATCGTGGCAGTGACTGGTATGCTACTACATGTTTGGATTACAACCAAGCCATCTAAACTTTCTCATAAACCTTTGAGAAGTAGTACAGCAGGGTTGATTGCACATAACAGCACTCTGACTGAGTTGCAGGGGTTTGCTGGCACAGAGTCGTAGGCCTACATGGAGCAAGTTGATGTAGTCCATTCTTCAGATAACAAGACACTGCACCTGAAGCTGAGTGTCTTCCTTAAACAGAAAGGGGTGGATTTTCATTATGTTGCTGATGAGGAAACTGCATATACCACTCAAATCAGCAGTATGAGTAGAGAATGATATTTGGTAGTCCGCTTGTAGCCCATGTTTGCATGCATGGTCAGAGTGACCAAAGTGTCTTCTAGGGAGATCCTAAGCTTTTGAATTGGGGACGCATCTCCATGGACATGTAGAAGCTGATGTTGGCGAGATTTACATTCCAGTGATGATTCATTCTGTTTAAGAAAGACAGACATCTGATTGAAGACAGACTCTCCAAGAACTTTTGAAAGAAAAGACAGAAGTGACAGCATTTGGTAGGTGCAGAGAGTTGCTAAACAGCTCCTGAGTTGACAACAGAGAAAGATTCCTAACTAGTTCACAAAGAGACATTTAAAAAGACATCCCTCTGTGTGCAAGCTGCCTGGAGTTTTCCAATTTCAAGAATCCACTTAAATTTTAATCAATTTAAGTTTGTCAGTGGAGGATGTATTTGCTGATAACTTTCCCTTCCATTCGTTCTCAACATTATGGAGTGGGTCCCTCGTGCATTTGAATCAAAGTTCAAGAATCAAATTTTCTTTTCCATTTTATATCTGCTTGTTCTAATCATAACAGCATAACCATACAAAGGATCAAATCTGTGCTGCAGTAGTTAGGTTCTCATAAACTTGCCTCTAAACCAGAAGGAAGAGAGCCACAGTAGTGGAATTCCTCTACTTCTCCAAAGATGACAAATGGACACGTGATGTAAATCAGTGGTGTCAAAATGGCTATCCGAGTCCAATTTCTGCACATCAAGGCAGGTTAAGTAGGCCTACCTTTTCATCCAAAATACTTACAGCACTTAGTAGGATGGCATATTCGTCCACAATAACCAATAGTGCAAATAGCAAAAGGAACTAACGGAAAATCAAGCACTAAAATAAAAGGCCAATGACCCAAAGACACAGTGTAGTGGAAGATGCATTAGTGAACAATAGCTCCAAAAGTGCCCTATGCCAGTTCTTATTCATGATACAAAACAAAGCTGATGTTTGCCATATTTAGGATACTTTTTAATGTCAGAGATCGCTCATATAAACCAAGATCGATTGAGGAGTGAATGCGGGCAAAGACATGGGTTTTTAACATGCATCGGTTTCATTGACTCCTCTCTCACAGCTGCATAATTATTGGAGAGGAATAAATTTATCTTAAATAAATTGAGGTAAAACTCTGTTGTTCTACAATGTAAACAATAATATCTGCAAATTACATGCGAGTCATGCAGCTTTCCTAGTGAATAGAAAGAAAGCTGTGACCTCGACGTGATTTGAACACGCAACCTTCTGATCTGGAGTCAGACACGCTACCGTTGCGCCACGAGGTCAAGGAAACACCATCACTGGTACACTGTAGCCAGTGGAGGTAGAGTTTGTATTTCACAAGATTGGACAGCTGAATGACCAGTGTAACATTCCATTCCAGAATTTTACTTTCCTTTATTACCCTCATCTCCCACAAAGTTCACAAATTCAAGACTAGCTTTAAGGAGAGGGATGGAAGAATCAAAGGGAGGCAAACTTCTGATAGAATCTCTGAGCTCTCTGCTTTCTTCAGAGCCTCAGCCACCTATGCAGGTTGCTGTTTTAGGGACTACAGAGTCTGTTGTCGAGCGATATAAAGGCTCCACTGCTAAATGTATTGCTGGTATCTCCTGTTTAGCATGTAACCATAATGTAAGCAAAAAGAGCATATCATGGCAGTGACTGGTATGCTACTACATGTTTGGATTACAACCAAGCCATCTAAACTTTCTCATAAACCTTTGAGAAGTAGTACAGCAGGGTTGATTGCACATAACAGCACTCTGACTGAGTTGCAGGGGTTTGCTGGCACAGAGTCGTAGGCCTACATGGAGCAAGTTGATGTAGTCCATTCTTCAGATAACAAGACACTGCACCTGAAGCTGAGTGTCTTCCTTAAACAGAAAGGGGTGGATTTTCATTATGTTGCTGATGAGGAAACTGCATATACCACTCAAATCAGCAGTATGAGTAGAGAATGATATTTGGTAGTCCGCTTGTAGCCCATGTTTGCATGCATGGTCAGAGTGACCAAAGTGTCTTCTAGGGAGATCCTAAGCTTTTGAATTGGGGACGCATCTCCATGGACATGTAGAAGCTGATGTTGGCGAGATTTACATTCCAGTGATGATTCATTCTGTTTAAGAAAGACAGACATCTGATTGAAGACAGAATCTCCAAGAACGTTTGAAAGAAAAGACAGAAGTGACAGCATTTGGTAGGTGCAGAGAGTTGCTAAACAGCTCCTGAGTTGACAACAGAGAAAGATTCCTAACTAGTTCACAAAGAGACATTTAAAAAGACTTATCCCTCTGTGTGCAAGCTGCCTGGCGTTTTCCAATTTCAAGAATCCACTTAAATTTTAATCAATTTAAGTTTGTCAGGGGAGGATGTATTTGCTGATAACTATCCCTTCCATTCGTTCTCAACATTATGGAGTGGGTCCCTCGTGTATTTGAATCAAAGTTCAAGAATCAAATTTTCTTTTCCATTTTATATCTGCTTGTTCTAATCATAACAGCATAACCATACAAAGGATTAAACCTGGGCTGCAGTAGTTAGGTTCTCATAAACTTGCCACTAAACCAGAAGGAAGAGAGCCACAGTAGTGGAATTCCTCTACTTCTCCAAAGATGACAAATGGACACGTGATGTAAATCAGTGGTGTCAAAATGGCTATCCGAGTCCAATTTCTCCACATCAAGGCAGGTTAAGTAGGCCTACCTTTTCATCCAAAATACTTACAGCACTTAGTAGGATGGCATATTCGTCCACAATAACCAATAGTGCAAATAGCAAAAGGAACTAACGGAAAATCAAGCACTAAAATAAAAGGCCAATGACCCAAAGACACAGTGTAGTGGAAGATGCATTAGTGGACAATAGCTCCAAAAGTGCCCTATGCCAGTTCTTATTCATGATACAAAACAAAGCTGATGTTTGCCATATTTAGGATACTTTTTAATGTCAGAGATCACTCATATAAACCAAGATCGATTGAGGAGTGAATGTGGGCAAAGACATGGGTTTTTAACATGCATTGGTTTCATTGACTCCTCTCTCACAGCTGCATAATTATTGGAGAGGAATAAATTTATCTTAAATAAATTGAGGTAACACTCTGTTATTCTACAATGTAAACAATAATATCTGCAAATTACATGCGAGTCACGCAGCTTTCCTAGTGAATAGAAAGAAAGCTGTGACCTCGACGTGATTTGAACATGCAACCTTCTGATCTGGAGTCAGACACGCTACCGTTGCGCCACGAGGTCAAGGAAACACCATCACTGGTACACTGTAGCCAGTGGAGGTAGAGTTTGTATTTCACAAGATTGGACAGCTGAATGACCAGTGTAACATTCCATTCCAGAATTTTACTTTCCTTTATTACCCTCATCTCCCACAAAGTTCACAAATTCAAGACTAGCTTTAAGGAGAGGGATGGAAGAATCAAAGGGAGGCAAACTTCTGATAGAATCTCTGAGCTCTCTGCTTTCTTCAGAGCCTCAGCCACCTATGCAGGTTGCTGTTTTAGGGACTACTGAGTCTGTTGTCGAGCGATATAAAGGCTCCACTGCTAAATGTATTGCTGGTATCTCCTGTTTAGCATGTAACCATAATGTAAGCAAAAAGAGCATATCGTGGCAGTGACTGGTATGCTACTACAGGTTTGGATTACAACCAAGCCATCTAAACTTTCTCATAAACCTTTGAGAAGTAGTACAGCAGGGTTGATTGCACATAACAGCACTCTGACTGAGTTGCAGGGGTTTGCTGGCACAGAGTCGTAGGCCTACATGGAGCAAGTTGATGTAGTCCATTCTTCAGATAACAAGACACTCCACCTGAAGCTGAGTGTCTTCCTTAAACAGAAAGGGGTGGATTTTCATTATGTTGCTGATGAGGAAACTGCATATACCACTCAAATCAGCAGTATGAGTAGAGAATGATATTTGGTAGTCCGCTTGTAGCCCATGTTTGCATGCATGGTCAGAGTGACCAAAGTGTCTTCTAGGGAGAGCCTAAGCTTTTGAATTGGGGACGCATCTCCATTGACATGTAGAAGCTGATGTTGGCGAGATTTACATTCCAGTGATGATTCATTCTGTTTAAGAATGGCAGACATCTGATTGAGGACAGACTCTCCAAGAACTTTTGAAAGAAAAGACAGAAGTGACAGCATTTGGTAGGTGCAGAGAGTTGCTAAACAGCTCCTGAGTTGACAACAGAGAAAGATTCCTAACTAGTTCACAAAGAGACATTTAACAAGACTTATCCCTCTGTGTGCAAGCTGCCTGGAGTTTTCCAATTTCAAGAATCCACTTAAATTTTAATCAATTTAAGTTTGTCAGTGGAGGATGTATTTGCTGATAACTTTCCCTTCCATTCGTTCTCAAAATTATGGAGTGGGTCCCTCGTGCATTTGATTCAAAGTTCAAGAATCAAATTTTCTTTTCCATTTTATATCTGCTTGTTCTAATCATAACAGCATAACCATACAAAGGATCAAATCTGTGCTGCAGTAGTTAGGTTCTCATAAACTTGCCTCTAAACCAGAAGGAAGAGAGCCACAGTAGTGGAATTCCTCTACTTCTCCAAAGATGACAAATGGACACGTGATGTAAATCAGTGGTGTCAAAATGGCTATCCGAGTCCAATTTCTCCACATCAAGGCAGGTTAAGTAGGCCTACCTTTTCATCCAAAATACTTACAGCACTTAGTAGGATGGCATATTCATCCACAATAACCAATAGTGCAAATTGCAACAGGAACTAAAGGAAAATCAAGCACTAAAATAAAAGGCCAATGACCCAAAGACACAGTGTAGTGGAAGATGCATTATTGGACAAAGGCTCCAAAAGTGCCCTCTGCCAGTACTTATTCATGATATAAAATAAAGCTGATGTTTGCCAGATTCAAGATACTTTTTACTGTCAGAGATCACTCATATAAACCAAGATCGATTGAGGAGTGAATGCGGGCAAAGACATAGGGTTTTAACATGCATTGGTTTCATTGACTCCTCTCTCACAGCTGCATAATTATTGGAGAGGAATAAATTTATCTTAAATAAATTGAGGTAAAGGTCCGTTATTCTACAATGTAAACAATAAAATGTGCAAATTAGATGCGAGTCATGCAGCTTTCCTAGTGAATAGAAAGAAAGCTGTGACCTCGACGTGATTTGAACACGCAACCTTCTGATCTGGAGTCAGACACGCTACCTTTGCGCCACGAGGTCAAGGAAACACCATCACTGGTACACTTTAGCCAGTGGAGGTAGAGGTTTTATTTCACAAGATTGGACAGCTGCATGACCAGTGTAACATTCCATTCCAGAATTTTACTTTCCCTTATTACCCTCATCTCCCACAAAGTTCACAAATTAAAGACTAGGTTTAAGGAGAGGGATGGAACAATCAAAGGCAGGCAAACTTCTGATAGAATCTCTGAGCTCTCTGCTTTCTTCAGAGCCTCAGCCACCTATGCAGGTTGCTGTTTTAGGGACTACCGAGTCTGTTGTCGAGCGATTTAAAGGCTCCACTGCTAAAGGTATTGCTGGTATCTCCTGTTTAGTATGCAACCATAATGTAAGCAAATGGAGAATATCGTGACAGTGACTGGTATGCTACTACAGGTTTGGATTCAACCAAGCCATCTAAACTTTCTCATAAACCTTTCAGAAGTAGTACAGCAGGGTTGATTGCACATAACAGCACTCTGACTGAGTTGCAGGGGTTTGCTGGCACAGAGTCGTAGGCCTACATGGAGCAAGTTGATGTAGTCCATTCTTCAGATAACAAGACACTCCACCTGAAGCTGAGTGTCTTCCTTAAACAGAAAGGGGTGGATTTTCATTATGTTGCTGATGAGGAAACTGCATATACCACTCAAATCAGCAGTATGAGTAGAGAATGATATTTGGTAGTCCGCTTGTAGCCCATGTTTGCATGCATGGTCAGAGTGACCAAAGTGTCTTCTAGGGAGAGCCTAAGCTTTTGAATTGGGGACGCATCTCCATTGACATGTAGAAGCTCATGTTGGCGAGATTTACATTCCAGTGATGATTCATTCTGTTTAAGAATGGCAGACATCTGATTGAGGACAGACTCTCCAAGAACTTTTGAAAGAAAAGACAGAAGTGACAGCATTTGGTAGGTGCAGAGAGTTGCTAAACAGCTCCTGAGTTGACAACAGAGAAAGATTCCTAACTAGTTCACAAAGAGACATTTAAAAAGACTTATCCCTCTGTGTGCAAGCTGCCTGGAGTTTTCCAATTTCAAGAATCCACTTAAATTTTAATCAATTTAAGTTTGTCAGTGGAGGATGTATTTGCTGATAACTTTCCCTTCCATTCGTTCTCAAAATTATGGAGTGGGTCCCTCGTGCATTTGATTCAAAGTTCAAGAATCAAATTTTCTTTTCCATTTTATATCTGCTTGTTCTAATCATAACAGCATAACCATACAAAGGATCAAATCTGTGCTGCAGTAGTTAGGTTCTCATAAACTTGCCTCTAAACCAGAAGGAAGAGAGCCACAGTAGTGGAATTCCTCTACTTCTCCAAAGATGACAAATGGACACGTGATGTAAATCAGTGGTGTCAAAATGGCTATCCGAGTCCAATTTCTCCACATCAAGGCAGGTTAAGTAGGCCTACCTTTTCATCCAAAATACTTACAGCACTTAGTAGGATGGCATATTCATCCACAATAACCAATAGTGCAAATTGCAACAGGAACTAAAGGAAAATCAAGCACTAAAATAAAAGGCCAATGACCCAAAGACACAGTGTAGTGGAAGATGCATTATTGGACAAAGGCTCCAAAAGTGCCCTCTGCCAGTACTTATTCATGATATAAAATAAAGCTGATGTTTGCCAGATTCAAGATACTTTTTACTGTCAGAGATCACTCATATAAACCAAGATCGATTGAGGAGTGAATGCGGGCAAAGACATAGGGTTTTAACATGCATTGGTTTCATTGACTCCTCTCTCACAGCTGCATAATTATTGGAGAGGAATAAATTTATCTTAAATAAATTGAGGTAAAGGTCCGTTATTCTACAATGTAAACAATAAAATGTGCAAATTAGATGCGAGTCATGCAGCTTTCCTAGTGAATAGAAAGAAAGCTGTGACCTCGACGTGATTTGAACACGCAACCTTCTGATCTGGAGTCAGACACGCTACCTTTGCGCCACGAGGTCAAGGAAACACCATCACTGGTACACTTTAGCCAGTGGAGGTAGAGGTTTTATTTCACAAGATTGGACAGCTGCATGACCAGTGTAACATTCCATTCCAGAATTTTACTTTCCCTTATTACCCTCATCTCCCACAAAGTTCACAAATTAAAGACTAGGTTTAAGGAGAGGGATGGAACAATCAAAGGCAGGCAAACTTCTGATAGAATCTCTGAGCTCTCTGCTTTCTTCAGAGCCTCAGCCACCTATGCAGGTTGCTGTTTTAGGGACTACCGAGTCTGTTGTCGAGCGATTTAAAGGCTCCACTGCTAAAGGTATTGCTGGTATCTCCTGTTTAGTATGCAACCATAATGTAAGCAAATGGAGAATATCGTGACAGTGACTGGTATGCTACTACAGGTTTGGATTCAACCAAGCCATCTAAACTTTCTCATAAACCTTTGAGAAGTAGTACAGCAGGGTTGATTGCACATAACAGCACTCTGACTGAGTTGCAGGGGTTTGCTGGCACAGAGTCGTAGGCCTACATGGAGCAAGTTGATGTAGTCCATTCTTCAGATAACAAGACACTCCACCTGAAGCTGAGTGTCTTCCTTAAACAGAAAGGGGTGGATTTTCATTATGTTGCTGATGAGGAAACTGCATATACCACTCAAATCAGCAGTATGAGTAGAGAATGATATTTGGTAGTCCGCTTGTAGCCCATGTTTGCATGCATGGTCAGAGTGACCAAAGTGTCTTCTAGGGAGAGCCTAAGCTTTTGAATTGGGGACGCATCTCCATTGACATGTAGAAGCTGATGTTGGCGAGATTTACATTCCAGTGATGATTCATTCTGTTTAAGAATGGCAGACATCTGATTGAGGACAGACTCTCCAAGAACTTTTGAAAGAAAAGACAGAAGTGACAGCATTTGGTAGGTGCAGAGAGTTGCTAAACAGCTCCTGAGTTGACAACAGAGAAAGATTCCTAACTAGTTCACAAAGAGACATTTAAAAAGACTTATCCCTCTGTGTGCAAGCTGCCTGGAGTTTTCCAATTTCAAGAATCCACTTAAATTTTAATCAATTTAAGTTTGTCAGTGGAGGATGTATTTGCTGATAACTTTCCCTTCCATTCGTTCTCAAAATTATGGAGTGGGTCCCTCGTGCATTTGATTCAAAGTTCAAGAATCAAATTTTCTTTTCCATTTTATATCTGCTTGTTCTAATCATAACAGCATAACCATACAAAGGATCAAATCTGTGCTGCAGTAGTTAGGTTCTCATAAACTTGCCTCTAAACCAGAAGGAAGAGAGCCACAGTAGTGGAATTCCTCTACTTCTCCAAAGATGACAAATGGACACGTGATGTAAATCAGTGGTGTCAAAATGGCTATCTGAGTCCAATTTCTCCACATCAAGGCAGGTTAAGTAGGCCTACCTTTTCATCCAAAATACTTACAGCACTTAGTAGGATGGCATATTCATCCACAATAACCAATAGTGCAAATTGCAACAGGAACTAAAGGAAAATCAAGCACTAAAATAAAAGGCCAATGACCCAAAGACACAGTGTAGTGGAAGATGCATTATTGGACAAAGGCTCCAAAAGTGCCCTCTGCCAGTACTTATTCATGATATAAAATAAAGCTGATGTTTGCCAGATTCAAGATACTTTTTACTGTCAGAGATCACTCATATAAACCAAGATCGATTGAGGAGTGAATGCGGGCAAAGACATAGGGTTTTAACATGCATTGGTTTCATTGACTCCTCTCTCACAGCTGCATAATTATTGGAGAGGAATAAATTTATCTTAAATAAATTGAGGTAAAGGTCCGTTATTCTACAATGTAAACAATAAAATGTGCAAATTAGATGCGAGTCATGCAACTTTCCTAGTGAATAGAAAGAAAGCTGTGACCTCGACGTGATTTGAACACGCAACCTTCTGATCTGGAGTCAGACACGCTACCTTTGCGCCACGAGGTCAAGGAAACACCATCACTGGTACACTTTAGCCAGTGGAGGTAGAGGTTTTATTTCACAAGATTGGACAGCTGCATGACCAGTGTAACATTCCATTCCAGAATTTTACTTTCCCTTATTACCCTCATCTCCCACAAAGTTCACAAATTAAAGACTAGGTTTAAGGAGAGGGATGGAACAATCAAAGGCAGGCAAACTTCTGATAGAATCTCTGAGCTCTCTGCTTTCTTCAGAGCCTCAGCCACCTATGCAGGTTGCTGTTTTAGGGACTACCGAGTCTGTTGTCGAGCGATTTAAAGGCTCCACTGCTAAAGGTATTGCTGGTATCTCCTGTTTAGTATGCAACCATAATGTAAGCAAATGGAGAATATCGTGACAGTGACTGGTATGCTACTACAGGTTTGGATTCAACCAAGCCATCTAAACTTTGTCATAAACCTTTGCGAAGTAGTACACCAGGGTTGATTGCACATAACAGCACTCTGACTGAGTTGCAGGGGTCTGCTGGCACCGAGTTGTAGGCCTACATGGAGCAACTTGATGTAGTCCATTCTTTAGATAACAAGACACTGCACCTGAAGCTGAGTGTCTTCCTTGGACAGAAAGGGGTGGATTTTCATTATGTTGTTTATGAGGAAACTGCATGTACCACTCAAATCAGCAGTATGAGTATAGAATGATATTTGGTAGTCCGCTTGTAGCCCATGTTTGCATGCATTGTCCGAGTGACCAAAGTGTCTTCTAGGGAGATCCTAAGGTTTTGAATTGGGGATGCATCTCCATGGACATGTAGAAGCTGATGTTGCTGAGATTTACATTCCAGTGATGATTCATTCAGGAGAATGTATTTGCTGACAACTTTCCCTTCCATTTGTTCTCAACATTAAGGAGTGGGTCCCTCGTGCATTTGAATCCAAATTCAAGAATCAAATTTTCTTTTCCATTTTATATCTGCTTGTTCTAATCATAACATCATAACCATACAAAGGATCAAACCTGCGCTGCAGTAGTTAGGTTCTCATAAATAGGTATGTAAAAACCTTCAAATCTTCATGATATATGGTCATGTTGCTCCAGCGGCAAGTCTTGTAACCAAGCTGCTTATTCCACACACAACCAGGTTTTGATTAGCAATGCATACATTTCCTTGCAAGAAAATTGGCAATTCTAAATTCCTCAAGTCTTCAAGTTAGAAAACCACTATGGTCATGGTCAACCACCAGAAGCCTTGGAACTCTTGTAATCATATAATATCATATAATATAATGCCACTGAAGGATTGGGAGCCAAGGGTCTAGGCTAGCAAGCTATAACCTGCTGGCATGTCACACAGTTTACGGACTCTTTGATAAAGTTTTGGGTCCACCCCTTTGGGTAATCAAAGGGTGACCTTCCACATATCAGAAAATAACACTGTCCACTTCACAATCAAGAACCACAAGAAAGTAAATAATACACAGTTCTCGTTAGGACACAATCTCTATTTCTGTGCATGGAAACAATGAAAAAGAACATGTTATTGAAATAATCCTACAAGAGGGAAGTTTGGTAACTGCATGGCCTTTGTGAGTATGCACGTTTAAAATGGAGATGGAAGCTTCTGCAATGCTGTGAACAGTATTCACCTTAAAAATAACCTCTACATGAAAGCATCCTGTCATTATTATTTCTTTAGTGTTTTTACAAAAGGCAAGAAAATGAAACTTCAGCAATGCCGCTTTCATGTTTAGCTCTTTTAAAGCATTCCTAGTAAGATGACCACTCACAAGCCATTAAAATTTTACAAGGATTGAGATACATTTTATATCCATTTTATTTTATATAACCATGCTATTAAATGACTCTGAAAGGGCAAATTATTTTCTTCTCATTGTGTTCTTTGCTCATTTTTTGGATAAAACAGACTGCAAGTTGCAAGTGTAAAATGACAAATCTTAAAGGACAGAAAAGCAGCTTTCAAATTGACAAGAAACAGGACATGCCAATGTTTGCTAGAGATCTACAAAATACAGAATGCAATCTGTGCATTATTGTATATGCACTATTTAATCAACATTGCACATTTGTTGAAATTAGTAGTGATGTACCATTTTCCTTTATTATGCAATGTGGAGAGCTCATGACGCATCCTCCGTATAGCTGTAATGACCACACTACTACTGAAACTGTGAGAGCTGTCAGCATAAATGGAATTCATAATTCTGCACAAATGGTTTTGAAATGTAATTCAATAGTTGGCTGCAGACTAACCATTTGATTTGGTCAAAGAAGCCATCCTGGAGGCACGCAGATGACTTGCATCCTCCCAATGAAATTATAGCAGGCTAGATGTCTGGCAGTGTCATGGAGTCCAAGTCCTGTAGTCTGAAATGTGTTGGCATCTGATTATGCCCGCCACTGAGATACCACAAACTAAGGACTCTGGATTCCAAGACAGAGTTGTGCACTGTAAACCATACATCAATTTGAAAACTTCAAATGTCAAGTATTTTGTGCATGGCATTAGGGAAGCAGCAGGTCCCCAAAACATTTGCTATCAGAAATGTTTTTATCATTGAAAAACATTACAAATTCTAGACTTCAGAATGTGAGCATCAGTCCCACTAACTCTCACATGCTAAAAGAGCGCTCTGTCACTTGAGCTAATTTGCCTAGAGTCTCCTATCAGAAATTATTTCATAAAAGAAAAACACTACAATTTATAGACTTGAGAATATGAGTATCAATCCCACTAACTCTCACATGCAAAAACAGCACTCTTGAGCTAATTCTTCTAGAGTGGTCCTTTTTTGCAGAATGGACAAAAGCTGAAGATGCAGTGGAATGATCATTGTATAGGAGATCTTACCAAATCCTGCATCCACCCTAAATGTCTCATCTAGCTGTGAACTCGAAAAAGCTTACTCCTGAAAACACAGGAATAGTTCTTGATGCTTCTGATATGCACTGTAAACAGTATAAAATTTGAGATATGTCAGAACTGGCAGCCATTGTCTCTAGCTGTCTCTTTTTAATGAGTTAACCATTGTTTACAGAATAACTTTCTATGACTTCAAATACTTCCAAGAATTAAAACTTGCAGAGTTCTGTAGGTAGACACATTGTCTCTGTAGGTTTGACATGTTCATTTGACAAACTAGCTAAAATAGTATGTTTTGGTATGGATAAACTGACTCTTAGCCCTAGACAAAAAAGTGCTCCAAATCTTTCTGCTTGTTCGTGGAGCAAGGAACCAAATTTCCAAAGATGGAGGAGGTATGGTTGAAGATAGAGGAAAATGCCTACTCTGGGTTCTGGAAGAAAATCTGATATTTGAAATATGTCCCTAAGCATTTTATATTCCTTGGCTCACAGAATCAGACATTACATTTTTGTTGTTATGGCAGATTTCATGGTGTAATAGACAGCACTCTGTAACTCACAGCAATAAAGCTCAGTGGACTTTGCAATTGATGATTATTTGTTTCGTTACTGTGTCCAACTGCACTGAATTGCTCTTGAACAACAGCTTCTGCACAAATGGTTTTGAAATTTAATTCAATAGTTTGCTGCAGAATAACCATTTGTAGGAGGGAACGGTATTTGTCAAGTTTCACCTTTGCTCGGTCGAAAAGTGCACGTAACCTTATTCACGCACATGTCTACAATTTTAATGGAAAGAATCCCTTCAATGCTGTACAGAGGACACCAAGGGTGCACTTTCAATGCTGGGTAGCTCAGTTAGTCAGAGAATGGTGCTAATAATGCCAAGGTCATGGGTTCAAACAGTGTATACAGGCCATTTAGATTTTTTCTGATGAACGACCCCTAGCCAACAAACAGGGCATTTAAAAAAAAAAACGCTCCTGTTTGCACTTGTGCCACTTCTAACATCGCTTGAAAATCACAGTCCACTAAGAGATGTTCCAAGAACAGAAAATTTATATTTTAATCCGGACTTCACAGTTAGCAATTTTAGCCATGGATTTCTGCTTGTTTAAAAAATTTTGGAGTTCACCAAGAAAAGTATCAGAGGCAAATTGGCATTAGTGTAAGGCTCCATTACATCATGACATCTAACAATAGCATAAAAAAGGAACATCTCATTCATTTTTCAGTAAAGGAATGTAAAGGTTTGTGAAATACTTAAAAAAGAAAACTATCTGATGAGGAGCTCTGTCTGGCAGAGACCCCAAAACCCAAGATTGAACTGGGGAACTTTAGATATTCAGAGCTATTTCAGATAGTAGCAGCCTTTTTTTGGCTGGTTCTAATTAAACATTACCAATGAATTTAGGTCCATTTACAATAATATGATGTGTACTTAGAAAATAATGACTTTACCGCTGTGAAATCCATGCACCGGACAGGCAGGACCTCACGGTACAGTCCTGCCTTGAGGTGCACTTTCACTTCCATTAAATATTTGTGCATAAATGGTATGACAAGAAAATACTTCTTGACCATCTCTGGACTACATTCTTACCATTTATAGTCACTGCACCAAGTCTCAAGTGATACTGGATAGGGAAGATTATTTTCCCCCGAATTTTAACATCTCGCATCATCCATACCTCCAGATTTGTCAATCTGTTTCTTAGCATCACGTATAAGCAAAAAGGCACTGAGCACATTTTCCTCACACCGCGAGTGGAGCTAACCATCAGTGACAGAATAGATTTCTACAACTTTGCAGAGCAAGTTTGTTCAAGTTGCCAGCATGAAAAAACATTTTAAGATGATGTTGGATTTGGTAGGCTGTCATATTCAATCAATCTTCAGCCATAAGCTTATGTTTGCGTGCCAATGAAAAGAGAAGGCAGAGGGAAGGAGAATGAGCTCAAGTGGTAGGGAGGCTATGGAAGGAGGGAGGTAGGGAGGCTGGTACACATGTGGCTGGACAAGCAGCATTTGACCCATACTCTGGTGGGAGGCTGGGAATACATGCAGCCAGACGATTATAATGGCGACCCCGCCTCCCCAACCTCCCTCCCTCCTGAGTTTTGCTCCCTCCCTGCCTGCCTCCCCCACATCTGCCCGCCTCCCCAGTGTCCCTCTCTCCCTCCCTCCCTCCCTCCCTCCCTCCAAGTGTGCTCACCTGCTTCCCCAGCCTCACTCCATGCCTGCCTGCCAACCTCCCCAGCCTTTCTGCTTACCCTCCCATGCACCGACTTGTCTGCATGCCCAGCTTACTCACCTGCCTACCTGCCTGCCTCTGCAGCCTCCCTCCCTCCCTACCTACCTGCCTCCCTCTCCAGCCTCCCTACCTGCCTGCTTGCCTGCCTCTGCAGCCTCCCTCCCTCCCTGCCTGACTGCCTGGCACAGTGATGCGTTCACCCTTGCCATGCTCATTCCTTCGTTGTGCAGCAAGCATGAGATGGGGAGTCATATAATTCTGATGGCTCGGACAATTTAGAACTGATTCCTGATTCCCATGACTTTGATTCATGATTGAAAAGCTGATTAAGTGTTGGAGAACAGATCTTCTTTATAAGTGGCCGCGAATGGACATGCTTTCGCTGTTAAAGTGTGTTTTTCCTAGTATCATACTCTCTCAAATTCACTATTAATTTTAGTTGTCTTAGGTTTATAGTCTTAGACTGCTTCCTGTATATCTAACGCAAAAATTTGTGTTTCCTATTGCAGAGCCAAGATTATTCTTGTTAAAGGTTAAAGAGAGCATTATTAAATTATTAAAATAATTTCATTCTGGTTACCATAATATTAAGAATGGGATGCTTTGAGAATACCAACTCCTGACAGAAACAGAAACGCTATAGTAGAGATGATACATGGATGAAAATAGAAACATTTACTCACATCTGCAGAAAAAGCTGCAACATCTCTCTACTCCTTCCATGTCTGCTGTTCCTCCCTTATCTTCCTCAGCCACTCTCCCAGCGTCTCCTTATCTGCTGCCTTGTGGTGTCCCGTGTGGAAGAAGGGGTAACTGACACTGTGATGTGGGGGAATGCTGCTGACATCTTTGTTGTTGGTTAAAAGGATGGATTCTGTTTTAATGAAAATCCATGTCAGTTTAAAACCTGGGTAACCTGGTAAACCACAGTAAATTTTCAGCTCATGAGGCACAACATTAGAAATACCCAAAACAATTTCTGTTACCCCACATTTGCCCTTTTAAACCATAGCTGCAGTTTACACTGTCCCCACCACTTTGTGATCTATGTGATTTTGTCCCCACCACTTCTTGAAAGTGAATTAAGAAAATATTAGTATTTGCTTCACATGCTTATTTTCGCTTCATTTATTTAAAATGATTCAATTAATACGATGTTTTGGTCTATAAATCTAATCGTATTATGTTCTTAATGACAATCAGAACACATTCTTGCTAATATGTTGTCACGATGGCGCAACTGACATTCCTTGAAATATTGATTTCGGACCTGTTTGTTGAGCTGTGACTGTTATATTTGAAAATAAAATGTATGTCTATGTTTAATGTGCCTCGTCCCCACATCCTGTTTAACCCTTCAACATTATAGAAACACCGACCTACCAAGGAAGCCTAGGAAAGGCAAAAAGAAGAAGGGGAGGAAAGGAAGTCAATGCCCTCCCACAGCACGTGCAGTGAAGTCTCCCATGTTCTTGGGCACCCTCCTGACTGCAGGTGCAGAAGCAGGGGAGTCATACGGAACCCTGGCGGGCGACCGGGACTGGTATAACAATTTCCAGTCCTCGGAGTTGGACTCTGTGGATGCCTACTGTCCAGCGGAGAGACCTTCCCTCATCCTGGCCTCACTTCATGGAACTACAGGGAGGGAGGAACCGGCTGAACAATTTTGGAGGGGCCCTGTATATGGTCCGGGATCGGACATTGCAGAGTCCTGCGGAGAACAGCTGGACCAAGAGGACCGGTACTCGGAGATGGACTGTGCTGGGACCTATGACCCCTGCCTGGATGATCATAGGGGCTACACAGATTACGGACAGACAGAGGAGTGCAGCAATGTCTGTCTGCAGTCAGATAGGGGTTCCGATCGTGAGGAGGATGCGGCAATGAAGGTAGAAGAGGGCCCTTATAGCGATCTTCCCTCCCACAGTGACGCCAAAATCTCCAACAGCGAGAAGCCTCCAGTACCTAAGGCACCACCCAGGGTACACCGCCCACGAGCGAGCAGGCAGCCCCGGGTACCTAGCAGGGAGGCATCGTCGTCAGAAGAGGACACTCCTCCATCTAAGGCGAAGAGCCCCAGGGCGCATGCGCATATGCCTAAGCCTCATGGAGGAAAGAAGGCAGCAGCACCACTGCCAGCACCGGAACTGGGCAACACAGCTGGTGCGCTTCCTGAAGTGCAAGCGCTGAAACCAGGACAATCACCGCTACCTAAGCTGATGAGGGACACTCCCCGCCAAGCTGGTCGGTCTCCGACCCAGCCGATGACTGGGGCACCGCCTGGGGTTCCTTCCCCTTTCCTCGGACTATTGAATGTGTGTGGTGTTGTTCATGTGCCTGTCCCTGACACCGTGTCTGTCCCTATTACACTAAATGTACCGGTCACTTTGTTCCCCTTTGTGTCTGTGCCCGTGCCCGTTAGGGTGTGCGTCCCTGTGTCTGTCATCGTCTTGGTCCCTGTCCTTCCCCCCGCTACCCTGCTTGCGCTGGTCTGTGGCATGTTGTCCGGTCCTCCAATGTCACCTCTTGGCGTTGGTCTCGGGGCTGCAGCCCGATAGGGGAGTTGCGCCCTTGGCGGGGGGCTCTGTTATGGTACGGCCCCTCCCCCCTCAAGTAAGTGTGTGTGTGTGTGTGTGTCTGTATCGCCCTCTTGTGTCATTCACCTGATCCTTGCTGTGTATAATTGTCATGCGTGTATATAAGTCTCATGTTGTATCGTTGAAGTTGTCGGTGTTTGACCCCAGTAGTGTGTTTGTTGAGTTGTGAGTGTTATATTTGAAAATAAAACATATGTCTATGTTTAACATGCCTCGTCCCCGCATCCTATTTAACCTTTCAACGTTACAGGAATCTTACTGTTGAAATGTATTGATCAGGAAAGGGGTTCAAAAGAATTTCCAAGCTATTAAATATGCTATAGAACACATTGAAGATAATCATTGTGCCTCCCGCAAGGCACGTGGTTTGGCCCGCCACATGACTTGGGAGGATATGTTTGTGGTCACGCCTGCATACACCTGCACCTTGTCTTGTCTGTGTATTTAAACCTGTGTCAAGGTGTGCAGTGCGTTGGTCATTGTTATTGTAGCATGTTTGTAACTATATGTATCGAGTCTTGACTGTTTGTTTAAATATTGTGTTAAATGTTAAAAGTCGTTAGTTTTTAGTGTGCTTATGTTCATTGTTTGAATAAATGGTTTGAATAAATGTTCCTCCATGTCGAAGAAGTCTGTACATCCTGCTCCACGCCCTACAGCACTCGCGATACCGCATTACAGAATGACCAACCACCACAGGACGCCTACTTCCTAGTAGGAGGTTCGTGGACACCCCCTGCACTGCCGCCTGGATCCCAGGATATTGGGGAGAGGACTGTGTTCACTGTCCATGTTTTCTCCAGAGGCGGAGGAGAACACTCCCAGGAATTTCTTGGGGGTGGCCTGAGACTGTTGAACCTGGGCCGAGGAGGACCGAGGGGCACCACGGCGACCAGACAGAGGGCGGTCAGGTGGAGCCAGCGAGATCTCCTGAGTCCCTTCCCCTCATTGGACTCGACAGCGAGACTGGAAGGGTCTGCCCAAAGCCTCGGAGGCAAACCACCTCTGGGACGCTCCTAGAGCGGTGGGAGAGGGGAGGTAGCACGTCTGGAACCGGGGCGGACGTGCACCCCCGCGTGTCTGTTGAGGCCACGGACAAATCAAGGTGCCTGTGGGGATGGCAGGCACCACATCACAGCGCCTTATGTTTGTGTGAGGGCGCTATTGCGTGCTTGTGTTTGCACCTTTTGTTTGTACAGGCGCAACGACTTGTGGAGCATACCGGACCACCCTAAGAGAGGCAGGGAAGCTGCCTTTCTCCCTCTCACTGTGAGGTCTTCCTTGCTGATGGCACCTAGCCCGCCTGATACTGGGTGGGCGCCGGGCACTGCCATGCTGTGTGTTTATGTGTACACAGCGCCCGGAGGTTCGTGTTCATTGGATGGACACTTCGGGAGCCATGCCCCTTGGGAGGGGGTTCTGTCACGGAACGCTTGCCTCCCACGAGGCACGTGTTTTGAACTGCCACGTGACTTGGGAGGATATGTTTGTGGCCATGCCTGCACACACCTGCATCTTGTCTTGTCTGTGTATTTAACCCTGTGTCAAGGTGTGCAGTGCGTTGGTCATTGTTATTGTATGTAATTTGTGAATGTAGTTTTAGTAGTCTTGCCCAAGGACTCTTATTGGTATAGCATTGATCACTTTCCCAGATGGGGTTTGCACCCCAGTATACAATGGGAGATGCAGTGTTGTTACCCACTACTCTAAACACTACTTTTTATAGGGCCATTCTCCCCTCTTTCCAGCTGGTGTACAACCTTTAGTTTTTAGGTCTGGGGTGGAGGGTACCATGCATTGTGAGGAGTTTTCTGGTCTTGACATCAACAGCTACCATTTCTTCTCTTGGCCAGCTTATTGTGCCTGCTGGGTATCTGATGACTGGCAGGGCACACGTGTTTATGGCTTTCGTGTTACTGTTCCCATTCAACCGGCTCTTAAGGACTTGCCTTACCTTATGGAGGTACTTGGATGTTCCTGTCCATCTTGTTTCTGCCTCATGATACCTGTGTGATTGGAGAATCACAAGGCATTTGTACCTCTCCTCCAGGTCTGTTATACAGCCTTATGGAAGTTCAATTCCCTCTGTCCTGATCACTATTTCTCTTTTTAGTCGATCAGTCAATCACACTTCTCGAGCATGCATAATATTCCTGTCTCCTTCATTTACATTCTGCCCAGGTGGATCAATGAGTCAGTGTCCCTTTCTGTCTTGGCATACAGCTTAATGTCATCTATGTACAGGAGGTGACTCATCCCTATACATGTGGTTGTTCTGCTCCTGAATCTGTATCTGAAAGCAGTCTTATTGATGCATTGGTTTTATATGATGCTTCATTCTGTCACATGCTTTTTTAGTACTGTGCTGTTTCTGCTCTGGGTACATCCACAGTCAGTGTTCTCTTGCACTGCAACTGGGAGTATAGTTTGGATGGTTGATTGGTGAAGAGGGCATTTAGTTTTTTGGCTACTACTTCTTTTGTGTATCTCTTTGGACATGAATATTAACACTAACAATGACTGACATCTCACTCTCAAACACAGGGGTTTAGATACATAAATAACAATGTGTGTAACAAGGTGCAGGTGTGATGACTTACAATGACACGGGGGGTGTGGTTACAAACAAGGGCATTAATTTTTGGCTACTGCTTCTTGTGTGTATATCTGCAGACTGGACAAATATTTAACAAATATTGTATTCCATTTAAAAATACTATTTTCTGTAATTAATGTACTGGCTGTTACCTCAGTGACTGATGTTGCGATATGCGTGTTTGTTAAAATGTCACAGTTTGGTGCACTGGTTGGTGCTGCCTATATGCTAATATTGATTCTGTACTTCATATTTATTGGTTATGCTTATGTTGATTTTTTTGTGTTGCACCATGGTCTATGAGGAATGTTATTTAATTTCACTATATACCTGTTTATAGCTGGAAAGACAATAAAAAGCCTTTTGACCTCTGTTTACCAGACTCTAGATCCTCACATATGGGTTACCCATTGTATTTCTTCTGTTGTAGCCAGGCCCCACTTTTGATCTTTATGCCCTTCTAAAGATCTCTCAACTTGTTGACTTTGAGTTGGCTTTATCTTGGTTTCAAGCCTCTGTTTTCAAGGGGCACAGTGGAAGTGGCCTGTTGCTTGTATTCTGTATCCTATGATCTTGAGCATAACTACTGCAGTGGCGTGTACCACTTTGTTGGTTTCAGTTTTTGGTATTGTGCTTATTGCGGCATTTACATTTGCAAGCATACTGTCTGATGGTAGCTTGCTACTAAGCTAGGTGAGCCTCAAGCAGTAGTTACCTTAGTCATGATCATCATCTGCATGGCCACAGATGGACCACACAATTTCCACATTACGGTTTATCTCTGGTGGGTTGCAGTTAATGATCTTTGTGCTTTTCATTATTTAACTGTTCTCTTGTTTTTACTCTAATGTCCAAAATGTGTTTTCTTCACTCTCCTCTACTTTAATTTATAAACACAAAATTATGTGGGCCTATTTTTGGTTTATACATTATTAATTTTCCATCACTCTTCCATAGCCTGTTATTACTTTTCCAACAACTTGGACTGCTTAATTTTATTCAGTGACGTGGAGCGATGACTAAGCAGATGCATATGTGGGGCCTGTGGGGTGGGCTTGTAATAAATGCTTTTGAGCTGTTTCATTCTAATAGTTTAGAAGGGCGCAGATCTGCAAACTCCATCACAGTTGGGACATTTGTGTCACGGAATACTCCTCCCCCCACGAGTCACGTGGTATGGCCCGCTGCATGCAGGGGGATTCACGATTATCTAATTTGTAACCACGCCCCCCTGGACTAGCACACACCTGCATGGGGTTTAGTGTTAAGTGTTTGTCTGTATTTAAATCCCTGTCAATGTATGCTCCCTTGTTGGTCATTGTCTATGTAGATGTGGCTGTCAATGTCTATGTAGTGGTAATGTTCATTTGTGTAGCCACCTTCAATGTTTATATAATCCTTGGTAATGTTAAGTGTGTATTCATGTTCATCTTTAATGTTATGTGTGTTATGAATGCCACTGTTGTCGTCTACATCGTGTGTTAATAAACGTCTGTCAAAGTCAAGGGATTCTGTGTGTCCTGCTCCGTGCCCTGCAGAACTTGGATGCTAACTCCTTTGATGGGAAACGGACTTCCTACAGTGATGTGCCTAAGGACATCTCAAGCTGCTACCGGGATCCCTGGATCTTGGGGAGAGGACTGTGACTGGTGTTTGCGGTCACTCTAGAGGGGGAGTGGAATGCCCTGTGGAATTTCCTCAGGGGGCGGGCCTAGGTCTACCAAGCCAGGACCGCGGAGAGCCGAGGGGCTCCATGGGGACGCGAATGAAGGTGGTTTGGTGGAGCCAGCTAAGTCTCTGGCTAGCAAGGGAAAAGCCTAAGTTCTTCCTCTTCCACGTACATGCCAGGAATACTGGATGGGTCCGCTTAAGTCCCTGGCGCTGAACTGCTTTTGGGGCGCTCCTCTGAAGTGGCTGGCAAAAGGAGGACCTTTAGGGGGAGTAGTAGAGCCGGGGTGGACGTGCACCCCTGTGTGTCCAGTGGGGCCAAGGACACGCCTCCAGCGTCTGCACTGCTAGCGGGTGCTGCGTTACTGTGCCTTATGTGTGTGTCTGTAGATGCATTTGTTTGTGTGTCCGCACCTTTTGTGTGTCTACAGGCACATCGTCATGATATGTGGAGGGCACCAGACTGCCCTGAGAGTCATGGACTCTTGCCTTTCTGCTTCCTACAGAGAGGTGTTCCTTGTTGCCAGTTCCTAGCCTGCCTTGTGTTGGGTGGGCACCAGGCCTTACCATTAGTTGTATTTGTGTGTATGTATACACGGCAGCCTGGGGTTCGCAGTCCCGGGATGGGTGCGTCAGGAGCCGTGCCCCTTGGGAGGGGGTACTGTCACGGAATGGTCCCCACCCCCACTAGTCACGTAGTATGGCCCGCTGCATGCAGAGGGATTAACGTTTGTCTTTTCTGACCACGCCCTCCTTGATGGCACACACCTGCACAGGGTTTAGTGTTGTATGTCTGTATTTAAACCCCTTCCTCATTGGTCATTGTTTGTGTAGCCTCTGTTAATGTTTTGGTCATTGTCATTAGTGTTATGTAACGTTATGTTTATTCATGTTCATCGTCAATGTTATGTGCGAGTGCCACCATTGTCGTATATGTTGTATGTCAATAAGTGTTTGTCAAAGTCGCAGGAGTCTGCGCATCCTGCTCTGCGCACTGCGGCACTCGGCCGTCAAGGTCTGAAAATCACATGGACCATAAACTTTTTTAAATAACATAAATCTAAGTCTAGTTTTATCCCTCTTGCAAATTTTGCTGTTTATATTTTACACTCTGTTTTATCAGTTTTTATGTCATATGATGTTATTATCCAGTGTTTTATCTTTATGTTTGTAATGTTCTTTATCATGATTGTGTTTTTCAATCTATTGTCCTCATCTTCAATTCATAGTGAGCCACAATTGCTGCAGATGTCCTTTTCCTTTCCTCCCATTCTTTGCCCTTCTCATCTCTGCCTTCAAGTTCTTGAGCTTTTTTCAGCTCCTTCTGGCATTTTTCTGCCTCCTTGGCTGATTTTCTTTGCTCTTTGGCTGTTTCAACTGTTTCTGATTCATCTCCTCCAACATTGCGAACAGTCTCATCACCCTCTCCCGGTGTGCCCGTCTTTCCTTCCATACGTTTTCCAATTTCTTATGTTCCTTAATTTCCATTCACTTCTCTTTTTCTATTGCCTTTCTCTCTTTCTCTCTGACTTTTTCAATCTTTTTCAGAATGTTTGACAGGTTTTTTTCCATCTTCTTTTTCAGGGCCTCTTCACTTGTTTGCTGGACTCCATCCTCTTCTTCCTCCATAAGAACTGCCTGTAATTCCTCCACTCCCAACTTAAACCAGGAAATCCAGCCTCTCTGAGGGAACAAACCAAATAATTAAGCTCTTAACCAACAATTAAGCTCTCCTATTCATAACGGCCCAGACAACTGCTGCCACACATACTGCTGTCATTGTGACTGCTTAGACTGCTACCTGTACACCTAACACAAACATGAATGTTTCATATTGCACTACATGTGACCTACATTTTGTCCCCACCACTGTACTAAGAAAATTTTAGTATTTCCTTCACAAGCTTGTTTTTGCTTCATTTATTAAAAATAATTCAATTAATATGTTGCTTTGGTCTATAAATCTAATTGTATTATGTTCTTATGTTCTATTTATTTTGAAAACATATTAGCACAAACATACAATCAGATCATGTTCGTGCTAATATGTTTTCAAAATAAATAGAAAAGCATTGTACTACAAATATTTATTAAACCATAGTTTTAGTTTTGAGAAGCTGGCAAGATTGGAGTCACACGCAACTACACATTTAGTGCTTTATTGGGCAGAACAAAGGCTAGATAAAACAATCCAAAACAGGACAGGCGAAAAGGCAGGAACTGTAATAACAGGTATCAGATGCATTCGCTGTACCAAATGAAACTTCTTGAAAGTGTATTAAAAAAATATTAGTATTTCCTTGACAAGCTTGTTTTTGCTTCATTTATTAAAAATAATTCAATGAATATGTTGTTTTGGTCTATAAATCATTTAATGACAATCAGAACATGTTTGTGCTAATATGTTGTCACGATAGCGAAATAAGAAGGGATGTTGCACGGAACTAGACATTTAGGGCTTTATTGAGCAGAGTAAAGACTAGATAAAACAATCCAAAACATGACAGGCGAAAATGCAGGAACCGTAATAACAGGTATAGGTCATAATCTTAAAACAAGCAATAAATTGCAAACAAGGCTGAGATGTGTTCATTGTACAAAATGAGACTAACTGTATTATGTTCCTAATGATAATCAGAACAGTTTCATGTTAATATGATGTCCCGATGGAGAAATAGTAAACGCAGTAACATTTCTTGAAATATTGTTTTATCAAACTAAATAGAATTTTTTTTTACTAAAATCAAGGTCATAGTAACAGTACATTTTGTGAGGATACAGCCCCCATTATTGAGTCCCCCCATTATAGGTTCAGAATGTCCCCCACAATATACTGAAGTAAAAGATAAATTTATTCCAAACCAGTAACTTTACTCAATGTTAGGAGCTGTCAATGTTCACATCTGTTGTTGATGGGACACTTATTATTGTAACACCTACCACTGCTAACGTCTCTCACCTGCAGGAAAAGATAACATTAATATCAGTACATCATTTTGCACTGAAACTGTAATTGTAGAAATAAATAATATATTACTAAAAAGTGTCAGTAATTATATGAAGTGAAAATAGATTTTGGGTGAGAATTGGTCAATTTGTGAATGCGAAATCAATCAACCATCACTACTGACGTTAGTTATCATAGCTAAATTTCCTGGGAAGATAATTAGTCACACATTCATGCAGCATCCAACAATGGTCACAGTCATATCCAACTAGCATTAATGTTTTTATATTTCGTTATATTTGTTAGAAATCTTACTTGAAGTGTCAGTAATGTGTTAGTCATTGCAGTGATACATGCATGCATGTTCAAGTAACCCATGATTTTACTCATCCTTTTACACTTGAGGTAGATACCAGTGGTAGTGGAGCTGGTGCTGTCCTCCTACAGAAGGACACACGGCCTAGATCACCCTATTTGTTATTTCTCTTGAAAGTTTGTGAAAATCCAGCTAGCCTACCGCACTATTGAAAAGGAAGCCCTCGTACTACTTCTAGTATTGCAACATTTCGAGGCGTACCTTGGTAGTCTGTATCCCATCACAGTAGACACTGATCACAATCCGCTCGTGTTCTTACAGAATATGGTTAATGCCAGTCAACGATTAATGTGTTGGTCTCATCCAAGGGTTTGATATTGACAGATGCTTTTTCCAAATGTTGATGATTTTGGCTGGATTTGTTGTTTGTGTGCTGGAACGTCCTTTGGAAGTCCACGCTTATGGGGGGTGGGTGTTACCGAAAGATGGATGTGTGTGTGAGTGTGTTTCAGTTTCACTGCCAGGATTTCCCCCCATATGAGACTCTGCCCCACTCCTCGCCAGGTTTTCAAGCTAACTGCTCCTGCTGTTTAATGGCCTCTCCAAGAAAAGAGAAGGAGGAAGAGAAGGGAAAGTTTTGTTGCTTTGGTGTTTGTTAGGCTTATGGAGTCAATTTTGTATGACTTTTGTGTATGACCTGGTTTTTCGCCATTTTTGGATTTCATTCTTTGGCTTTGTCCCTCCTGCTTTGGTAGCTGCTGTATATATACACATAGATATTGTATAGAGGGTGTTAATATTGTGTTGGTAATTGGTAATTTGATGTTGGAGACTGGTGGTAGGGAGTGACTGCTATTTTTGTTGGGTGTGGGTTTGGCTTCTGCTTATGTGTCAGGTAGTTAGATAGATCTAACTACTCTGTTGTACATTTCTTTTGTTTGTTAGGCTTATCTAGTGTGTATTTTTCTTTCATTAGTGTGGGTTTTGTTTGTTTTGGCCTGGGTCACTACTTAAGACATTGTACCAGTAACATTGTTGGTTTATAAATAATAACCTCTGTAAAATAGACCAAAAAAAGGAGACTTCCATTTCTGCTTCTGTTTGCTTTATTGCTACTTACTTTTTTACAACTTACATTCCGTTAGCGATTACATTTCTTTTTCCTTGTTATGGCCTCACAGCCTAGACGGGGTGGTAAGACCCATTTACAATAATATGGCATGTACTCAGAAAGTTCACTGCTGTGAAATCCATGGACCGGTCGAGCAGGACTTCACGACCTCAAGTGCTGAGGTGCACTTTCACTTGCATTAAATACTTGCGCATAAATGGTATCACAAGAAAGTACTTCTTGGTCATCCCTGGACTACATTCTTACTATTTATAGTCACTGCACCAAGTGTCAAGTGATACTGGATAGGGAAGATTATTTTCCCCCAATTTTTAACATCTCACTTCATCCATAGCTCCAGATTTGGCAAACTGTTTCTTTAACATCATGTATAAGCAAAAATGCACTGAGCATCTTTATCTTCACGCCGAGAGTGGCGCTATCCATCTCATGCTAGCTAAGGTACTGTGGTAGCTAGTATGTCACATGTATGTATGTGTGTGTGTGTGTGTGTGTGTGTGTGTGTGTGTGTGTGTGTGTGTGTGTGTGTGTGTATGTATATATGTGTGTATATATGTGTGTATGTATGTGTATATGTATGTATGCACACCAGTGAGCCAAAACATTATAACCAGCTGTTTAATATGCTGCTTGTGCTGCCAATGCAGCTGATTCTATAACACCTTTGAAGGTTGTATCGGTAACTAAGATACCATCCCCTGACTCTATTGTCTGTACTTTTTACGAAGTGGCCTTTGACAAAGTGGCTCAGGCTTCCCTAACATATATCCCAGTCCTTCACATGTAACACTGTGTGTGTGTGTGTGTGATAATCATTATGCGCTTATGACATAATGTTTTGCATCTGTGATGTATGCATGTATGTTTGTGTTTATGTATGTATTTCAGCCCATTAACTCGATGTACATGACTTACATAGAAGAGCAGTGTCACGGTACGACCCCTCCTCCCACACATCTACGTGTGTGTTTGTGTGTGTGTGTGTGTGTGTTCGGTCGTATGGCCACGCCCTCCTCGTGTAACACATCTATTCCTCGTTTTGTATCGTTATCGTGTTTATAAGTCTCTTGTTTAGTCATGGATGTTGTCAGTGTTTTACATTGTGTTAGCCTTTTGTCAGTTGTTTCGTGTCAATAAACGTCACTTTTTCATACTTGGCTCAATCCTGCATCCATGCCTAGCCTCCAACATTACAGAAACACCAGCCGCTGAAGGATGCCCGGGAAGAAACAGGAAGAAAATGTGTTACCGCTCTTTCCCAGCCCTTGCGGGGAAACCCTCCATACTCTTGGGCACTCTCACTACTACAACAGGGGAGAGTGCCTCTGGAGGATTTTCCGGGCCCCTGAGTGTAATCCAGGGAAGGACTCTGTGGAGTCCTACAGATTCTCGACAGACTACCAGAACTGGTACAATTATGACCAGTATCCTGGTTCGGTCTCTGCAGAGTCCATATAATAGCATCCTTATATGGACTACCGGGAGGTCTACAGGTATTGCGGACGGAGTGAAGAGAACCACGACGTCAGCCTTCTGTAGGACTCGGAGGTCGACAGCATGGAGGGTCCAGCAATGGAGGTGGAGGAAGCCCTCCATGAGGATTCCTCCTCTGTGATGGACACATGGTCCACTGATTTTGAGAGCGACGAGCTTCCAGCACTCAAGGCTCCGCCTAAGGCACACCACTCAGGTGTCAGCAAGCAGACTTGCGTGTCTCACAGAGAGGCAGCATCATTGTCATCAGAAGACACTTCCTCATGTATGGCACACAGCCCCAGAGCTCTGGTGCCTACGCACAAAGCTATGGATGTTGTCAGTGAGTTTTTAGTCATGGATGTTGTCAGTGTCTAACCTTGTGTTAGCCTGTGTGCTAAAGCATTCCAGTGCATTTGATACTAAAGCAGGGGAAGGACCATCTGGTGTAACTTCCCATTATCAAACCTGTGCAAAATGAACCAGCGAATTCTTCTGCAGTATTTTTTGATAATGCTGAGAAAGTAGAGGGTTAGTAGTTTATTTAGAATATTTTCTATCATCTTCTGTATTTCACTAATACACATAAATAGCACCAACTTGAAATATTGCAAATTTGATTGTGTTTATAAATCAGAACTTGTGATTCTCAAAAAAACCTTTTACATGTTTCCTCAATATCCTTTTACATTATTTTATTCAATGAAAGACTCCAGAGAAACTGTGGACAGAGAAACTGTGCTCCACACTCATGCATCTAGGAAACCATTGCGTTTTCATGCTGAGACCAAGAAATGGCTCTGGTTTAATTTATATGCATTTCAATTTTTAATGTAAGGTTTTTCATTTAAATTTAAAGTAAACCTTTAAGTTCTCCTTAAATTCTTTGATTTTGCGACTGTGTCATGGCTTGCAGGCCTAGTTAGAATTGCACTGGACCCAAGGGCTGGCCAATGTGCTGTTTCATTTGTAAATATTTTTTAAATCTTAATATAGTATTTGTCCATGTTTTCCTCTATTCCGGCTATGCAAAGAAGCAATAGACCAACTTCAAAGTGAAATTCACATGAATTCAAAAGGTACTCAGAGCTGAAATGCCTGAGAAAGGCAATTTAAGTGGGTGTGCTAAACCTCTATAGGCTGAATAGGCAGAGATAGGTAAATAAAGTGTTCTTGTGACATTAGAAATACAAATTTCAATATGGGGGCATTTTTGCAGCTAACTAAAACACTGACATAGTTACGAATTTTAACATTTAAAATATATATATATATTAAAAGGTGAATGTTACTTATTTCACTTTGAATGTAAAACAGTGCATATTGTGTTAAATGGGATTTCCATCCCATGTTTTTAAAGCTGGCTTATGTATAAATAAATATGCAAGAATGCAGAGCATGAATAGGTCGGTCTTCCATTCTGTATCACATACCTACCCTTGATAAAACCGTGGTAACTGGAAAAAAAACCAACCCTTTTTACTCAGTTGTCACTACTTCCAATAGACTTCACGTTAATCTCATAGAAGTCCACCCCTTTTCGTTTCCTCCGGAAACAGCACTTCTGTTGTGTTGTGACAGGATTTGTTGGGGCTGGTGTCGGAGCCTTCTTACAGTGTGTGTGATGTACCCAGGTTCCTTGTCCTTCTATTTTGACAGCAGTGTGGGTTGTTAACAGGACTTGGTGTGGTCCTGTCCACCGTGCTTGGTTCCCTTTGGGGAGTGCTGCGCACAAACAAGACAGCTGGAACAAAAAGTTTTGGGGAAGTATTATGAGTTCTGGCGCAAACCAATACTTTAATATGCTGTCCACGATTCCCCCTTTGCTCATATGGCTACGCCCATGAGCGATTCTGATTAGGCCCTGCATGTATGATTTGGGTAGGCAAGGTTTGCCTGTAGGTGTGTGCGTCCAAGCACCACTGTACACTGTGCAGTCTAGTGTCACACTGATAAGTGTGACACTCTTTGGTCCTGCAGTATTCGGTGTACTGTGTGTGGGACTAAAACAGTTAGAGGGGAGTATGCCACTATGGTTTAGGTAGCCAAATTATGGCTTGTGCTCGGTTTTGAGACAGCCTGTGTGTATTTCCCTTAATGATATGCCCCAAGAACGTCACTTCCTCCTTACAATTCTGTAATTTTGCTCTACTAGGTCAGTTACATGTATGTTACATCTGAAATATTTCCATGAGCTTTTACGCAACATACTAAACAAAGGTTAGGAACAGGCTAAATCAAATCAGGCTAACTCTCAGCAGGTCAAAAGTACTTCAGACTGCAAACTATGACCTAGTATTTTATCAAATTTTATAATTGTAACGCAGGGAGGCTTGGCAGGATACAAAAGAGGAGCCGTGATGCATATAACGATGTTTATTTAGAGACATGGAAGACAACGTAGCACTAAGGCTATCGTGGGATCAAACACTGACAACGTTAACGTTTACACAAAGGACTTATATACGCAAACAATAACAACACAACGAAGAGCAGGCGTGAAACACAAGGGGGCGTGGCCACACGGATGAACACACACACACACACAAGCAAACACACACGGGGAGACGTTTGGGGGGGGTCGTACCGTGACAAGAATATGTTCATACATGCTCGCTCTCTCTCTCTCTCTCTCTCTCTCTCTCTCTCTCTCTCTCTCTCTCCCCATCCTTTCAGCCTTTCGGTTTCAATAATACCGCCAGGGCAGACAGAGCCACTATTCAAGCAATGTAATATTCTGTAATATTCTGCTCTGGCTCCTCCTACCTCTGCAATCACATCCTCAGCTTTTATTTCAGTGGGTGTGGCATAACCACTCATAAATATAAATATGCCCCTGCCTGAGCTCCTGAAATTACTACAGCCTATTCAAAAAAAACCTAATGAAATATGCAATTGCTTATAGTAGATTGTTCAGCCTTTTATATTCAGTTATTCATGACTATGGCTAGGCACCCCTGTACCCAATGATATCCGCATTTCAATGATTGTGCTCATTTTTGAGTATCGTGTGAGCTAGTAACATCTCAGCAAAAGAAAGGATTCCAAATGTGCATTAGTCTTTACAGTAACCTAAGACGACCCTTTTGCACGAAGGGAACTGGTAACTATGCACACTCTCCATAATGTTCAGAAGATATTTAAAGTGCAGGACAGTCGAAGCATTATGTGTGCACGTGCGTGGTGTTATTAACGTGACAGTCAAAGCTCACCATTTTTAAATGGGGGCTGATCGACTTTCTGCTTATGCAAGACTTATGTCAAGAGTACATGTCAAAAATTAGAGACGGAATGAGGGGCTAAATGCAACAGGCATACAAGGCATACAACAGTCAAAGGTAATGTGGAAACACACTTAGAAAACAAACTATAAGATCATGATTGTCAATTACATTAAGACAACAAACAAACAAAAAAATGTATAACTGTCATATAGAAAGTGAATACAAACTGTCTTCCAAGATTGCAACTTATTTACATAATTAACAAAATATGAATTAATTTAAATTCTAATTATTCACATCAATAATGCTCGGTGACTAGAAATCGTTTCTGATTGTAGCTTCATGTAATCCTGTAGCTACCAGTCTCTTTCAGTGAAAATGGTCAGGTACATTTATGTTACATCGAAAATATTTCCATGAGCTTTTACGTAACATACTAAACAAAGGTTAAGAACAAGCTAAATCAAATCAGGCTAACTCTCAGCAGGTCAGAAGTACTTCAGACTGCAAACCATGACCTAGTATTTTGTCAAACATGTTTGTTATTACATTATCAGTGACTTAGCCTTGTTAAAGTAGATGAGGGCTTGTGCTCGTGAGAGAGTGACAATAAGCAGCAGCATAAATCCTTGTAGAGCAGCACCTGCTCCAAGTTGCGCATACACACCAACAGGTCCGTTGAACAAACCGGTACAGTGTGCTGGCGTAAGTGCCATTAACCAATCTAAACTGGAGTTTTGAGTGTATATACATGGAGGAAGGACAAGTAGTTAAAGAGGATTACGTCTCCACATGTGTTGTGGTTGCTGGCGGTACTGGTCAGTGCAGGGCAGGTGAGTCAAAGCCGGACATACTCCTGTCCAGCGATCTGGCAATGTAAAACAGAGAGAGTGAGCTACAACAGAGTTCCAGAGTTTTAACAAGAATTTTGAATTATTGAAAACTCGCATATAAGAACAAAATGAAAGATTTAGTGTCATGCTTTTATGTTTCCAGGAGATTAACTCACCTGCCTTTCAGAGACGTGCAGAGCGGAACTTTCAAAAAGCTTATCAACGTGATGAGAATGTGAGGTTTAGGCTCATCTATAGTGTTACAGTAACAATGTGAAATATGGATATTGAGGTCAGCATCACTTAAGAGTGTATGTGTGAAACATCCTTGTCACCATAAATGTTGTGTTGTTACAAAATTAAGCAGTCCATCCAGTTTCATTTACTTGATTTATTAGCAGCCTGTGCCCACGGTCTGACTCAAGTATTTTTATTTTTATTTCCTCCATGTTGTTTATAATAGGCCTACAGTAAGAAATCCTTTTAAAGGTGATCGCCATTTCTCCCACTGTATACTGTTGAAGCATCCAAGTTTTTATTCAGTGAGAGAGATGTCATTTATGGGGATTAGGTACAGCGCGTTTTGTTCAGGACATTCGCCACGATATATGTGCTAAATGGGATTGTGAAATAACTAGCTAGCTAGCCATGTATTTAGACAGAACCTGAATTTTGTTACATGGGGATTTTTATCCCATGTTTTTAAGGCTGCGTTATGTACAGCCTAGCATAAATAAATACGCAAGAATGCAGAGCACGAATAGTCATTGCTTGCAATCACTAGACAATCACTAGCAACTACATTTGCTAATCATTTTCTCTTTAGGGTTGGTGTAAATTGAAAACTATTGCAGACGTGACGTGTGATGTCATAATGCAGCCGCATCAATTATGCGATTATGATGTAGTCAAAGAACAGATTTTTCAAATGAGCAATTTCTGTGAACCATTTTTAGTCTACAGATCACATTTCTTCTGTTTTACCCAAACGATCTCTTCTGTTATCAAGTTACACTTGGATTTTCAAAACTAAATTTATTATGCGTCAGTCTGGTAGTTACGATTCCAATCCAAGACGCAAGGAACCTGTTCCTTCTGAGAAGTATGAAGAGGAAAAGCACAGTATATTTGGTAAATATGAGAAAAAGAAGAACGAAAAGACACGATCCCAGATCCCTGCCAGAATATTCACACAGCTTGTGCTATTGTTCACTTGCTGCTGTCGGAACGGTGATAAGAGAAGGAACACGACCTCAGAGGATGACTTCTTTAAGGGTAAGTTCTGACCACAGCCACCACTTGGATGAACTGTGTGTGTGTGTTTGTCTGAGAGAGAGAGAGATATACGTAGAAGTGTTCTAAGTATCTATACAACGCTAATAAGACATTTTCTGTTACTTTTTAAACAGATACTCGAAGAAAGTATTTAATAAAGAATGACTTGACTACTGAGGGAACTGAATCAGCCATAGTAAGTAAAGTAGAACCAAGACAAATGATTTAAAGCCATACTGAGGCAAGGGACAAAAGCCACAAAAAATGGAAAAACAGCTATGGTGAACAGTGATGCTAATTTAATGCTTAAGTACACTGAAATGTCTCTAAATATAAATTACAAATGCATTTCAACAAATGTTCGAGAAATTAATTAAAAACACAAATGTAAATGTATTTAGAATATATTTAGGACACATACATTTAGCATATGCAATCTTTGTCAGTTACAGGAAAAAAAAATACTGTTGGTGGGTTTGTTTGTTTTACATTCTCCTTACTATAGAATTAACAGTCGACTGTTTGGTGACTTTGCATGCTGAGTTGTAACACTGATTATTAGTATAATTGTGGCGAGAATCAAAATCAACACTAGCTAAAATGACTGAATGCATTGGAATTTATTATTCCAATAGTACAATTTGAATGGGTCTACGGTACCTTAGTGTGTCAGGTCCTGTTATTTCTGTTGAACATTTGATGTTTGGGGGCACATTTTTACATCATTAGGCCTGCAGGCTATGTGATAACGGCTATGCGATAAAAATTGTATTTGTTTCTTTTCCAGTCCAATACAAATTATAAATTACAAATGCATCAAACTGTAATTAAAGTCATATTTCAATTAAATGTATTTAAATACTGTTCAACAATATTTCTACTCATATCTACAGGTGGAACTGGACTCTTCCAAAAAGATTGTACCTAAAAATATTAATTTCAAAACTCCTTTGAATCAGACATACGATGACGATGACAGGCATAAATGTATTGAGGACCTGGAAGCCATGTTTGCTAGAGTGAGAAAGTCTGCAGTGGAGCAGAGCAATCCTAACGCTTGTTTTCCATAAATTCTCACAATGCTATGAACTATGCATTTCAAGTAGATGTAATTAAATATTGCTCAACACGGTATTTGTGTCTGCAGGCGGCCAAACTGTTAGGATTTGAAGCCGTACTTGCTAGGGAGGATATGGCTGCATAACCTCTGACGACAGCAATAAACAGCATTAAAAATACTCTGACATTTTTCAGTCTAATCCCTGCCTATGTTGTCTGCAACACAGTAAATTCCACCATGGATAGTAATTATATCTTTTTTTTTTTTTTTTTTTTATCTCACAAACATTCTGAATGTAACATTTCCTACAGCTTTAAAGATACAATCACCATACTTGGCACCCACACTATTTTTTCCCTTGATGTCCACTTACATCTGTGTGGCTTAACAATCACAATTCATTTTTACACAACCAATTTACAACCTCTCTCTATATATATATCGTTTGGAATTAAACAGGCACCTGTTGCTACTGCACCTTTAAGACATATGTAAGATGAATGAGCTCCTTTACGATTGGCTGGCCTGTATTGTGCTTCAATCAAAAAGTACTCCGAGCTGAAATGCCTGAGAAAGGCAATTTAAGTGGGTGTGCTAAACCTCTATAGGCTGAATAGGTAGAGATATGTAAATAAAGTGTTCTTGTGACATTAGAAATACAAATTTCACAATGGGGGCATTTTTGCAGCTAACTAAAACACTGACATAGTTTAGAATTTTAGCATTTAAAGAAAATATAACATTAAAAGGAGAATGTTTCTTCACTATAAAGACCAACTACAGAGTAAATTAATAAGAATCACTGCGTGTAATATAGCACTCTTCCTCAGCTCTAGATTTGAATTAGACAGTGCTAAATCTTATTCTTTTTGTCCAGTGATATTATTTACAGGGCACTGATCTACACATTTATAATGTACCATTTTCGTACATATGGAACATTGTAACTTTTTATGTTTGTTCTCCCTCATTATTCTTTGAGGGATATAGGTTGGCATGTAGAATCTCTTCGTTTTTCTCTTCCGAGTTTTTTTTTCTTTTCTGAACTGCAAAGTCATGTAAGAACATCAGCCTGCTATCTATGTAATCTCAACATTATGGTTTCAAGATACAGTCTGAAGTATTATTGATGTACAGCACTCGTAGTATTATCCCCCTAATGAACGGGTTTAAAAAGAAAAATTATGACCACTTCCGGTAGAGGAACAGTTATCTGAACTTTTCTAACTTAAGAGTATATTTTTTGAGGTTGCTCCTTTAAGTTCAGCTAAAACAGGGTTCAAGTGTGTGTAAGTGTTTAGTGGCTTAAATATTTCAGACATACGTCTCAGTTTCTCTTGATTTCAGAAAGCACGCTATCGCCCTCTGGTGATTATAACGAGCATACAACGCCTTAAAAAATTTAAATGGAGAACTTCATCAGTTATATTACAGCTAAAAAGTTATTAAAACAAATGAACATTCTTCTTTAGATACCTCACTACTCTGTGCACTTAACTGTTTCCTTCCCTTTATAAGCTTATAGACTATCACACCGCTGTGGAACTCACAATAACTCATGGGCCTTTTATCGGTGCTACTTCCTCTTTAAATTTTACACACTCAGTATTATGTTTCCCTACTTTTGCACAGGTGTCTGCTTTTGAATGGCGAGTAATTCTCTGTGTGTTTTGCTCTGCATTTTGTTCATCCGGATGTGCAGTTCTTAAACATGCCATTGAATATCTGGAATATTCGTAATGGCATTATGACCCATTGCATGTAAATATGCAGTCTTATGACACTGACAAAGTGCTGTTGTAGTAGCAGAGTTGCAAAATGTACCTGTATTTTAAGCACCTGCTGGATTTAACCCTAATCAAACAGTCTAGTTCTACTGGGATACTTTAATGTTAAAATCTCAGCACATTTATTATAAACATGTATAACATACATATAACTGGCAGTTCATAATGGACTAGACAATGACATTGTATTGTTGCTTTAGCTTTATGCTCTTTATCATTAAAATATAGATGAAACAGTAAATATGAGATCAAGTATAGAATGTCAGTCTTGAAGTGTATATAGAACTCTCGCTATACTGGGTAAGCCATACGGTCATCAGTCCATTTGTTTAAAATGTTCTTTGATGTGAAGCTCATATTATTTTGCCTCCACTTACGCAGAACTTGATTGTGAAAATGTCCATTGGAAGAATACAACAGGAGAACTCTCAGTTGTACTTCACATGACTGACACTATGTAGACTTTAACTAATGTGCAGTCGTGTAGATTTAGAGTTGTGTACAATTAGAGCAAGTGACTTAAGCAACATGTATTGCATACACAGTTTGCCTTAACCAACCTATCACTTCATCATGGTCAGAATATTTGCTATAGATACATGTAATGCTTCAGCAGTGCTACTAGTTCTAATACACTCAAACTAGTGCACCAGAGTGGGTGATGATAATGGTACTGTTAGCAGCAAACGTATATGACTGGGGTTGGGCTTCCACACACTGTCCCTTTCTCCCAATTCACAGAGCAGAAACGATTCATTCTCAGCCTGGTTGGCTGGATTAAGAACAAGCAAGCGGACAGTCGTGGGGCAGGTCCAGGGGCCGTGACATCTTGTCAATGAGAAGTGGCTACTGTATGCTATGCACCAGGATGCTTTTCCATTGAGGATGTCTCTTGTGATACCTACAGAGTGCATGATTGAAGACTAGGCGAGAGGATTCCCTTAGCAGCTGAATACATTTGGTTATTTTCTGGTACCTTGTCCCCCCGTCTCTCTTTGTGTTCGTACGGCAGGATACGGCAGAGCCTACGCAACAGGACACCTTTCCAGTGAGGATATCTCTCATGACAGCTGCGGAGTACATGACTGAAGACAAGTGAGAGGATTCTGTTAGCAGCTGAATACATTTGTTTTTTTCTGGTACCTCGTCTCTGTCTCTCTCTGTGTTCGCATGGCAGGGACCGCCACATGTTACGCACCAGGACTCCTATTCTCTTGTGACCCCTAAGAAGTGTGCAGTTGACGACAAAGTGAGAGGATTCCCTTAGTTGCTGGACCTACTTAATTCTTCCTTTCATTCCTTGCCTAATCTTTACATGAATTCAACTTTATTTTAATGCATGTGTTCATAATGTATGGTTCAGGTTATGCAGATACTTTGAGAGTTGCTTGAATTAGTCAACCTACTGAATTCCCCACAAACAACAATATGAATAATTAATTGACATTTATAACTTTTAACAAAGTAGCAGCTACTTGTGAGTTATATGAGTTTGTACTTCATTAGCTCTATTTGTATCACATTATTCACATTACAATTGTAATAGTAATAGTAAACATTCAATCGTAATAGGGCAACTTGATTTGACACAGTTCCTTGGCTATAAGTACCTAAGGTCCTGCTTTGAAAATAATAAAGTACAACACTGGATGATTTTACTACACTTTTATTCATATATTCAATGTATTTACATTATTTTAGAGAATACTATATTAAAAAAGTAAGTTATATAGCTCCAATATCGTCATGTAGTTTCATATTAATTACAGTCCATAACTGTCTGTGATCATATTTCAACTGGCCTTTTTACAGTAACAGCAAAGATATATAATGGGCTTCATGGGCTTCCCCACATCTGTGTTTTTAAACGTTTTTGGCAGTGCTTTGTGTGACTAATATCCTGCCTTTTTATCCCTCACTCATGTCTTGCTCAGGTGTCAATATGTCAAACAACTAAATTAGTGTTCTATTATTTTCTTAGTTTGTACAAGAAGTATAAATATGTAGCTACCTAACATTTATAATGTGTATTGTTTCTTATTTTGTGAACAAAACCAGGTTAAAACATTTAAATGTAAAAACAGGTTTGACACTGCTTTGGATCTAGTGAAATCCTAGAAGCTGTCAACACCATCACCTGAGCAGACTGCATTTAACACAGAGAGAGACAGAGACGATGTATCAGGCAACAATCAAAGGTTTTCAGATCTTAAAGGAATACTTTTACTTAGTATTCACTTATGCACTCCATAGATGTCATGAGGGACAGCCTCACAAGAAAGGAGGCCTGGTGCATGGCATGCAGTGGTGCCTATCATACAAACACAGAGAGAGACAGAGACGAGGTAGCAGACAACAACCGAAGGTATTCAACTGTTGTCAGGTCTTTCTCAGTAAATTGCAGATAATGAAGTACAGGCCAAGGAATTGAACATGCACATGTCCTTGCCTGAATACAGACACTTTGCCTGAAAGACAATTGCCTCACAGGTTTGTTCCGAAATGACTTTATGCATTAGATAATAGTCGGCACACGTGCACAAGTGTTAATGTTCAACTTTCATTCTAGTGTAAATGGATTCTGTGACTTGAACAAGTCTGCTCTAATATAGAAACTGCTCACCACACTACAATAAGTGCACAAGGTGTAATGAACTTGCTATGAGAATGATCTCAGTAATTAACTCAAAAAGGATAGGCTCAGAAGTGTTGATTTTTTAAAGTAGGAAGGATTTTGAATTTTCATCCTTGCCAGGAGAACTAGCTAGCCTAACCTGGGATAACAGCCAATGCACAGAATCACAGCTGGGGGAAACAGATGTGACATGTCAGTTTAATCAGCAAGGCTCAAGGCAACAGGGTCCTGTCCCTTGACTTAGGTTGATCTAGAGGTATTTCAAGAAACTTCTTAAGCACACGTTAATGGCAAAGTAACAATATTTTCACTTAAACAGGGACCTCAGATTAAAAGTCTGATGCTCTACTGACTGAGCTATTCAGGATAGAAGCAAAGCTTCCTAGCTACTTCAGGAAGGATTCAGGATACCAAAAATAAGTCTCAAGCTTTGATATGGTATCTGTATGCCAGTCTTCTCAAGCGATACAAAGAACCACATGGTCTGGTTTGCTCATCCTCCCCAATCCAGGACATCGTAACTGACATGACATGTTAAGAGCTTTCCAACAGTGAACTCCTTCAGCGAACTATCGAATGGGGAATGATGACACATCTGTCAGCTAACTTCTTTGGCAGTGTAGTGTTAAAGCATGCTATGTATCATGTGAAATCCAGTCAGTTTGCATATAATGAATGCTCTTCCTCTCCTCTTAAAACTCTGTAGCTCTGATGGCAAAATCCTATTACAAGGGCCCATTTTGTCTGGTGGTCTGCCTGATCAGGACATGTCTAAAATATATATATTTCTAAAATATCACATTGGCAGCAGGCTGTTGTGTTACATTTGAGATCCAGCCATATATATAAATATGTGTATGTTTGTGTGTGTGTGTGTGTGTGTGTGTGTGTGTGTGTGTGTGTGTGTGTGTGTGTGTGTGCGTGTGTGTGTGTGTGTGTGCGTGTGAGTATAATAGAATGCCATCCCCACCCTCTTGAAACTCTGAAGTTATCATGCCAACAGCACCTAACCTTTTTATTTCTGCCTGAAGATTTCTCCCTGTGTATACAAGAAATTACAATAATGGCTCTTTCCATGTTTTAGTGACACTAGCGTTCCCACTTTTCTTGAGTGATGCCAGAGGGTAAAAAAATTCCTGACTCTTACAAACTTCTTTTTTTTATAAAACAAAAAGAAAGACGAATAACTCGCTTAATGGCCTGTTTCCTCTCATGCATACCCAGTCCAGTGTGCATCCAAATGTCATCAGTATAGTAGGACTGCAGACTTTGAAAAATGTTTGTGTTAGGACAAACATGCAGCGTTATTCCTGGTGGTCTAGTGGCTAGGATTCAGCGATCTGACCGCCGCAGCTGATTCGATTGCAGGTTCTGGAAAGTCTTCTGCTTTCGCTCATGTAACATGGAAGATTTTAGGTGAAAACACAAACTTCCTTCGAGCCACATTTGAACAGGAAGCCCAAGAACTACAGTCTTAACTTCTACAATTATCTGCTCTACCAACTGAGCTATCAAAGGTAACATGAAAGTACTTCCATTGGTCCAAACAGCAGTATTTTTTGGATGTTTCAATATTTAAGTTCATTTGACACAAAGAAGAAACATCGCATTGTACAAGTTGGAGATGTTCAGCTACCAACAGATATCTCTTTTGATGACATTTCGATGCATACTGGACATTACAAGTGCAATGTACATGTATGCAAAGAAAATTGAGTTCATGTGTACCACATTAAGATGTCAAATTGCCTGTGGAACATAACACCTCTTAAGAGGCTCGATTTTTGCTCTCAAGCTGCGATGGTGATTTGTTTTGTCATGGTGTCTAAGAGAAGAGGCTGTGGTCAGGGTGGAGTGAGTCTTTGATAACTAAGATTGTAACTAAGATTGAAACTGCTCACCGCAGTACAAGTACACAAGGTGTAATGAACTTGCTATGAGAATGATCTCAGTAAGTAACTCAACAAGGATAGGCTCACCATGATGCATTAGCTAACAGTTGGCACTCATACACAAGGGTGAATGTTCAACTTTCATTCAAGCATCTCAAGGTCACAGTCTGTAGTGTGTACAAAAGGAATCTAAAGGAAAGGTGTGACCAAGTACATTCTCCACTGATAAGAGATGTAAATTAAGACTCGAATTGTAACATTAGAAAAAAGATGTACAGTTCTATCAATTTATTTAAGATGCCACACCTTAAACATTTAAAGTTATTGTTATTTACAGTAAATTTATTATAATGCAAAATCATTTTAAAATGTTATTACAATGACATCTCATGAACTATTACACAATTATTTTACAAAGGACAGACTGATTGACTAAATTTAAAAATAAGAACAGCTTAAACAAATTTTAAACAATACAGAAACTCTACATATAGAATATAAAAAGTTAATAACAACAATCACAATAATAATAATAATCACAACAACAATAATATAGATATTTATAGAACAAGAATAATAATAATAATAATAATAAGAATAATAATAATAATAATACAAACAAGGATGACAATAACAATCACAATAATAATAATAAAGTCAATGTCTTCGCCTTTTCTTCTTAGGCTGTTCAGACATGGGTTCTCCACTCATGTCCACTTCAAAGTGCAGCACGAAGCTGTTGAAAACTGGAGTAGAGAAGGTCTCAGTCAGATCGAACTGTCCATCAGGCTTCACTTCCTCTCGCAGAATCGGACAGAAGAGCGCTTCCCACAGGCGCTGCTTGATCCTGTGGCCCAGGTCCAGGCTGTAGGGCTTGGCCTGTCCGGAGGGACTTCTGAGCATAGGATCCACCACAGAGCTTTAAATTATTTGGTACTCCTGCTCTCTATGACCGTGGATCACCAGGGGCTCGTCCCTGCTTAGCTGCCCACTGATGCAGCCAGACACAAGCCTCTCAGAGACAGGCTCAGGGCCCACCCTCATCTGAGGAGTTTTCAGGGACTTGGAGATGCAGCTGTAAGTGTGTTCCAGTCTGGAGCTAAGCACCTGTATTGAGAACTCTGTGGCTTCAGACTCAGGACTTTTACTTGTGGATGCTGAACCCCCCCCCCCCCCCCCCCACCAAGTAATCCCTCAGTCGCTCTGAAGGTATTATGTCCCTTCGGAGGCCAGATGGACCTGTAGAGGTACGCTTCCTATTGTTCTGAGACAACAGATTAAACATCACTTCTTTGGCTCATGAACCAAAGAAAATTTTAACATTTTTCATGCTGTCACACTTTAAATCATTAACCTACATCAAAAGTTCTGTATCCTAAGAAAAGCATTACCATTTCTGAAGATGGTTTTAGAACAATGTTTTTGTAGCAAAGTTCTGAAACCACGCTTAAAATCTTGCTGAAAATTGACTGATGTTTTGTTTACAGTTGGTTGCTGTTACCAATATTCTGCTGAATACTGGTAAACATTCTGGAATAGCATTGAACCAATCATAAGGCCCTGCAGAATGAGTCAAAATTTCAAATGTATACATAGCTACAATATGCACTAGAAATAAAACACTAGCAAATAGAATGTTGATCTTATTTATATGTACACAAAACCAGTTTCCACTGAACTGATTAAAGCATCAATATACCGATAGATCATTTAACTTTACCTTTAGAGAAATCCCAGTAGTAACCTGTAGAAAAGATTTGGGATTTTACAAAGAGTTTATATATCTATTTGAAGTTTTTTTACTTTTTACCATTTATAAGATTAAACACCAACAACATTCACAATTAAACAAGAGAATTATATACACGCACAATAACTATACATAATGTGAAGATGATGTGAAAAACGGAGAGGGCACTAAATGAGTGCACCTCCACTGATTGGGCAGGGGCTCTGTCACGATAGGAGGGCCCGATACTGCACCTCCATTGATTGGGCAGGGGCTCTGACACGATAGGAGGGCCCAATACTGCACGTCCATTGGTTGGATGGACATGCAGTCGTTTAGTTGATTGTATTTAAACCCTGCCTTGTTCCCTTAGTTTTTGCTGTTCATTTGAATTTCTGAATGTGTTTCGTTTTGATGGTTTCTTTAATCTGTGTTCCAAAGCCTTAATTTTTGTTAGCCTGTCTTGTTTAGCCCTGAGCGTTTTCCTAGCCTTATCCTGCTTTCCCGTTTGTCTTCGTGTGTGATTTTGTTTACGCATGTATCCCCGTGCTCTCCGTGTTGGCCCTGGACTGCTTTAACGCCTCTGATTCTGGATTTGCCCTTATTAAATCTTGCTCTTCTCCGTACATGCGTTCGCCTCTTTATCACTCAACGTTACACACATGGTCCACTGATTTGAAGAGCGACAAGCCTCCGATTCTCAACGCTCCTAAGGCACACCACTCTTGAGTCAGCAAACGGCCTCACGTTTCTTACAGAGAGGCGGCGTCCTTGTCATCGGAAGACACTCCCCCAGCGCTCTGGTGCCTACGCGCAAAGCCTCAAAGACTCAAGAAGGAGGCCTCGCCACTGCCCGCCCCAGAGACAGGGAAAATAGTGGTGCGCTTCCTGATGCGTCTGCCACAAAGTCGGAGAAGCCACCGCCACCCAAATCCGCCTCGGTCCTCTAGCCTCACTGTTTGCTGTTGGTCATGGGGCCGTAGCCCGACAGGCTGGTGCGCCGGGAGTCATACCGTTGCGGAGGGGCTCTGTCACGGTACGGTCCCTCCTCCCAGACGTCTCCGTGTGTGTGCTCGTTCGTATGGCCACATGCTCCCCATGTATTGCACCTGTTCCTCGTTTTGTGTTGTTATCGTGAGTGTTTATAAGTCTTGTTTAGTCATGGATGTTGTCAGTGTCTAACCTTGTGTTAGCCTGTGTGCTAAAGCATTCTAGTACATTTGATACTAAAGCAGGGGAAGGACCATCTGGTGTAACTTCCAATTATCATACCTGTGCAAGATGAACCAGCTAATTCTTCTACAGTACTTTTTGATAATGCTGAGAAGGTACAGGGTTAGTAGTTTATTTAGAATCTTTTCTATCATCTTCTGTGTTTCACTAATACACATAAATAGCACCGACTTGAAATATTGCAAATTTGATTGTGTTTATAAATCAGAACTTGTGGTTCTCAAAAAAACCCCAAAACAAACCCTTTTACATGTTTCCTCAATATCCTTTTACAACATTATTTTATTGAATGGAAGACTACAGAGAAACTGGACAGAGAAACTGTGCTCCACACTCCTGCATCAGGGAAACCACTGTGTTTTCATGCTGAGACCAAGAAATGGCTCTGGTTTTGCTGTATAAAACAAACAGCACGGATGGGTAAGGTTATCAGTCCTTTATAGCTTTAATTTATATTTAAATAAATTAAATGCAGTCTGATATTAAGTTGCAAGCATAAACTGTTACTTCTAGGCAAATGATTTTCTGCTGCTGAATACTGATTATTGTTTTGCTTTATAAAAACACGAGTGCATCAGAGAATCAGCACCCCGAATGCTGGCTGTTGCACTAACTGTATTAAAATATCACTGCAAATGTGAAGGAGCGATGTAATGTCTTCTTTTCCCTGAAGATCTGTGTAAGTGATTCCACTGCTTCTTTGCTTTTCTATTATTTTAGGCCAAGAAACTGTGCTTTATCAACACCAACATGAACTGTGCTTTTCCTTTTGTCAACTCCACTGGTCATAATGAACCGTGTACTAGCATATCATTTTTAATGTAAAGTTTTTAATTTAAATAAAGTGAGAATTGCGCTGGACCCAAGAGCTGCCCAATGTGCTTTTTCATTTTTAAATATTTTTTATATTTTAATATAGTCTTTGTCCATGTTTTCCTTTATTCAGGCTATGCAAAGAAGCAGCAGACCAACTTCAGAGTGAAATTCACATGAATTACTGTCTGTATTGTAACACTCTTTCTCAACTCTAGATTTGAATTAGATTGATAAATCTAACTATTATTCTTTTTTTTTAAAAGTGATATTATTTACAGGGCACTGATCTACAAATTTATAATCTACAGTTTCATACATATGTAACTTTAGAACTTTCTATGTCCGTTCTCCATCATTATTCTTGGGGTGATGTGGGTTGGCATGTAGATTATGTACATGTTCCTGCACACAATAGGTCATCAGCCTTCTGAAATGGTCATCAGTTCCTTCTGAAATATAACAATTTCTATGTAGAGAAACAGATATCTTCATTCAGAACTTTTCAAACTTAAGAATACAATTTTAAGCTGCTCTTTTAAATGCAGCTAAAACGTAATGTGTTTTCAGTGGCTTAAATATTTAAGACGTATAACTCAGTTTTTCTTGCGCCCACTAAACACTTGCGCTTGGAAGCGCATAACTTATGGTTCTTGTTTAGCGCTATCGCCCTCTAGTGGTTATAACGAGCATGCAGCTCTTTCTTTTACATCTGAATAGTTATTAAAACAGATGAATATTACTTCTTTAGATACTTTATTTTAGCCTTACCTTTTAACCCTTTATAGGCTTATAGACTATCACACTGTTGCGGGACTCTTAATATCTGATGGGCCTTTTAACGGTGCGACTTCCTCTTTAAATTTTACACTGTGAGTCAGGTCCAAGTGAAGAGGCAATTTGATCCGGTCGCTGAAAACGCCCAAAGCTTTATTCAGCGAAGCCTGGAACAGCTCACAATGTCTGAGAACAAGGACTCAAGTGGTGGTGACCTGTGCTCTGTGGACTTTGAGATATTCGGCTATGTTCAGGGTGCGTAGTAACATTCCTTGTGCACACCTGCACCTCGCAGACTTTAGATCCAGTGATACATTTAGAACCAGCAAAGTATCTTAATTTAGAAACATCCCAGCAGCTGATGTGTAATCTTGCACTGTCTTACATAAGTACAACATTTGCAGGACCTGTATTAAAGGAGACTCAAAGGAGGCTGAGGTTTTCATATGGTGATCTCAAGTCACTAGAGGTTTAGAAATTGTAGTGTAGCACAAGAAGCTTGGAGAAGGTAATGCATCTCAGAACCGAGTGACAAGCTAAGTTTAAAATCTTGCTTTGTTTTATTCATTTTTTAAATCAGGTGTGGTAGTTGTAGTGCTATGAAAGAACCTTATTTATACAATCAGTATTCCTATGTGTTTCTCTACATTGGTACAGGTGTCTGTTTTCGAATGGTAAGTAATTTTGTTTGTGTTTTTGCTCTGCTTTTTCTTCACCAGGATGTGCAGTTCTTAATCCTGCCGCTAACTAACTAAGGAATATTCGTAACTGCATTATTACCCATTGCATATAAATATGCAGATACTGACAAAGTAATGTTGTAGTACCAGAGTTGCAAAATCTACCTACACTCTAAGCTCTTGCACATCTGTTGTAAACATGTGTAACATACATATAACTGGCAGTTCATAACTGACTAGACAATGAAATTGTGTTTTTAGCTTCATGCTCCTTCACATTAAAAATAGAGAAGAAACAGCAAATATGAGGGTAAATATAGAATGTCAGCTTTAATTGGTGTGTATATACATCTGTAGGTATACTGGATAAGTCATGTAACCACCACTCAGTTCGTTTGAAATATTCTCAGATGTGAAGCCCATATTATTTTGCTCCCACTTACACATGTCAGCTGGGTTGTGGAAATGTCCATTGGAAGAAGAATACAACTATGAATACTACGTCAGAGTTGTACTTCACTGACACTGTGTGGCCTTGTTTTAATAGAGATACATTTTAATTACTGTACAGTTGTGTACAATTGGAGCGAGTGACTTTAGCCCATCTGTTTCACACACAGCATCCATCCTATCCCTTCATAAAGGTCAGAATATTTGCTATAGACACATGTAATGCTTCAGCAGTGCTGCTAGGCCTGATACACTCAAACTAGTGTACCAGATGCTCTCTGATCTCTCTTATGCTCTCTGATCTCTGGTTTCTTCAGTTCTTTTTCGTTCATCTTTGTCTTTGTTAAATGAAAAGCACGCTTAATGATGTTCAGGACAGGTGACTGACTTATCTAATTAAAGACTTTCAACTTGTTGTGCATGACACAGTTCAGTCTTCACGTCATCTGCCCACAAGACTCCCAGTACCAGTACAGTGCAGGTTTTTTTTAGTAGGAAAAACACTAAACTGTACAGTGATGTGGCTGCAAATGGTTCTGTTAGAAGCAAACCTATTTGACTGAGGTCAGTTTTCCACAGTCTGTCTCTTTCTCTTAGTACGCAGAGCGGAAAGGACTTGATCTCGGCCTGGTTGGCTGGGTTAAGAACACAAGCAAGGGGACAGTCGTGGGGCAGGTCCAGGGGCCGCGAAATCTGGTCAACGAGATGTGAGTGCTACCCACAAGGTCCTAGACTAGACCCTGGCCAACACCCCACCACATAGTCTGAGAGTGATTACTAAGGCAAATCAAGGCAAGTTTGTTTGTATAACACTTTTCATACACAGGGGCAATTCAAAGTGCCTTACGTGGAGATAAATGATAAAGATTATTACATGCCGAGATCTACCACCAAGCTCTACCACAGTTGTCCCTGCCTTTGTCCTGTACCAGCCAGGCAGAATCAGTCTGAAGCTTAGCAGTCCTACCTCCCCATCCCCAGATCATAGTCCTACTGCTAACTGAAGATGATGGTGAGCAGCACCATGTTGAAAGACTTAGCATTTGGCATAATTGCAGGGGTTCAGTGGGAATTTCTTTATTAGTATTATTTATAAAATCTTCACATTAAAAATAATTTAGTCACTGTAACACTCTATACCCTGTTACAAAACAAAAGCACAGACCATCATGCCTTTTATGCTGGTCGCAAAGATCTATCACCTCAGGAAAGTTTTTGCCAAAATAAGGGAAAAAAGGAAATTTACATAACATTTACACAAATCTATTTATTTAAATAAATGAGATATAGTTGACTGAACCAGAAAGCAAACCAGATCATGAAATATTAAAAATGAATTAAAAGATGGAAATACATCATTTCTATGATTAAAATAGAGATAAAGATAAATTAAAATAAAGAAATGGAAATGATAATGTTGATGCATAAGAAGGTTGGTGGGGCTCACGGTGTCCCCAGACATCCAAACCTACTTGCGGCTCTTTTAGTACAAAGTAAGTCATGTAAATAAAATACAACTGATAGCAGTGTTTTCCAGCAGGGGGCAGTCTTTACTAGCGCTGGACCTAGTTTTATGGAGAGAAAAAATCGCCTACAATAAGGCGGTTTGTAGGCGATATCCAACTATAAAGCGTAAAGCATAAAAACTTCACTGCTTGTCCATAATAAGAACTCACTGCTTTATGTCACATATGCAGGAAGAGTATACATTTCAACAATAAAATGTTACTAAGTATATTAGGTATAGACAACCTTTAATCTTACTATTTTGAGCTTCAATAAGATTTATTATAGCTTTATTTAAAGACCCACGTTTAGTCATTTAGTCTCTCCTGTAGGTTCTGTAGATGGCAGTTTAATATCTCTGTCTATTGTATTAGTGTCTCTTCCTAGGTAAGGATAATGCAATTAAACCCCACTAAAACAATGATCCCAGGCTAACTTTAATGTCTCCCTTTGAGCTCACTAGAAAAAAAAAAACTCACACAGAGCCTCAGTGAAGCACAGTCATAAGCACTGTCATATGTCATTCAGTTTGTAAGTGATTCACGTCTCATCACTAGTTATAGTGATGTATAACTAGAGTTGTGATGTAGTGTGCAGATGTTTTGGTTTAAACTTGGTTTGTATTTTTTTCTTCTTCTTTATCCTCTTTTTCTTTTTTTACTAGACACCATTAACCCAATCTGTGCAGCTTGCGGCGTCTCAGTATTGGCTCCTTTACCCTTTTCGATCCCATGACCTCAAGCATCTCCCATGTCCTCTCTCTCTATTTTGGGAAAACATTTTTTTTTCTGAATATTTTAAGCAAAGATATGCTTCATTCTTCTTTTAGTGTGTACCCCCCTTGAGCTTTCTAGTGGCACTGAGGGAGTCAAGCCACTGCCTAGCCGGACTATTTTAGCATCGTCACTTTCCCAGAGGCCCCTTGACCCAAATCAGGTAGCAAAGATGCCCAAAAAAAAGCACTGAGGAAAAGAAAATGGGCATGGTTCTGAAGTGGGTGTAAAGGAGATATGTGCATGTTTAAAAAAAAAAAAAAAAAAAAAAAAACATTTGTAGAATTGAGAGTAGAGAGGAGAGGAGAGAATAGAATGGGGAACAGATCTGTCCATCTCAAAATGCACCTCAAAGCCCAGAGGGTTGGAAATCTGTTCAGTATTCCCTCCCAACCACTCACACAGCAATGCCCCGAGACATCTTTGATGGATTTCGATGATCTATTTGTGCTTTTTCCGATGTTCTAATGCCAAATATCTCTAGCACACGCGTGAATGATTACTTTGGAAGCTGTTTTGGAGGTGGCAAAAAGACACCTGTTAATAAAGGCCACCAGTAACCTTATACTCACACTTCCTCGAAATATTTTCAAAATGATTGGTGCAGAAAACCTTTTTTTTTACTTGAATAACATCACACTTATTGGTATAAATCTAAATGACAAGCACCATGCCTCCCCTATGTATGGGGTGGGGGAAATCAGTGTAAGTAAATGTGGAGCATGAGTGGCTGCTGGGTCCTTAAATATTTGGCATTTAATTTAATTTGCTGGAGATCTTTCTTGTCCAGGTACAAGACAAACAGCAACAATTCACAGCTTTGTATTCCTTACTTCTGTTACTGAGCTCTCATGTAATTGCTGCCTACTGGCAACAAACCTTACTGAGAAAGGTCTGATTTTTGTGAGACAGTAGCTACATATTATGTGGTATCCACTCTATGTAGGTCAGTGTCGCCATAACCGTGGTATATGCTTACTGGGCCAACATAAAAATGTACATGGAAACAGATCCTCTTCTCTTGCAGGCTTAAACCGATTTAATTATTCCTCTTCTGCTGTGCTTTGAACTGAATTAATTCATTTTTGCTGGCCTTTATTTTAAAACCAAAAGCTGAACCAAAACTAGAGCTATGGAAACCTGAGTGGCTCCAGACCTGAAGGACTCATCTGATTGATGAAATATGGTTGCCATGTCTCAGATCACATATGTGCAGCATGTGTAGCCCAGGTGGTGTCAGTCTGAAATTAGAAATACCAGTGCTTTCATTCACTTGGCATTCACCTTGCCTCCAGTGCTTGCTTTCATGTTTCTAAAGTATGTCGTGAAAATGGTGCTTCATTTTATGAACTGAATGTTATATGAGCATGCTGCACAGTTCATAATCTGGTCTTCTTGGACATATTACATAATAATACATGAATATTTCTTGTCATATTCCAACACATCTGCAGAGTACAATCCTCTGTTTAGTTTTGACAAATGAAGGAGGGCTGGGTTTGTACAACATGCGCTATGTGTCTTTGCCCTAAGATGCTCAATTGAAGCTAAATCTGTAACTCATGTGTTTATGCTTTTGAACCTTCCACGTTCACCGCTCGCTCAGTATGTGAATCAAAATCGCAGAAGCAATCCCTTTGTGTAATGGTGTGGTCCGAGTGCCGAAGGGCGTGAAGCAGGAAACACAGACTTCCTCGACATGGATGAACATCTATTTACATAACACAAAACAACACTCACATATCACAAGAACACATGAATACTTAATGGTTAACAATGAACAAAACGATGAACATGACTTTAACAATGATGAAAAGTACAAGTTTACAATGACGACGCTAACATTTACACCAACACGCTACATCAACATTGACTGACAACCCTGCACACAATGACAAGAGTTTAAATACAAGACTAACACAATACAGGTGTGTGCAGGTGTGGATACGAACAAGATCCTCCCACTGCACATGGCGGGCCAAACCACGTGACTCGCGGGGGCAAGTGTTCCGTGACAATATGGGTGCCTAATACATATAGACAAGGTCATAGATGTCATGGACTGCTCCTCCCCCCATAGTCACGTGGTAAGGCCCGCCACGTGCAGGGGGACGCACCAATGTACTGTGTCTTTGTTTTGTAACCACGCCCCCCGGGATTGCACACACATGTATAACACGTGTGTTAATGTCTTGTGTGTCTATTTAAACCCCTGTCTATATATGCTCCCTTTGTTGGTCATTGTCACCACGAATGTGTTACTGTAGATCTTCATAGCCATAATGTTGGTTTGTGTATGTCACGAGTTGCTGTATATGTGTGCTTCGTTTAAATGTTACATGCATAACCGTGATTACCGTAAATGTTGTATGTAAGTGTCACCGTTGCTGTCTGTTTTATGTCGATAAACATCTTACATCGTCGATGGAGTCTGTGCATCCTGCCCCGCGCCCTGTGGCACTCAGGCCAGTAACGTTACAGAATGACCAACCGCCACAGGACGCCTACTCCCTCGGCAACTAATGGACTTCCCGGAGGAAGGTGCTTATGCACGTCCAAACTACTACCTGGATCACAGGAGATTGGGGAGAGTAACGTGACAGAGGGTCGCGGAAACTCCAGAGGTGGAGAGAAACACCCCCTGGAAATTTTGGGGGGGGGCCTGGGGCTATCAAGCTGAGGCCACGGAGAGCCGAGGTGATCCATGAAGACCACGGTTAGGCCGGTAAAGTGGAGTCGGTAAGGTCTCTGGCCAAGGAGGATACAGCCCACATTTTTCCACTTTTACGGACCCACCAGGAGGAGGACTGGAGGGGTCCGCCCAAAGTCCTGGAGAGGGAGTTCCTCTCCTAGAGCTCCTAGAGCAGCAGGATTGAGGAGGATGTACGGAACCAGGGCAGATGTGCGCCCCCATGTGTCTGAAGGGCCCAAGGACACGTTTACAGTGCCTGCGGGGTTAGCAGGTGCTGCAGCACAGCGCCTTGTATGTTTGCTGATTGGCGCTATTTGTATGTATCTGCGCCTTGTGTGTTTTCAGCCACATCACGCTGTGGGGAGAGCGTCGGACTGACCCAAGAGAGGCAGGTGCTCTGCCTTTCTCCCTGGCTTGTGAAGGTCTCCCAGGTGGGAGGTTCCTGGCCCGCCTTGTGCCGGGTGGGCCCCTGGCAATGTCGTGCGGTGTCTGCTTGTGTGGATGGCGGCCTGAAGTTCGCTATCCCAGAAGGGGAAGCGTCAGGAACCACGCCCCTGAAAGGGGTTGTCTTTGAGGAATGCCTCATCATGTGGAGTGTGCCAGAGCACCCCGAGAGAGGCAGGGACACTGTCTTTCTCCTTCTGGAGAAGTCTCCCCAGTTGGCGGATCCTTGCCCGCCTGGTAGTAGGTGGGTACCCGGCAGAGCCATGCAGTGTCTGTCAGTTTGTGTATGCACGGCAGCCTGAGATTCGCAGTCCCAAAGGCGGACGCTTCGAGAGCTGCACCTTCACAGACTGCTCCTCCCCCCATAGTCACGTGATATGGCCCATCGCGTGCAGGGGGATGCACCAATGTCTTGTGAGTCTATTTAAACCCCTGTCCATGTGTGCTCCCTTTGTTGGTCATTTTCACTACGAATGTGTTACTATAGATCTTCGTAGTCATAATGTTGGTTTGTGTATGTCACGAGTTGCTGTGTATGTGTTCTTCGTTTAAATGTTACATGTATAACCATGATTACCATAAATGTTGTATGTCAGTGCCACCGTTGTTGTCTGTTTTATGTCAATAAACGTCCTACATTGTCGAGGGAGTCTGTGCATCCTGCGGCACTTAGGCCTGCAACGTTACAATAGCCTGATGCTTTACTGCATTAATCTGCAAAGACTAATTGTCTGATACAGGTCTGACTGACCTATATGCTGGTGAGATTGCTGTAATAATGGTAACCTTATTTCCTGACTGGGCCTCCCCCAGTCTTGTTACTATGTTTACCTTACACTTTTATCCAAAGCATCTTACAATTATGACTGAATAATGTATGACTTGAATAATTGAGGGTTAGGGGGTTTGCTCAGGGGCATAACAGTGGCGACTTGTCAGTGGTGGGGCTTGAATTAGCCACCTTCTGTTTACTAGTGGAACACCACAACCACTGAGCTGCCATTAATCACTGTGTGTGGCTCTTACACAATTTAGGATTGTACAGAACTATATTTTGTGTATAAATTATCTTTTTTAGGTTGCTTTAAGGGAAAACTTTACTCAGTGTTCATGTGCCAAACAAGGGATACAAAGCTGGCTTGGGTGCTAGCAGGTCTTGTTTTCATTTTGGTAACTGGCTTCAATGGCTTGAGTATCACTGAATAAAAACATTTAGGAAGTTTTTCCTGAAGTCAATTTTTCTGAAGTATTGTTTATAATGACCTAAATAGATGTAATCACTTAAGATAAATGCTATAATGTTCTACAATAATATACTGCCAGTTACAGTGAAAAGGTTACAGGTGTAATGCTGCAAAGAGTTTTTAACTGAACAAAATAATGTGCAATCTGTGAAAGAATAAATTGGGTAACACCCACAGCTTTCTGCAGGATGATGCAGCCTCACTGCTCTGCAACAGAGTCCTTCTACCTTCCCATTATATAAGTTGCAGATGAGATTCATCCATCATTTGTATGGTCCAGGGGAACAGAGGTGTCTGAAAACCTAAAGTACTGAAAAGTAGTGAGCTTTGTAAATTAGTGAATCAGAGACTATTTATCACAATCAGCCTATAGAAAGAAACCAACCCAAACTATTTGTTGCAATAACAACGCAATGCAGATAACATTTCAATTCCTTACTCAATTCCTTATTCACCTGACTGTTTGCCTGGTAGCCTGAAGTCAAGATGATTGGGAAAAGTAAAGTTCTTCCAGTTGTGAAGATAAACTAAAGTCCTTTGTCAGAGACAGCATCCATTCTGTACCAGAAAGGCTCAATTAGCTGCTTCTAACCAGTGGTACCATTCTTCAAAAACCCCTAACCCCAACTTGAATGTTAGGAAATCCTGAGCTGCAACTAAAAAGGCTAAAAAGGCAAAGGCAAAGGTAAAAAGTAGAGCAACCTGTTGGTGATGACATACAGTCTTGCTCCATTCTTGTTTTCTATAAAGAAAACCCAGAACACTTCAGTTTTAAATATTGCTGTTGGAGAAGTCCTGTTAATATATTTCTTCATATTTTGACTTTCCTGAACTGAAATTAGATAGATGTTCCTCTTAATCCCAGCAATGAGACAAATTGCACAGTCCCATTAGAGATGATTTTGATATTATTGTGGGATATTTGAAGTTCTATGGAGTAAGGTTTTCATTTGTGGTGGCTAGATAAATGCCAGACATACCTGAGTGTAAAAGCACTTGAAATACCAGCATGTCTATTCATTCATAGGTGAAGAGACCATTGGATCCTGCTAAGGCAGTCAGGAAAGTCCTAAAATGAACTGGTTGTGGTGAAGTCAGTTTAAAAAGTTGTTTGTTTCATATTGAAGCAGATGGACTGACAGCAACCACTTCAGTGCTCCATGACCGACTGAGAGTGGGCTTCTATCTAGCTCATGAACAGTAGGCACATATGAAGAAAGGGGTATCTTGAGGGAGAGAGCCAGTATTCTTGAAGTTGCCAGATGATACCTAATCCATTAATGCTGAAGCTTCATGATACTAGTCTTCTCACTGGATTGCCAGACCTTGTAGAATATGCAAACAAACAGACCAAAAAATAAATTTGTCTGAAGAGAATTACACTGCCTGGCCAAAAAAGAGGTCACCACCTGGATTTAACTAAGCAAATAGGTAAGAGCCTCCCATTGGATAATTACTGCATGGGTGATTATGTTTCATCTGGCAACAAGTTATTTAACCCTAACTGATGAAGTGTGTAGCTTTTCATTTGTTAAACAACCATGTTGAAAAACACATCCTGTGGTCATGGAAAAGATGTTAATCTGTTTCAGAAGGGTCAAATTATTGGCATGCATCAAGCAGAGCAAAACATCTAAGGAGATTGCTGAAACTACTAAAATCGGGTTAAGAACTGTCCAACGCATTATTAAAAAGTGGAAGGACAGTGGGGAAACATGATTTTCGAGGAAGGAATGTGGTTGGAAAAAAAATATCTTGAATGATCGTGATTGGCGATCACTTAAATCTGTGGTGAAATCAAATTGTAGAAAAACAACAGTAGAACTCAGGAATATGTTTAATAGTGAAAGTAAGAGCCACATGCACTATGTGAAGGGAACTCAAGGGATTGAGACTAAACAGCTGTGTAGCCTTAAGAAAACCACTTGTAAGTGAGGCTAACTGGCAAAAATGGCTTCAATTTTCTAGGGAGCATAAAGATTGGACTCTGGAGCGATGGAAGAAGGTCATGTGGTCTGATGAATCCAGATTTACCCTGTTCCAGAGTGATGGGCGCATCAGGATAAGAAGAGAGGCGGCTGAAGTGCTGCACCAATCATGCCTAGTGCCTACCGTAGAAGCCTGTGGGGGTAGTGCTATGATCTGGGGTTGCTGCAGTTGGTCAGGTCTAGGTTCAGCAACGTTATGTGCCCAAAGAATGAGGTCAGCTGACTACCTATATACTGAATATACTGAACAAACAGGTTATTCCAACAATGGATTTTTTCTTCCCTGATGGCATGGGCATATTCCAAGATGACAATGCCAGAATTCATCAGGCTCAGATTGTGAAAGAGTGGTTCAGGGAGCATATGAGACATTATTTTTACACATGGATTGGCTACCACAGAGTCCAGACCTGAACCTCACTGAGAATCTTTAGGATGTGCTGGAGAAGACTTTGCGCAGTGGTCCAAATCTCCCATCATCAATACAAGATCTTGGGGAAAAATTAATGCAACTCTGGACAGAAATAAATGTTGTGACATTGCAGAGGCTTGCGGAAATGATGCCACAGTGAGTGCATGTTGTAATCAAACCTAAAGGTGGTCCAATGAAATATTCGGGTGTGTGACCTTTTTTTGGCCATACGGCAATTAAGTGAACAGTTCATTATTTGGCCCTCTTCAATAATCCGTAATCAAGGCATTTCCAATGGAGCCACTAACAACTGGAAGGCAACTGTCACTGCTCTAGCTTTTCTTGGCCCTTAGATGATTGAGCACAATGTTGAACCAGAAGGTGGAAGATTTTAGGGATCCTTTTGCCTCTTACTCTGCATTTCAGACTGTTTTTGCCCACTGCAAAACATATTCTGTGGGCAGGGAGATAAAGAAAATTATGCAGGTCGAGTCTGAATTAAAGGATTATTTGGGGTGTGAAAACATAAGATGCCTCTTCTTAAAATAGCTGGCATATTTTTCAGGTGAACAGTTCATAATGGCTATATTTTTTAAGTAAAGCCACCTGAGTTTCTGAAAAGGGAACTGAGCTAGACAAGAGGCTACATAAGAATCAGTGAAAGGATTTGGTGGTACTATAGGGATGTTTGGAGACAATATTCGAAGTTCCTCTGTAGCTTTCTAGGTGTTCTTTGTGTGAACTCATGCTAGGAGATGAAGTGCAGTCAGCTCCATCATCAATGGCTAGCTATGCTGGATTGTGTGACATGGTATGGTCATCTCATCTGTAATATAGCAGCAGGAAGCAAAGGTGGATCCAATATACATTTATTGGGAACAATAAAACAATAATTTCAGAATATTGAACTATCTGAGAGGTATCAAAAGCAATGTTTATAAATACAAGCAAAATACAAGGATCACAAAATACATTGGCAAACATATAATACAAGGTCTGGGAGAAAACCACATTAGTAATCCAAAAATAAAGGATGATTGATTTACTGTAGAAATGGTCCTTAACAAAGGCAGCTCAGAAATGCACAACTATAGACAACACTTCACAAGTAGTGAGTGGCAAACTACGTTATGGTGCTTGCTGGAGACATTACTGAGAAAGAATGTGACAGTTCTATTCTAATGAAGATCCTCTCAATATTTTTTTTTTTTTTTTTTGTTTAACATTGCCACAGCAGCCAGTATTATTACATCACTCAATATAGTATGTAGTGAGAAAACGTATTACTACAAATAAATGAAACAGTCAGACAGTTAAACAATATTGCTATAAGTACAATAATCCTTTCTGTCTAAGAACATATAAAACTTATATTTTGTGGTAATTTTTGTTTGCCAATAAATAGATTTCATCAATAAGAGTTGTAACATAATGACTAACTTCATCTTATTCCTCTTCCTGTCTTCTGGTCGGCACAGGAAGGTGTGGCTGAGTAAGGAGGGGAGCCCCTTCTGTCGCATCTCTCGGGCCGATTTCAAGAACGAGAGGAAAATACCCAAGTTGGAGCTGTTTGGCTTCTCCACCCGATTCTGATGCACAGCAGAGCCATACAAACCATTTTCGCTTGTCAACCATGACCGTCATCTTCCACCCAGTAAAACCCATGATTACCAATCCCACCACAAATGAGCAACCATGTATATATCAGTTAGGTTGTCCAAAGAGTGACTATAAAGATAGCATATTGTTTTAATTGCACTTTCAGCTTTAACCAGTTTATTTTAATGACAAAGTATATATTCCCACTGACTTCTAAGACATCGGTGTGTAATGTATAACCATTTCTTGATATCTTTATGGATTCTGCAGTCTATCAGTAGGGCATACGTTGCTTACTCTCCAAATTTTCTGACTCTGAATTTATTCTTCTGAATTTACTTGTGAGATTTCAATTAATATCAATTAATAAAAATAATCTCTGAAATTATTAGTAATATGTGATTTGAGGATAACATGTTGTTCAAAACTGTGAGCATATTCTGCATAGCCTCCTGTTTGAGTTTTTTGTATGAGGTGGGCCACTCCAGATGGCTAGAGTGATCCAGCTCCAGAGAAATGAACTCTAACTCTTATAACTCTGGTTAGAGTTTATATATTGCTTTCTTACAAACCCAGAAGAAAACCTCTTATCTTTCATCCCCTCTTTCAATGTCCTGAAAAGGGATTTTCCTACACACTCACATGTGGATACTGTGTTATATCACACAAAGAAGCAACTCTTATGTTGAGTGACATATGTGACTTGTTGAGGGTCACACAGTGAGATTATTATCTTGATTCCACATTGACTGGATGCTAATGAGAATGCTAATGTGGTTAATCCTGGATGGGAGCTCATAGGGCCCAAACCTACATAACAGCTCGCCTAACCAGTTTTCTGGTGTTTCCCATTATTATGAGCCATGTTTACTTCGTTAGCCCACCCCTCCAAAGTGGACTACCATTCCAGCTAACAATATTCATCACATAGCCCAAGCAACAAACCAGCAGGAACAGCTGCTGTATATAAAGCCTAGCAAAGTTGCCTGCTGGCAAGCGTGGCTATTTGGAATCCTCTTAGCAGTTGGAGAAGCTGATTAGAAGGTGGGTTTTTGTACTCACACTGTTGTCCTGATGGTGGGTGGAGCGCAACAGCATAATAATGACACTGCATGACTCCCAGCAAGGTCACTCTAGCTCTGTTGATGGATATATTAGTGACTGCAGTGTGGCAAAGTATTGCGGTAAATGGTCAGGTATGTTTAGCTAGTAGCATTTTCTTTAGTGGAAGACTAATTTGCATGTACATCATATTTTCCAAACAGATTTTGAAATTTCTGCCAAAGGTTTGCGACTTTTGTAAGACTCTATCGACTAGTATATCAGCTTTTGGCTTTATGTGATAGATGAGAAGTAAGCGTAGTCTATGATCTGCTTGCCCTGACTGAAGTGGGAGGAGGCTCTTTAGCAATGAAGCTGATAGTACAACTTAAACTGAGCAGTCTCAGTGCAATCTCTTCATTGTGACAAACAGATGAAAATGAGGAACTGAGTGTGTAAGAAAACCCATCACTTATAACCACTTAACCTCCTCAGTGACCTAGATGGAATCACCACTGATGCTCAACTAGGTTCTGACAGCATTTACTCCACTTTGAAGTGATGTGGTGATGCAGGTTCTGTATTGCCCTTTAATTCCTCATGAACACAGTTTTTTAAAATGCTGATCAGTTTATTTCCCAGATGCTGATTCACCAGCATATGAGTCCACAACTTTAGCAAGACATATTCTAATACCAAAGCAGTGAGAGACAAATTCCGTCCTATAGGTAGTTTTAGTAATGTGTTCAATGATCCACTTGGGCCTTATTTTGATTGCATTATAGTCCTAACATGCTGTTCGACACTGTAGCATTAGCAGCATTAGCCAGTTAACTACTCAGTGTTACAATTTATTTGGTTGAACTGCCATGCTTTGACACCTTTTACCATGCATTAGGAAGCCTCTTCAGCCATGACATGCTATTGGCTCCCAGAACTGCAGCCCCCTGATTGGAACATGCCAACAACACAGGATTTATGGGACTAGTGAAAAGGCCATAGAGCTCTGTGAGTGCCAATCTGTCCCAGTTACATAACCACAACGAGCCCCATTGATTGTGCTCTCCAGCTTTTGTCTGCATGTCATGGTATTCATCACAGTGCCTGGGTTTCCATAGAGATGGGTGGATGAGTCCTTGGTGTACAGGATTGTGTAATGTAACCATAGGTTATGTTACTGTGCTGGAATCCATGGTGTTGCAGCACAGTAAGCAGCCAACAGAACAGTTAAATGGAAAGGCTAGTAGACCTTTTCATGTCTCTGTGGACTCCAACAATGGCAGGCACAGAACTGTGCAGTTCTCTAGGATACAAGAGGCGTGAGCAAGCAAACATCACATACTCGCACACACTTTCTCACACTGGTGAGAGATGGGGATTGTCCAGTGTAGAGTTCATGGGGAGTCTGAGAGGGGGGATCCCACAGATAGAGAGAACAGCTAACAAAGTGGTCTTTAGCTAGTGAATGCCACATCTCAATACTGCCCATTCTTCTATAGGTTTTTTTTTTTTCTTAAAACACAGGGTGATAGGCTGCCAACATTTAATGATTGTTTCCAGAGGCAATGGGTTGTATGTCTGTCTGTGTGTGTGTGTGTGTGTGTGTGTGTGTGTGTGTGTGTGTGTGTGTGTGTGTGTGTGTGTGTGTGTGTGTGAGAGAAAGAGAGGAATGTATATATGACATTTCCATACATTTGATTTTATGACAATACCCTGTTTTCACAAAAAGCAGCTAGGGTTAGTTGCTTTAATTATACTATTCTGTTTTTGTTTTTTGTTTTTTTTATATAGGCTGTTTGTTGTATGCAAAATCTGTTGGTAATGAAACTTGGTGGGCTTTCTGCTCTCATGTGTCTGACATTTCCAGTAAATGTTATATTAATCCTGTTTCACATTGTTTCTCAACAAAAGTTCATAACCAAGTTCAAAACCACATTCACACTGGAGACCCAATAGTAGAAAATGCTGTCTACAAATCAATAATTTAACACGCACCTTTTCAGAAGCTTATGTTGCATATAGGCTTTCATTTTTCCTAAACAGAACACAGTCAAAGATCTTATGAACAGCGTAAGTGATTACATTCCCCTGCTCCTGAATGCCCTCTAGTTGGATGCCAAGCGTGGGCCGAGAGAAAAAAGAGGGAAAGTGAGTGAACTTTCATCCATCCATCTGCCCACCCGCTTCCTTTCTCTCGCCAGTGCGCAGCACCTGAATTCAGGCATAGCACTGTACATTTTTTCCACTTGTTGACCCTCCTCCTCCTCCTCCTCCTCCTCAACATGGCTCCTTAACTATAGCCCATGAGGCACTGTCTCCGTGGCCATAGCAACCACTCTGGGTGAATCCGAGTGAGGCTCTGTGCGTGAACAAAGAGAACAGATGCCTTTTCCGCCAGGCTGCTCCCTCCCCATCGCTGAGCACAAAGCAAGCCCTGCACTGGGGTCGAGGGGGCTCACTGCAGCCCTTGACTCCAGGGTCCAGGTTCAGGCTGCTGCAACTCTAGATCCCCATTTAACAGACACTAGGGTCCATCAGACCTGTTGAATGATTCTCAAAAGGGTCTGGCACTCCAACCCTTTTGCTTGTGCCAATGAAGGTTGCTATCCTGCTTCCCCACACCCACCCATTGCCTCGGAAACATTTGATTACCTAACCATTGATAAAAGGAGCAGTTTTGGATTCATTTCCCTGTAATATTCACCCTGGTTTATGAGTCATTTAGCCACAGCCTAGGCTGTAGTTGATGTGTTACAACGTATGAAACATGTCCCCAAATACCTGTTGAGAGCGTTCAAGAAGGCAGGGGTTGCTAAGCAACCATAAGAGTTCCATGAAAACTTGGCCACTATCGTAATGATTGAAGTGTGAATTTACAATAATTACACATTCTGTGTAGGAGGCATAATGCTGAGCACTCCCTTTAGCATCTGTGAAAAAGGAAAGCACACCCATTCTTTGTCTGTGAATATGTTTTTTTTTTCCCATTCTTTTTGTTCCACCAGCCTTCTTTGCTTCTTTAAAATACGTGCTGCATCAGTGCAATAAATGGTGATTAAAGCCTTTTCATTAGGAACAGCTATGAACACTGAAATACAGTACCAGGGAAACCTCTGAAAACAGACTCTTGAAACCCAGTCTTTCTTAGTTCTGAGAGGTTTTAAACATTCATCATCCACTTTTGTAGAAATGCCTGTCTTGCACATGCACTCATAATTAATTTGATCAGGTGTAGCTGCCTAATTGGTGTATTGTATAGGTGTACAGTTACAGACTGTATCCCATCTGTTGGTGTGTAAAACATATGTCAGTCCTGGTTTCTAAAACTGACTAGTATTGAAAAGCTGGAAGGTGTCTAAAGTAAATTATGCATAAAACCATAAAGACTATAGTGTAATTGTACTTGTGCAGAGTGTTTCTAATAAAGTGGGCTGTGAGCATATAAGTAAAGAGTTAGATGCATTTAAAATGTGCTTTTTAAATGTTTCACTGAAGCTGCTTCCCATCAAAGTGAATGAACATGGAAATTTTAAAAATCAGTGAATCATCTGTTTTTGACTTAACTGTCCCCACAAGCAATAGAATCTTACAAAGTTCATTGTTTACATACAGTATGCTTTGCTATTGTAAGCAGAATACAGCTGTTTAATGGTGTAATGCATGAGGTCCTTGCATGAAACTCTGCCTTTAAGTACATATATTCAAAAACAACATATATAACAAAATATAGATTTGTTACACAGAGTAATAACTTTATTAAGGAAAACCTACTGTATACTCGCACATAACATGTTGCAATTCATTTTACAATCAATCTTAAAATGTAATCCACCACTCCAGGCTTCTCAGCTGTACTCTGAAGTCAGCTGACTGACTGTAGCAGAGTCCTGTACACTATGTGTGTTGGGCTCTCTCATGAGAGGATTTTGACCAAAGAGCAAAGTGTTGGCTGATGTAACATAAACTACTATAAATGCACTTGTAAATACTGTTAATGGTAACATTTGCGAATACAGTATAAACTGATGTATATGCATTTATATGTACAGTATGGGCACAACATATCTAGACAACATCGTCCCCCTTTAAAAACAAAAAAGGTTACAGAACCGTGGCACCAGTGTACGGAGGGCAAGCCAGAATGGAGCGGCACAGGTAGAGCTATACAGTAAGTGTACAGTATAATCAAGCAACTTGGTGCATATTGCCGATACTTTATTACGTCTTCAGTGATGAAAAGTCCATCTGCCACGACCTCCCAGTTTCCTCTCCATGTTTCCTCTCCATGTTTCCTCTTCCTATTCGCTATCGGATCTTAAGGAAAGTGGGGCTCGGCGTGAAACAAGATACCCAGAAATCCAACCCAAATTGTCTTGAGTTGTTTTTTTTTTCCTTTCCCCACCTTCTAGTTTCCCAATCACTCCTAAAATTAATCATCAATTAAAGGCCAAATTAAAATTACTAAAAATTATCATTTTTTTAATTCTACTTATTTATTTTAATTGTTGCTACTGCTGTATATGCTGCACGTTATACAATGTCATAACTAGTGGTTTTACCATCTGGTGGATTAGCTGCCACTTCCCTGAGTGTCACGTCTCTAGACTTCATTAAAGGCTCTACGCTTCATTATAACAACCCGAATAGCCTGAGGTGATGTTATTATTTTTAATTCGATAAACGTTAACTCACTTGAAATGCTTTTCAATATTTATCATGCGATTACATCGGACACAACATAATTTCCAGTAAGTTAGTTATGTTTAAATCCATCACCTGATAATTGCTCATCGGCCAATTTACAGCAATTTATAAAACGCTGGTTTATTGTTTTATGATCGTCACGCCTCCGACCGGAGCTGCTAAGCGCTGGCGTGAATCCTCACGCGCGAATTCCCCGCCCCTCTCGGAAATGAGGCTGCGGTTGCGCGTGGCTTCCAGAGAGACTGTAGGTGCTGTTGCAGCGCGAGCTCCTGCGCTCGTCGTCCCGGTTGCGTTCCGTACAGTGAGGTTTGTGCGTAATTCTCGCAGGGTAAGTCGATCATTTGGACCGCCGAGGCTCTGCGTGTGTTTCTGAGGTGCCGTAGCATTGAGCACTGCGGATGCTCTGGCTGGCGGCCTTTGCACTTCTCAAACCGGTGTTGCTGCAAGACGAGGCTGATTAGATCATTTATCCAGTTTACACCTAGGCAAACTATAACCGGAGGAACTTCGGCGATTAACTAGAAGCTATTGGTTGGCAGGGCGCTGCTTCGTGTCTGTTTATCGGCTGGCCGAGATTGTTTGCCTCTTCTGCAGTGTTGATTGGGTGCCAGTGCGGTTCCCAGGCATTTTCTTGTGGCGCTTAGCGATGGGATTTTATTGCAGGTACAATGTAATGGTGGTGTGCTTTACCCTGTCGCTAAAAGTAGAAATCTCAGCAGAAAACTTTAAAATGTCCTGGTGACATGTTAATTGACTAGTGAGTCTATGTAGTCAGGGTAGGCGTAATGCCTCACAATCGTTTCATCGGTCACAGCCTACCAACGGACAGCTTAAGCCACTGATAGCCGATTGTGTAACCAAATCCGGTAGCAACAGCGGCGTGAAGATTCCCGTCTCGTGTGTGTGTGTGTGTGTGTGTGTGTGTGTGTGTGTGTGTATGCATGCACAGAATATATGGAGATATATATATATATATATATATATATATATATATATATATATATATATATATGGAGATATAGATATAGATATAGATAGATATAGATATAGATAGATAGAGATAGATATATCTCCTGATGGAAATAACTCAATACGATATTTGCTTCAATATTTCAATTACAGCTTGATCACTTGGGTGGCTTGTCGCACATGTCTGTGGTTGGTGACGCATAATTTAAGAATACATTGTAACTTAGCAGTAATGGGTAGCCTATGCAGTTCGGTAGCTGCATTACAAGAACAGCCCACTCCTGAAGTGGGAAACGGCCCAAATCAAACCGGTGCAATGCCGCAGTGTACTTGGACCGCGCGAGGATACCGTTATTGAGCGGAGTGCTCACACATTGCGTGCCATTATGGCATTTCACATTGTATTTTACAGTTAAAAGAATCATGCGACGCTGAGCAGTAGTTGGATCGTCCATTCCACCTGTTTTGAGGCGAAGGGTATGGGTGGAGCTACAGCTAGTCTTTCAGTAACCACTGGTCATCTCTTAGGACCTTGTGCACATGTACTACAAACCAAGGATAAAGTGTTTGTAAGGGCAGGTTAAATATGAACGTTTCTCCACCTGTCTAGCAATAAATGGCATGTTTTATTGGAGATAAAACATTTGTGCATGCGTGCATATCCACTGAATACTGCTGCAACTGGTTTGACTTGTCATTCCTTTCTTGCCGGGATTTGTCATTTGTGCAGCTCTCGCCACATCAGTTAGCACAGCTATTTCGTCTGGATGACATCCCATAAAGGTTATGTCCATTAGACACAGAGCTCTCTTGTTTCTCTATGGACTGAGATAGCTGACCATCCAAGACAAAAACTCATTCTGTAAGGTTTGAAAGAGACAGATGATGCCTATCTTCAGGAATGAGCCCAGCCTTGGAAAGTCACTACCAATTCAGTCCAATGGCTTGGGTATGGAAATGGTCATCATGAATGCTTGAGTTTCTACTGCTAACAGATGGGCATTTTGCACCTTTTTGGGATACCTGGGATGGACAAAAATACCTGGGAGCTTTTTCATTAAGTAGGAAAGAGAGGAAAGTGTTTTTTTTTTTTTGTTTGTTTGTTTGTTTGTTTTTTGGGCTTTGTGTTTCTGCACTGTCATGTCTCCCGTCATCCAGCCAGTGACTTACTCTGTCCAGTTTGATAAAGAGCACAGTGCCATCACTTGCTATGTGAAACTTAGGCATTCAATAAAGTTATAATTTTTATTTAGTTTTTCAAAATATAATGTTGCAATTAAAGTGCAGACTGGCAATTTGTTATTGAGTATGTATATGCAATATTGGGTACGTCATGTTGGAGCTACACTTCTTTTTGTACAGTCCTCCATTTTTAGGAGACCAGAACTAACTGGACAGTTGTCCATCAGTTGTTTATTGGCCAGTTGTGTGTTGTTACATCATTAGCTCTTGCACAACAGAAGTTTTAACAGAAGTTCCGGCTTGATTCTGCACATGCATCTGCATTCGTATCTGAAATGTTGCTGTTGCCCCTTAACGTGAGGAACAAAAAATGTATTAAAACTAGCTTGATCAATGCATTTAATGTCATTAGAAAAATCAAAGACATACCCATAATATTGGGTGTCACTCAAATGACACATTAGTGAGCTTAGCAGTAGCAAACAATGTGGCGAACCACTGCATGTAAGTACTGGACAATCAATGAATACTTTCAAGCATAAAGAAACAGTTTTACAAAGTTAAGATTAATGAGGCTCACTTGTCTTCACTGAGGATGTGGCTGCAAACAGGTGCAGGGTGAATTGGAAAGTGCACTACATCATCTGAACTGCTTAGGTTTGACCAAAATGCCATAAGTGGGAATGGATGGCACCTCACCTTGGAGATGGACTATGACTTGAAATGTACTGCTAAAGTAGCTGTGGTCGCCTTTGGGACCAAAATGTGAAATGTTTTTGAATGGCCAAGTCAGCCACCTGATTTGACATGATGGAACATCGATTTCACTTACTGAAGACACGGTGCCCTGAAAACAAGCAAATGCCTGCATTTGGATAGAAAAGAAAAACAACATACTGGAAGATTGGGTCACCTTGCACTGTAGGAAATTCACTGTGTCCAGGAAATGGTAAGCAGGGATGAGTTCTAGCAGACATGGGGGGATGGTGGTTTGGAACTCTGCCAGGAGATAGCAAGTGGAGCAGTGCGACAGAAAGTAGGACTGCTGCCCTATGGCTTAGACTAGCTAAATATAGAGCACATGGTTGAGCTGAAGTAATTCAGCATAATTTTGCTTAATTTTCTCTCTCTCTCTCTCTCTCGCCCCTCCCCTCTATAACTCTCTCCACCTCTCACACTTTTCTCTCTGCCTCCAATTCTCTTTATTTTCTTTCTTTGTCTTTTTTTTCCCTCTGTTTCTACTTTTCTGCATGTTGTTTACTCACCCAAACACAACTGGATTATCCAACAAGTTTCTAGCTCCGCAGAAGAGCCTTTAATGATGTCTCCCACACGCAAAAGGACTGGCCAGCTTCACCTTTACTCTGCCTACCACCCTCTCTCACTCACTCTGGAGATGTGATACTCCTTTCTTGTTTACTTGCCTCCGTTCTTTTGAGATAATAAAGGCATGCTAATAATGTTCTGCCTTGTTTCTGCTCTTCTTCATGACCTCAGTGATGACATCACAGATCTGACATGCATGGTGTTGTCAAAGATCATCCCTCTGTAACAGGAACGTCTTGACAGCTATTGCAAAACTGATTAATCTTTTGAGAATAGTCTTGACTGATGAAAAATCCAGGTATTTTGAAGATTCCCATGCTGATGAGGGCACAAGTAGGAGTTGTTGGAGAGTCAGTGTTGGATGGATGCACAATGCTAGGAAAATTGGATGAACTTTTGGAGGAGTAAGGCACATGGTTATCATTGAGACAAGGATTATATAGTGTCATTATGTGGTGATTGGCTGCACAACTGGATAGAAAAGTTATTCCTATTGTAAATTACCTGTGAGGTCATTTTTAGGGTGTTACTTGTTGCCTAACCTCTAAAAAGAGTAGTTTAATTATCTCAGTTCATTGCATAATTGAACATTTATGCTGTACCGCATGTGATTTCCAGTAATATATGTGGTGAACGGGAAGCCCAGGCTCAGGCAGAAGGCTGCAGAGACAAGGTGGAAACTTGCTTTCCCCATCCACTCTTCCCTTTCTGTCTGCAGAGCTGTTTTTAACGCATCCCAAGAGATCACTATATGGCAAACTCTCTTCAGTGGGAGAGTGTATGCCTTCCAGAATCCCTCTGTTTGTGTGGGTGTGAGTGGTGCCCAAGGGTCCTTTTTAACTTAAGTTGCCCCTGGGGCCTATATGAAGCAGTATAATCAAACTGTCGTGGGTGGACTTGGTTGGATGTAGGCGGGTGGGGATGGGTGTGTTGTGCGCTCTCTCACCTTTAGTGTATTTTGAGCTGTTCATTTGGTGTTCTGAGGGGTATTAGCTTTGTTCTAGCATTTTCTAGGCTCATAAATACAGTACCCCCCCCCCCCCCCCCCCCAATTGCATTCTGGGAAAAGTAGGACTGGGGGTCACAGCAAAAGGCCCAGGTAGTATGTTCTTACACACGTATCACCCAAACCCCTGTAAATTAAGCTAGCAGAATCTGCTTTACACTATTGTGATCACCAGTTCTTTCTGCCCACACAGCTGCCTTGCAATTTGTCCAGTCATCTGTTGTATCGGATATCTTATTAGAAAAAAATGTTTGTGGCCTCTGCATTGCAAACTGCTTTTAAATTAGATATTTGAATATATTATCTATAGAGCAGTACTTTTAACACAAAAAAAAACATCCATTTGAAAAGGTGTTGTATACCATTTTGGTACAAATTGTTTTATCTTTTCTACTTCATGGAGAGGTTTATAAGGTGCTCTTTCAGTTTGTTAATAAAACTATATGCATCAGAGCACCCTGTACTTTCAAGCTTACAGGATTCAGTGGCCTGCTTCAGAGTATACTGGGAAGTGAAACTGTTGGAGAGAAATGTACTTATTAAGCACAGCGTTAAGGAGCCATTACAGCTTGTGACCTGCTGGGTAAGTGTCAAAATCTAGTCAGGTTGACGTCACCAGTGACTGTTTTGTGCTCAGCCTCTGCCTGGGTAATACTGCATTCCCAGAGCTAAATGAAAGACAGCATTAAATTTTGTGTCCTCATAGTCTTTTGACTTACCTAAAAGCTTACTGTGTTCTGTAAGCTTTTGTTGTCTGTATGGATTGCTATGTACTCTTGCCACCAAAGAGGGTATACAAAGATGTTTGACCCCAAAAATGATAACATTTCTGATGTGATTTGAAGCTAAAATGGGTGAGTTAGCATTTTGTTAGCATCTTTGCTCTCTGCTACCACCTCTGCCTACTTCAGGCTGAGAAAGTAAAGTCAAAATCTCAACTCCCAGTATACCCTGACAAAAGGTGGCAGTTATAAATTCATAACTCAAAATTGATCAGTAACCCATCCAGTTTTCTTGTTCATGAGCGTTCTTTCGTCAGATCTAGGAGACTTTCCTTCTACTTGTATCTTTTTTCACATCAAGCTAAAATGGACCTTTGAAATCTGGTGTTTTTGGGTGTTGTCCAAACTGAGCAACGGCAGGCTGGAACATGTTTAGAATGGTCTTCTGAGCTCCAGCACAGTTCATATTGAACAAAGTTAGATGATGGAAAGGGCATTTTTTGGGAGGGTGAGGGGCGGAGGCTATCGCCTCTTCACCTACATTTTAACTTAAGAGTGAGGTCAGTAACTTATTGATCAGATTTTCCTCAGAAATTCACATTTTAAGATAACAATTCAGGGGAAAAGGTTGAATGCCCAGTTAACCTGTGCTCAATCACAATGGTAGTCACGTTCCCCAGTTTTGCTGTGAACCCAAAAAGTCCTGAAATGTTCCTTGCTGTGTCTTTCTTCCCCTCTGATCCTTTAGCTCAGCAGTAAACTCACCCAGCTGTTGGGCCTACCTTGTCTGGGAGCAAAGCCAATGGCTGAAATGGTCACTTTTAACACTTCGACTGCTTAGTAAAATCCTCAAGCTGCTCTTGGCGGTGGGCTGGTGGATCAGCCCCTCGCTCAGAGCTGCTTTAGGAAATAAAATGCCTGACAGGAAGTGGTGGCGACTGGCGCCGAACACACCACCCACTCAAGCAAGGAGACCGGCAGGAGTGGTGGCCTGTGAGGTCTGTCTTCGGTGAGGGGTTTTGGGATAAAAGACGGGTCCAGTTGGCCAAGGTTGAAGCAGAGCAGATTATTTCAAGTTTGATTTATTTGTCACATACATAGTCATACGCAGTGTAACTCGCAGTGAAATGGCCAAAACGTTTTGGCCAAACGTTGAGGTATCATTGGCAGTTTGAGATCACGCAACTTTTCTTGGTTCCACTTTGACGTGCCAATTCGATTTGGAGTGAATGATGCCTGTAATGGTTTCTGCAGTCCATTTGTGTGGGCTGTTTGTCTTCTATCTGTCCTCATTCCATCACCTTGCAGCTGTTTTGCTATGGCCCCAAATTCCCCACAGGGATCCAAAGGTTGCTCCTTACTCTCCTGCAGTGGCCCAGTTCACCTCTCCAGCTCCCTCTTTCAGGACCCTCTTTCTTTCTATTCCTCAGTGTTCACTCGTTCTGCTGGGTGAAGGAGAGTAGGGGGGAGAGTGTGTGTGAGTGTGTGTGTGTGTGTGTGTGTGAGTGTGAGTGTGTGTGTGTGTGTGTGTGAGTGTGTGTGTGTGTGTGTGTGTGTGTGTGTGTGTGTGTGTGTGTGTGTGTGTGTGTGTGTGTGTGTGTGTGTGTGTGTGTGTGTGTGTGTGTGTGTGTGTGTGTGTGTGTGTGTGTAGAGTGAAAGAGCAAGACCGAGACAGTGAAGGGTTCAGTGTATGCACTGAGAGAGAGAGCGCAGTGAACCGTTTGGGCGCGGTGGGTTGTGGGAAGCTCTGGCAGCAGCTCAGCCGTATTGCATAAGCACGAGAAATCTGTGGGAATGAGCGAAGGCGAGACTAGGTGGAGGACGAGCGGCCGATCTCTCGAGCACCACTGAGAACAGAGGGGTGGCGTGCAATGGTGTCCAGATTTCAGTCTGTTCCCTTGTGTGTTAAACGAGGATGAATCAGGCCTTCGCTTCTTGGACCATCCTCATTAGGCTGTGTCAGCTGAGTTCAGCTAGGCGAGGAAGCCATGTGACTAAATCGTTAGTTCAGGGGGGAGAGCGTTTTAAACTTATGCAAATACATGTCACATTTAGAGCTCTCAAACAGCTTTAATGTTTGGAAAGCCGGATCTCACATCTGTTTAGTTTGCCTCCATCACATGCTGGAGGCACACTGAAATGTCTTGAGTAGAATGTAATCCTGCCTTATTGCTAGTTAGACAGAAATTAAGCCATTATAAGGAAACTTCACTAAGTGATACTGGCATGGCTAACAGCGATTGAAACAAGCAGTTAGCATGATCACTTTCACTTAATGCTAAATGGCAAACTGGCTTGTCTTGTTTATTAGCACTGATTTGCCATTTCGGATGGAAGTGAAAGCATTGTCTTATATTTAGATTGCCATGGCTTGTGGCTATGTTGCAGTGCTATGATGTTTTCTCTTTCTGTATGACTCACCTATATATGATGATTAATTTAGCCTGCAGGCCCTGCTCCACTGACGCCAAAAAGGGACTAATGGAAAATAATCTTCTTTGTCCTTGACGGAGAGCACCATAAAGTAGTTATTTCAAATAACGTAGGATAATATGGCATGGTAGGGGCTCATCCCTAACAAAGGCCTCAGCATATAAAAGTAAATGAGCAGGGGTGATGCATCAGACAATAATGAAACACCTGGTGGACCATCCCTTGTGTTAGTTATGTCTGTTAACAGTATGCATCCACTGACCACACCACTCCGTTACTGCTGCTCAACAAACAGTAACCAATTAATTCATGTAATGGATTTTTCATTAAAAATAAAGGCAGAGTTGGTTTGTTTTACAGTGCGAAAGCTTGGATTTATGGTGCAGTTTGTTCCTATGTGCCTCTGGTCAATAACAGCCAAAAAAAGCTGATGCAACAGTGTCACCGCTCTAGCAGATGAAGCCCACTCTGTCCCACCCCTGTCGGGGAGGGGTGTGTGGTCTGCAGGGCTTTGCTCAGTGTAGTGATACAGTAACAGGTTTACAGTTAACCGATTTTTCCATTCATGCAGTCATTTACATATTTTTATCGTCGCTACTATTGTGTTTTGTTGTCTGCATTCAATGCCCTAATAAGACTACAGTCTAGCAGATTCACAGGTATTGTCCATAAAAATGGTGTAATAAGAATTGCTATTTTCCGTCTGCTCTTGGGCATATGCGGTGTGCAAATCAGGGGCAACTGACAACACTGATGGTTATCTTCACTAATTTGCACTGTGTACAATCACCATATGAGAGGTTGCTTATTTTGAAACAAACCCTGTCAGTGTATATAGAAACAAATAATACAATAATTAATTGTTGTAAGCAGACAAACATTTTAGTTTTTATTTTGCTTTTATTTACTTTCATAGTCTTTTTGCGGCTTTATGATGATTGCTGCCATTAACTCTATAACTGCTTTCAGTTCCATGGAGAATATCTGCTTTTTATTTTATTGTGCTTTGGCAAGATGACAGTCATGCCAATAAAGTAAAAATGCAATTGGTTACTCCCCAAGCTGACGCTTAATTGTCTGTTGCTATGGAAACGAAAGGGTATGGCCAGCCAATTGCAATAAAAGCATAATCAACATTATTATGATCTCAGAGGAGGGGTGTTGGAACGGCACTGTTAAATGGCTGCTCCTATTTCAAGCACTAGAATGATGTTAAGGAGGGGCTGACTTGTGCTTTCTGCCTCAGAACTCAACTCAACAGGTTGCCTTCCTTGTCTCGTGTCTAAAGTGATAATATTGGATGAATTGAAAGTCTTTCTCACAGACTTTCACTTTTTCTCTCTTGATTCTTAAGGTCTCTTCTCTGCCTCCAAGTCCCTTTACGCTTCTCATCATTTTCTCTTCTGTCAGACATCTTTTCCAACAATCTCTTGTGCAGCATCTTGGGCCTGCTTTTTAATGAATGGCTGGATGTGTTTGGCTTTCTCTCTTGAGAGCTAATATTGGGCTTCTCTGACCAATGAATGGCTTTCAGTCTTCCCTAGTTCATCTGGAATCCAGTCCTTCCTTGATTTGCGTTTGTCAGAGTGACCATTATCAGTCATGTGATGCCAAGTGAACCACCAGAGTAATTGCTCAGAGCTGTGGTACAAGTGTATATAGACACACTTCGCTAACCCTTACCCATTTTTACTTAATTGTTTGTTTTGTCTCCTATTCCCAGATTGATCACATGCAGGTGGAGTAGTTTTGTCCCCTAGTAGTGTCCAGAGTGTTATGAATGTTCTAAGGACATAACGCACAATCAGACAGACTCAACTAGTTTGCCCTTGAACATGTCACATGTCTTACTTGCTGAGATTGGTTTTGGTGTCTTCGTACCCTGGAATAATATTAGCACTTTTTATGTCATTAACTGACTTTCCTGCATGCCATTCCATTAGCATCCAGTTTACTTCATTACACCTCACATTCTTGTTGAAGTCTATAAACAAGCAGGAATTTTAAACTCCTGCATGGAGGAAGGAAAATTGGGGGAATATTTTTGTTTTTGTGTTTTTTGCCATTTTGCCGTCCACAAGATGGTGCTACTAGCATTTTCCCCACACAAATTGTTAATTTGCTGATTAATTCCAGGATCCTCCTTCACAACTGGTGGAATATTTCTCTTGACCGATTTTAATCAAATGATAGGCGGACTTTTATTTAAATGCTAACGCTTCTAAAACTGCATTTTAACAACTGCATTTTAACCATTTAAAACTGTACATTTTTGAGGATGTATTTAAACTCTGTTTTTATATTTAGAAAAGGAATAATCTTATCAGTGCCTACAGATATAAATGTGGAAATGCTGGACATGCTTATGTATTGAGTTGAATATTTAAGTCATAATGATAGGAAGATGGATATTCTGATTCAATTTATTAAGAATAGATATTAAAGGATGGGATCATTATTTTGTAGCCCATACATTAATAAAAATGTTTTCATAACTCAAGTCAAATGTATTTATAGTGCTTTTTACATTGTCACAAAGCAGCTTTACAAATGTTTGGGTCAAGATGAGCAAGCTGAAGATGACGATGACAAAGAAAACTCCCTTGGAAGGATTGAGGAAGAAACCTTGAAGAGGACCAAGACTCAAGAGGGAACCCATCCTCCATTGGCTGGCCCAGCTAGTACCCAGTCCATGCTACATTGTTATTTTTAGTTCAAGTAGCTACTTCAGTGAAAATGTGGAGCCTCCAGTGGGTCGTAATATATGCATGTGCATAGCACTTTGCCAGTAACTTTAGAACTGAGAAAGTAATGCTTCTCTGTGGCTTCTTTTTGGCTTTAAATAAGCTCCATTGGGGCAGTCATTTAAGCCTTCAAATTCCTCTAAAAATCTGTATGAGTGAATGACTGTATGTCTAAATAACCTGGCTGATATTTGGAAGTGTTTACAAATAGTTGGTATGTACAACTTGCATTGCAAAGTTCTGCCACTGGTTTGGTTTGCCTCTGTTCTTGAAAATGGGAACTAATGGGGTTTTTGAAAGCCTAAATCATGGGCACTTTTTGGAATAAGATTAACCTCAGTGAGAAGCATTAAACTTCTTGACACTTAAAGTTTTTAGCAAGGTTGTGATATGCATGATTATAAATGTAGAACAGCTATTTGGTTATGGGTTTGAAATATCAAAGTTCTCCATATCCCTATAAGGATATCCCTTTAATAATAAGATTTGATTCTGTAATTTCTAAAACATTTCATTTTTATTTGACTTATCGAAGTAATTCACTGCTTTTATTTAAAGGAAAATTCCTTTTCCTTTAAAAAAAAAAAAAAAAATATTTAACACATTTTGCAATTTGTATATCCAGGTGATTTATTGTATTGCCTGAAGTTTGAAGCTAGTTTATCAGCATCCACCCTAGTTCCTCTTATTACCTAAAGGTTTTCTCAAGAGTTTATTCAGATATCTTATTTTTTGTGATGTGTATATCTTTTTAGGGGGGTGCATGTAAATGAATGCTGAATCACAACTCCTTGAGAAGCCATGCTGTCCCAGAAATCTAAATACTACTCCACCATTGCTCAGACAAGAGAGCCCCATGGGTAGTCTACACTTGAGACACTGACTCATGTCAGAGACTTGTATTTGAGTCTTTATTTGGTCATTTTGTGGTGTGTTTAGGTGTTCTTGTTTGGTGTTGAGGTTTGCTTTCTCCACTTTGCAATTAAATGCAAGTAGGACGTGCAGTTTGGAAGAGCTTAAACACCTTTTGGCTTGTGCAAAACTCTGTCCACAGAAAGTTGAATGAGCTGAGCATTTTTCACCTCTTACCTTAGCCAAATGAAACGGGGAGCTGTCAGACTGCTAAGTGAGGATATTTATTCGGGTCTGAGAATGTTTCAAGAAGCTAGGTCAACATTTTGAACAATCATAGCACCCAGTAATTGTTTGCATTTCTTGGCAATGCAGGCTGAGTGCCATGCTCATCAGACCATCCATCCTCTAACAGTTGCCGCTGCACATTGCGTGCAGCCATTGATTCACTTGAGTGTTTTAAGGCAAGTGCCGGATTTGTTCATTATTGGTACTGACAACGCAAAAGGTTGTGGTGTGCAAATGAGCACTCCTACTAAATAATCAACGGTTTGTTGATTTAATACTTTATTGTGCTTTGTGAGTATTGCGACCAATCGGCATGATTTTAGATAAATGTCCTGTGGGTATTTTGAAGAACCACTGCACTTGTGTTATACAGGTATTGTAAGTCAGGCCAGTCTTTTACCTGGTTCCATTTAAAGATTCACTACTGTGCTTTTAACTCCTTGCCAGACGTATCACAATTCCAATATAAAACAATGTAACTGCAATATAGTATTCTCATCAATATCATAAAACCATTAATGAACGTGACATTGTGTGCTTTACTGCATCATTGTATACCAACTGTTCTCCATTTATCATGGGCACATTTCCTATTCTCAACTCTCACATTTACAGATAATTCTGGATCTTCCTTTTTAGTATGGTTGAGCTAAAAGCTTTGATTAGTTCCTGTTCAGATTGAGAAATCACTCCATGATGGTAAATGTGATATTTATTTTTGCTAATTTTAGGGAGCTGTAATGTGTTGTGATTTCAAGGACAGATAGCTGGTGGTTTTGCATCTTCAGAAGGGACCTGTTTGGAGAGCCTTGCCAAACTGCTGCTTTCACTACTGCTAAAGACCTCAAGCTGTTCGTATCCATGGTGATCTGTAGTGACGGCCTAAGAATTTGCTATATTCAAATTGGCTGTAGCAATGCGTGTGTGGATATGTGTGCAAGAGGGTGCTTGTGAGGAAGTATGGAGCCTTTTTAAAACATTTGAAGGTAAACCTGGCAAAATATTAAGTCTAGGAGAAACCGTATATAGGATACAGTATACATGATGGCATGGAAAAAAATAAATAGATTATTTTCAAATAATTGCCTTTTTTTTGACATGTGAACGCATATACAAGTCCAATAATGCTTTAAGATCAAACTAAATGACTAGACTCCACTTCATTCTGTTCCCTTGTGTGTACTCGCGCTCTCTCTCTCTCCCTTCTTCTCATTTACCAGCACTGCTGATCTCATCACATCCAGCATGACATTACGCATGTTGTATTGTGGCCTCCTCAGTCATTTCTGACTCTGCACAAATGGGGGATTGTTGGGATACTTACCGTTCCTGCCAGCTGACAGAGAAGAACTTGGCCATGATTTTTAAGCTCTGCCAGAGAGCTGTCCTTTTGTGTGGTCTTCTAACACTTTTCTGCTGTGTGTGTGTGTGTGTGTGTGTGTGTGTGTGTGTGTGTGTGTGTGTGTGCTGCATATCTTTCTAAGACGACAGGTTCTCTCTCTCCTTCTCTGTCTACTCCCTCTCCTGTCCTGCACTGCAGCATCAGTATTCACCCTCTGCCACTGCACCAGCTAAAAATACCTCTGCTAGCGTGCGCTCTCTCTCGCGCTCTCTCTCTGGAGTGGTCACAGTCTCATATATATTGTTCTAGTTGCTGTGGTGGTCAGTCCTTACCTTCTCAGTTCAAGGTTCTTGCCAGAATTGTCTAGTAGGATTTTCAGTATATTCAAAATGGAGTTTATATCTCTGGCAGCCAAATAGAGGAAATCCTTGTATGAATTAATAGCCTTCCATGCATTAATTTGTATTTTTCTGTTTTGCCCAAATTGTAACAATACTAAAGATGGGTCACTTGTTAGCAGGTCTGCAAGGCAATGAAGCTCGCTGTTAATGCTGTCATTCACTGATTTAATGAGCAGGTTTTATGAGCCTTGTTTCTTCGTTTACATTGGGTTTTGTTGCCCTTTGTCAGTGTGCTGTCTGTTGTTTTGTGTGTGCGTTTGTGTCCGTTCATGCTCTCAATCAGCTCTATGCAGTAGCAGCTACTGCAGAGGCAGTATGCTGACCGCAGGTGTTCCGTGCTAGCAGAGTTGGCCACATTGCATCTGTTGAGCTCACAGTGCAAACGGGGCCTAGCATGCTGCACCCCGCCCTGCTAGCTCTGCTGAGTCCAGCAGTACATAATGATAAAAAGACAAACTTGTGAGTGTGAGAAACGGTCTCGAGCAGAAGGGTACTAATCACCATTTAGGTCTCTCTCTCACACACACACACATACATACACAACTTTTTGGTGTAAAAATAAACTGTAGCACACAATTAATTGGTTAATTAATTGTGAAAATACAGGCCGAGCATCAGTGACAAGTATGGCTGTTTGTGTTTAAATGGCACTGAAGCCTTTGAATGCCTTCTTGCATGTAGATGGTGCTCAAGCACAATAATGACCTTATTTGTTCTTGCTATAGTCCATTCTTTCCAACAGATGGTGCTCAAATTATTTTTCTCCTTTTGCGCTACTTTTCACAAATTTAAATTGGGTTTAAGGGGACAGTAAATAGAACTTTCTAATAAATATTCATACTGTCCTGAAAAACGAGCATTTATTTGAGATTATTCAGACATAACTATAATCACAATTCAGTTCTGAAATGCAGAATGATGCAGATTATCTAGTAGATTATCAGTTTTTCTACCATATCTTAAACAAGTTGTCCCTTGGTTCCAATTTTTCCTTCAAGGCTTCATGAGAAAGGACTGATGACGGGCCACAAACTCTGAAGGCTGAATATGACATCAGTAGCCGGCGATTACGAACACATGGAGATCCAGCAGCAATACGGTGACGTCAACAACCGCTGGGATGCTGACGAGTGGGATAACGAGAACAGCTCCGCACGGCTGTTCGAACGTTCCCGAATCAAGGCACTCGCAGGTAAGCAAAGTTAAACAAAGAGAAGACCTACTGTTGATCCCTGGTTTACACCATATGCTTTTCATGGTGTTTGGGTAAATCTTGGTATTATACACAATGGTAGTGGCTGGTTGATGGTATTGCTTTTTTTGGCTTTCCTGCAGATTACATCTAACTGGATTAGTTGAGTTAACTGGTTCTAGTTTGTGGAGGCAGCATTGGTTCTTTTCCATAGCCATTTATATTCTTACATTTTAATCAAGAAGTGCACAATAAGGTTATTTAAAATCACTCATTTATTATAAATATAATACATGTAATATTCTGAGTCATGATTCCAATACAGTTTCCCATACTTTTGTATACTTTATATAATCCACAAACATTTACACATACCTAAATGTATAATTAAGGATTTAAGCTCTTATTTAGGTCTTATTTAGACTTATTTGGGTTACATGGCTCCCTTGGGCTGTACTGTGCTGCTAGTTTTGGAGATTGCTCAAAAGTGCAGGGTAATATTTCACAAAAAAGTTGCATTTCCAAAAGAGATCTCATCCCTTGATGTTTTGGGGCCTTCTTCTGCTTGCTTGCTGGAGTCACAGCCATGTTCCTGCAGTGTCACTTATGTATATCAGCTCACTGGATAGTAGGCCAAAATACTCAAGTTCCATTCTGGAAGCTAAATAATTCACATCTTTCTTAAATATGCAGGAGTTACTGTGGCCTCGTAGCTCACCTCTATCTTATACAAACTGCCAAAGCGTTTCACTGCTGTATGGCACGCAGTGCTATTGTCTGTTTTAACATGTTTTTTGAAGTGTTACCTTGTACTTTGCATTGTTATGTTGAGGATGGTGCTTAATTGCCAACTTCTTTTGTTATCCTGTTTTTGATTAGGCCGGTATTTACCTCTGCTCTTTCTGTTGTCTTATCTTTTTTATTTTTAATCTTTGTCTTTGTCTTTGTTTCTTGTTAGCTACAGTCTAGCATTTGTTGTCTGTGGGTGAGATTAGCACTTCAGTATCGTCTCTCTTCTCAGTGTCACCAGTATGACCTGTTCAAATTGACATCACACACACTGTCTTGTCACCTTTCTGTGACATAATGTCATGTTAACACTCACAGGACTCAAAGATAACATTTAGTCCACATTCAGCCCTTCAAAAGGTCAGTGTGAATGTAAACTTTTAGCTTCTAGCCTGTTTAATAAGGACATTTTGATATGTTCATGAAATCTTTATTTTTGGGCCAAAATGAATTTTTACTGCTTGGCATGTGTGAATGTTATGATGTTTTGGTCTAATGTGAAAACCTGCCTCTCTTTGTGCAATCCACTTTTTGTAGCTGTGTGTTCAGCATTGTCTGATTGATCAGAAGGGTCCTTGCATGGTATTTCTTGGGGCTTCTGGTAAGCCCACCCAGCACCCCCCCCCCCCCCCTCCTCGACCTGGCGGTCAGCCTGCCAGCCTCATACCACTCTAGGGTCACTCATGGAAGTTAGACATGTTCTACAGGGCCAGCTGAGGTGTCTTCTATAATTAAAACACAGCCTCGCTTCACATAGAGGCTTGATTCTCACATACTTCGACCAGCCTAAAGATTACCCTTGTCCCCTTATCTGGGACATTGATTAGCATTATGAGGTGGGACACCACTTTTGGCCATTGAGGGGGCTGAAAAATGGTGTGAAATACTCCAAGATGGTCACATTGAGGCCAGAACAGGCCAAAGTGGACGTTTTTCTGTACTTCTTTTTTTTAATTAAAAAAAAAGTTTTTTGTCCCTAAGTGGAAAGTGCTGAGGTGACCTGCTCTGGAGACAGGGGCCACATATTAAAGTTCAATAACCCTTGTTAATCAATGTTGCTACATAACATAACTGATATCTGTGAACTGTGTTTTTTAATAATGCTAATTAAGTAAGGAATTTAGTAAGCTAGTGTAAGGAATGAGCCTGGTAATAAAGCATGCCATTTCATCATCATCATCTCAAAATCTCAGAGAAATGTTGAGGTATGTGGTTTTGGCCATACTACTTTGCTGATTTAAACTGAAAGCATTGTGCCAATGTGAATCCCTGTTTTTGCCCTAAGCGTTTATTCCTTCACGAGTGACGGCTTTGTTGACGAAGCCAACTCATATCACTGCTGGCATTCCTCGGGTATTGTAACCAAAACCTTATGGATTCCTCTCCCCTTTTAATTTTTGCTGCAAAGTTCTGAACATCTGCAGAGAGCAGATGCATAAGACACATTAGAGGGTGTCGCACATACAATAAAGACAACACAGATTGATGATTATGATTATTTATTGTAAGTGTTGGAGCCAATGATAGCTGTCCAGTCTTTGGGGTTTTTTTGAGGGGGGGGGGTGTTTTGGATTTGATTTGTTCACTGAATATCTTGCCACTGATCTCACCAATCATAGAAATGCTGTGTCTCTACATGTAAACAGCTTTGTAATATGTCTTATGGGAGCCCCAACTCTAAAATCCTTATGCCATACCCAGTAACACCTTTGTCTGTAACTGAAATGACCAAGTTCTATGTCCTGTATATACTATGGACCATTGGCTGAAACACCAGATAAAGGAACTGGTATTTTATTCCCTTAACCTGCCAGTGTGCCAGTCTGGTATTAACCTGTACTGTATCTAGCCCAATACGAACACGCACTGCTGTTTATATACATTCCAACAGAAATTCATACTGTAGCCTGCAGAGATGTGTTGGCATGTGTGCTTCTACATGTATATGTGTGCATGCATGCAGGTGTTTTCCACACTTTGTAGACCCATTGCTTTTTTTTATACCTTTAGTCTTCCATTGCAACATCAGCAATATGCAACATCAGCATATCAAATAAGGTGTTCTGGAGCAAGACTGACCCAGAGTCTATGGTGAGGTTTTCCCACGGGATATGACTAAATGGCTGACATCCGCTGTATGCTTTTATTTTGAGACACACAACTCAGGGTTTGTTTTGCGTTTTAAAATTTATTTTTTATTAATAATAATAATAATAATAATAATAATAATAATAATTAATATTTGTTTTTTTATCACATGGACATGCTTTGCCAAGACATTGAGGTGGATCAGAATGTGGACTTGAGAGGTTGAACACAGTTTTGCTGGTCTTATGCTGGTCTTTTCATGGTTTTTCATGGTTTCCACTCAGAATGGAAACCTAAACTGCAACAAGTTTTTAAAAAATATATATTAGAATTGCACTGAGATCTGAGCAGGCATGATTACACTAATAATAATAATAATAATAATTTACTATTATGGCATTTGCTTTTATTTCTACTATTGTTCTACTATTGTAGTTTTTGTTTATCCTATTGTTTTGTTTCTTACTGCATGTTATTTTACCACATCCTCAGCATTTTGTTAATGTCTTTAAATAATAATAATATTAATAATAATAATAAATAATAATAATAATAATAAATAATAATAATAATAATAATAATAATAATAATATTTATTATTATTATGTAGTAGTATTTGTATAGTACCTGCAGCTCAATCTGTTTAAGACACTAACATAAAAAGATGTGAGAATGAAGTAAAATAAAATGCAGTAAGAAACAAAACAAAAGGATAAACAAAAACTACATTAGTAGAAATAAAAGCAAATACCATAATAGTGTAATTATTATTATTATTATTTATTATTATTATTATTATTATTATTATTATTATTATTATTAAAGTTAAAAATGAAATGAGAAATAGCCAGATAATGATTTTGGTGCAGGAAGAATAGAGATTGTTTGTTAGTTTAGTGGGCTAGATAAAATCGAGGGGGATACATTTCTCTGAAAAGTGAGAGTAGGCTGTTGTGTTGAGAGGGGTGTGTGTGTGTGTGTGTGTGTGTGTGTGTCTGTGTGATTCGAGCTAAGCCAATTCCCCTGCTTTGTTCCAACACTCAAAAGCCACTGCATTTTTGTGTAGCCCACACTCTTGTCCAACAGGGAAAAAGCAGGGTGCTTCCATTTCATAGCCCCATAAAGGATGTGGTCACAAAGGCTTTTTTTATTAACATATAAACATTTCCTGCTGTCAAACATCAAAATTTATTTTTGTCTCTGAGCATCACAGCTGTGTTTGGCACTGAATAGCATCCTGATTGCTTCACCCCCCCTCCCTCAGTAACAGAGTGGTGCAGCCCACCACCTCCTGTTCTCCACTCCCTCCCGCTTCTCTTTATGCTAATGAGATACTGACATCGCCGTGGCACGCATGGGCCCTGAATGGCTGGCTGGGAGAATTCCAAGCCACAAGCACCGCCTCTCCCTCCTACTAAGGTTTTGTGAAAGGTGTACTCTGTTGTGCAATGTGTTCGTAGTGCAAGTCCAGGGCACACAGGCTCGCGCGCTCTCCCTCTCTGTCTCTGACTCTCCCTCTCCCTCTTGTTCTCTCACTTTCTGTCGGATGGTCTTGGTGCTAGTGGTCGCTGAGGATGTGTGAAGAGTAGTCTGGATAGAAGGTACCAGAAGGGAAGAAGTCATGTTTAGTTGTCACTGATCTGGGATAGCAACTTGGACCCCTGGACTATCTCAGATCTAGTGCTTCTTGTGAAGGTGGGTTGCTGAGGGGAATCGGTACTTGCTAGCAGACGGATGGAGCTTCAAAGAGCTACCAGTATGCCTGGACCCCTGTCTCCTGGACCTTTATCTCCTGAACACTTGGGTGCTGGGCACCTTAGCCCTGGACCCCTGTCTGCAGGGCTGGGGCCCTCATCCCCAGGTGCCGGTCCCACACCTGCTGCTAGTCCTGGGCCCAGCTACGGGGGGGCGGCCTTCAACTACAATCAGCTTGAAGGTCGATTTAAGCAACTGCAAGGTAAGCAGTATGGGTTGCTGTGGGTAACCACAGACATGGACTGATGTACTGAAGACTTGCCGGTGCAGTGTAGCACTGAATAAGAGCCGAACATGAACTCGGAGAGCATTAGGATCCGGAAGACCTGACAGAGGAAACCTACGAAACCTATGAAAAATTAATGAGAAAGCAGGAAGGGGATGAGTAGGGGTTTGGGTGGCTTGGCGAGCGTGTGTACTGGCTCGTTGGCTCGTTTGCGCTCGATCACATCAATATCTTCGACTGCCTTTGCTTATCAGTGTCGTCTTGTGATCATATTGTCGGCCCCGTCCCCATGAAAAGCCGGTCTTTTAATGCCCCTTATGTATTTCAGAGCCGGCCCGCCCAGTACAACACCCACTTTCCTCTGTGAACGCCCCATGTGCAGTTCGACCCTTCTGACCGACAGTGACAACAAAGTCCTGGCGAGAAAGTGTTATTCCTCTCGCAAGCTTGAGCTCCTTTGCTTAAAGGAACTCTAATTCATTGCAGTTCGGGCAGTAGCCTGCGTACAATGCTAATCGTTGTTGCAAAATCAACCTTTGAAATGCCAATATTGTCTACTATAATGTAGACGATAATATGTAAAATTATTTTAAAAATTGTGATTTGTACCGTGTTCCGTGAGCCTCCGAACCAGTCGCTGTTAAAAGCTGGCATTCACGCGATCCAACAAACGAAAAGCTATGGTCAAAATAGCGTTATTATTTTCAGTCTTCAGCCATGTCCCATCAAGATTTTGTTTTAGTTTTAGTGTGCATTCGCCAGATGTATTACCAATCGCGTGTATAGCGTTTTTGTCCAGCCCTTGCAACTCTAGTGTCATGCTGTTCGCAGGCTCGTGTTTCCTCGCGTCCGCTGCAGGGTATTAAGGAAACCTTTGACGGACGGGGAAAACGCACACGCTGTTGTCTGAGCCTTGACTGTCCGTGTATGTCTCCGCATGTCCGAGAAGTAGACAATTGGTGTTTTTGTCCTATAGCCGTGTTTTCTGTATCGTTTTTGTCGAACCACACAAACGCTCCATCTAGGCGGTCAACTAGAATACTTTAAAACTGTAATTGTTTATCTGCGAAGTAACCACGGGACCCGTACGACAGCGAGCGCACTTCGTGAACACACCCCCATAAAACATTATTTTCTTTTATAATGTTCTACATATGCCATAGCTCTGTTGCAAGTAGTAAAAACCGTGGGGGTTTGGAACAGGAAGTACATAATGACACGGGTGGCAACCAACTGTTCATATTGTAATTTAGGACAGAAACAAAATTCTCTTATTCTTTGTCTCCCTTAATCTCTCATTCTGATACTCCCCACCCCACCCCACCCCGTTTGCCTGTCTGTCTAATAGTGTGTTTCTAGTGTGTGATCAAGTGTGTATTCACACTCCACAAAAATGACAGATAGATTGGGAGGTAATATTCTGTAGTCTTGCAAGAAATGGGCACATAAGAGGTCTCATTGATTGTTTGACAGAATTGGACATCTAAAGAATATTTGAACAGAAATATTCTAGACTATTATTCTAGACCTATGGATATTCTGGAGAAGTGTCCATGTTAAAACTGGCAAACGTCTGAAGAATTCAGTGAAAACTGGAGATATTTTGCCATGTCCAAGGCCAGGTCTAGGTGAAGGATGGAAAGAGCAGATGTGCAGAAGGAGATGGAAAGGCCACATTCAGTTGCCTGGCTAAGATGGTGTGATTTTGGAGGTCTTGCAGTCACACCTGAGTGTAGTTTAATTGGTGACACTTTACTGTTACATGCCCCCGAGGGTCCCTTAAGTGTGTGTTCATCCACGACTCAGATTTTGTCTGGAGTTGCTCAGAGTTTTTCAATTACTAGCATGTCACAGGTTAAAGTAATCGACGGCTATGAAGGACAAATTACAGATTTCCTTTTAACTTTTCTCCCTCTTGCATTATTTATGTGCTCTGTCTCTCTCTGTACTGTGATGATGGTCAACAATAGATCCTCTGTCCACTCAGAGGCTGATACTTTGCTTAGTAAGGCTGGATGTCAATTTCCTTCAATTAGGCCATCGATATTTTTTATTTTTTATTTTTTTTTCCCATTTCCCCCTTTCTCAGGGAGCTGTTGGGAGACCAAGCAATAGTTTTAATTATCCTTTGTTAATCATAGTTCTAATATTTATTAATGTTTGTGCTGATGTATTATTAAAACTAACCATTTTGTTCTTAGTGATGAGAAATGTATTGGATCAGGTGATTCCAGACAAAACTCCAATGTTGTGTGGTGGGTTTGTTGTTTTTTTGTTTTGTTTTTTTTTTTGTGAAAAATATGGTATTGTTGATGTGTATCAATACACACAAACTGAACGTGGTTAAAAGTAAGTTTTGGAGGTGAACTGAGAACTAGATAATTATAGACATCAAGCTCCCAGCAGACCATGCATCGTCTCCAATGCAGATTGGTGACCGTAGCTGTTCCCTCTATAACTCTGTTCGGGTTACACATGTTCAAGAGGCTGAAGTGCTGAGTTGCCTAAGTGATATCCTCACAATGTTAGAACTGTTTAATAACAGTTCAAATAATTATAGCACCTGTTTTCTCACTTTAAATTGGCCAGGAGATTAATATGTTTACATTTATAATTATCAATTTGATTACTGTAACACATTCAACAACAAATATTTACATGGATACATGGGTTTCTTGCATGTTCGGTACAAATTTCAACCTAATCCAGTGAAAAATGGGCAGTTGGTGAGACTATACTGTATACATACAAAGAACTACTAAAGTGATTGGCTCAGAGGGCTAAATCTCATATTCATAACTAGCTAAAAAAAAGTAGTTGAAGCCGAGGTATAGGATTTTGCAAGATCTCAGAAACTTAATAGAAGTGTACACATGACTTTTTTTTTTTTTTTTCTTTCAAGAAAATCTATGACATGAACATAGAGATGTAGGTGAATGAGCACCTTGAGATGTTAAAGGTCTTTTGTCTAAAACATTTGCCTGTAAGCTTAATCCATTTCTTATTTCCCAGAATTCTGCAAAAAGTAAACAGTAAAGCAAAACTGTTGTGAGCAGAAGAGCTGGGAGAAAGAAAAATGAAAGGCCTACTTTCACTTTTTTTTAAAGGAATGAATGGCTCTGCCTTATCTCACAGTAATGTGTGGTTAAACAGCTCATTGCCAATTTTCCCATGCCTTTATCTAGTGTGAACGAGTCCAAACTCAAGGCCGACAGCCTCACCATGCGGCCTTCCTCCAGTTTGTGGAGTAACTATATTACTACTTGCTGTGCCAGAGCTGGACAAGAACTTTGTCATTCTCACTGGTCACTACACGAAGCCAAGCAAGGCAGGTGGTGTTGGGTTGAGGAAGTGTCTGTTGAAAGAGGCGATTCTGTCTGGACCAATTCAGGGGCCACCAGCAGCAACCTGCTGCTAAGCTGCTGAATGACCTTCTGTTACCCTTTTGGCTTGCCTATGCTCTCTTGTTGCTGCTGCAAGAAAGACAAGCTCTGAAGGCCCAGTTCTTGGCAAAATGCAACTGGAGATGCAGAAAAGTGCTAAAAGGTTTGATTGACTTCAGGCCGGGAGGAGACGACGGCCCCAAAGCGGGAGGGTTGCAGGATCTGTTGCACAAAGGCCCAGTACATCAACACATTGTTACCAGCTGTCTGCAGCATGTACAGTCCTAGGACCAGGGCAGGGTGGCAGTGGCCTAGAATAATGACAAGCTGAGATGACAGCAGTGTTGTTTCCCAGTCACTGGTGGAGAGAGGAAACAAAGATCGCTTGCTGGGAGCCCATTGGCTGGTGGAGCTGCAGGGCATGAGCTTTGGAGAATCTGATTTGTTCTATTTCGAGGAAACCATGACGGAGCGAAAAGGCTAATGACTGTCTGTCTTGTTCATATGGGTTGTATGTGTGTCTTTGTCTTGGCACAGACTGTTCATGTGACAAAGTGAATTGCAAAATTGTATGAATACAAGTATTGACATTTTACATAAAAGTAAGCACATCTGTTTATTGATTTGCTGTCAACAGCCATATTAAATGTATATTAAATTGCAATACAAAATATTTTATTGTAGTTTTATCATTTTTACTGATCAGCCAAAGTCCTTTTTATTGACTCGTATGTCTGAAATTGGAATTTAAATATGTTTTATTCAAATTATATTCAAGTAAACTCAAGTAAAAAAATTAATTTTTATTTAACCACAGTCCGATAACTACATTATCCATAGCATGTTGCACTGCGCTTGGTTGGCAGCTATGCCACATATCTGCAGCACACACATATTGGGAGCATGTCTTACTAACATGCTTTCACTGCAATCATGTATGATTGGTTGCAAAGGTCATTAGTACAGCCACAGCCCAGCAACGGAGAAGGGGAACCTTCAATGGCTGAGTAACCGAGAAGGAATGGCATGCGTTCTAGACCTAAGGCATTAGCACGTTACAGTGAGACTTGCCTCAGTGTCACACTTCCTCCCAAATCTGTTGCACACTATGTGTGGACTGTATAGCATTGCCACCTGTGAAGCATCGAGATTTGGCCCAAAAGGCAAATTGTTTGAATGTGCTGTATGGGCCAAATCAAATGATGCATGTCTGTTTAGGTTGCCAGTGTCAGAAATTGAACTGGGTCCACTGAAGGACGTTTTATCTGGGAAGACCAATCTTTGTGACTCTTGACCATGTGGGTGCTTGAGATGTCGAGTTCTACAGACGAGGATAGTGTATACGGGCCATGCCAGGAGCAGCAAAAAAGCTCCTGGATTCACAGGCAACGCTGTTGTGCATTTGTCTCCCTTTTTTCTTATTGAAGACAGATGTTGGGTGTTGTTAACCTCTATCTTCAGGCCTGTGGCTTTTACCCGTCCTGAAATAGCACCTATGCCCAAAGCCTGATGTCACTATGTGTGAGATGTTTCCCTCTGGCCCTCTTATTATTAAAACAAAAAGATCTTGGTGAGCCCCTCCCCATTCTGCTGACTCTGCATTTTGGAGGTGAAGATGAGACTCGCCACTGGAAATGAGTAATACGAAAGAATGTCCGCAGTGAGCGTCGCTGAAATGAAACTGTTCTATCAATCTGAAAAGGTCCATCTAGACACTTGAAAGAATACTGTGTAGGCAGTGCCAAGAAGGTTGAGGGCTTCTTTAAAGTAATGAGGTCATTCAGAGCTTGCTCTGGCCTTTGTCAGTATCAGTACCAACGTGGTTGGTTTTATTCTAGAAGAATAGAATCTTTACTAATGGGTCTGGTGTTTGATTTGGATTCATGGTGTTTGATTTGGATTCATGACCAAATATTAGCCTGGGCTGTCACTATAGACAACCGCCAGAAGTTTCATAAAGATTTCTTACAAAGCTGAGTATAGAAATGAAATCAAGCCTTTTTCAGTTTTGAAGCAGTGTGGAGTGGAAGGTTTTGTTTGCCTTGGAGTTCGGCCTGTATCCTTAAAGCAACACCAGGAATGACTAGCATATGAGGTTCTTTAGCTAAACTTCTAGAACTTTCTTCTGATGTATCAGCTTACTTCTCCTGGCACCCCTCTCCAAACATGTGGCCTTCTAATTAAACATAACTGGCATATGGATCTTGAGTAACCCTTGTTCCAAATGATGATTGCACAGATTTTTATTTTAGTGGCTTGTTGAAGGAAATTACGTTAGTCATTACATAGTTGGGAAATTGCGTTTGCTGTTTTGATGACTTTGAAGTTGTTCATAACGTGTTCAAAGGTAATAGTCATTGGGGAAAAGTCATGTCACTTTCTGGTGGAGAGCATTAGGTTGCTTGTGTCATGTACTGATGAACATGTCTCTGCTATAAATCGCTCATGGTAAAGTATCACCCATGCTATGTCTAATACTGAAAGCTGTCTGATAGTAGTCATCCATTAAACTGTTATCTCTGTTTGTCTTGTTGAAAATGATTAACGTGGCAGGAGAGCAAGAGAATAACACAAGCATATTCTGAATGTCTGTCTCTTTTCTGGATTACCTTTTGTGGCAATTGTAATTCAGTACACTTTAAGTTTTACCAGTTAAGCACTCCCCCTGTGATTGTACATCTCAAGTATAGTGATGTGTGCCATGCAGGAAAGTGAATGTTGCAAACTAATGTCTATTCGGTGATGTATGCAGTCCATTTAGCACACCACACCTACCTGTGATTGCACTCTTGAGATCACTTGGGCAACAGTCTTTTTCCCTTCACTGCTACTCCAGCTTGACTGTTATGGTTCATCAGCTCATTTATTAAATACTTTCTAAAGAGAAATATATTAATATTATTACAACACCTTCCACACTGGGGTGTAACATTTAATTTGTTTGCTCGAATACAAAATGTGTGTACATGCACTGGCCATCTTGTATTTAACTCTGACAAATTCTCTTATCATACATTTTCCTTTGTCCCTAATGGCGGTTTACTCTCTACTCGTCCAGTGTAATAGAGGAGCAGAATATGGGGTCGGATAATGGACACTAAAAGACCGGCAGCCAACATTCGCCACACCTTCAAGAACACACTGAAGTACACTTGATACGCAATCCAAAGATCACCATCCAGCACCTGATTCCTCTCCATGCGCTACCTCCATTTGTAGAATGGAACAGTTGTGCTACAGAGCTGGCCATACGAGTACAATGCCTTTTCTTTCTTTCCATCCCTTTCACTTTTGCCATCTAACGTGCGCGCGCACACGCGTACATGCATGTACACAAAGGCACATTGTTCACACCCTTGTGTCTTAATGTGACACGCTGCCCTGGGATATCGTAGCCTTAATTTTGAGCTTTCTGTCAGGCACAGATGAAGTTCAGGGAATTGTCTGTCCCTCCTCTCAGGCTTATGGAGCTTTGTTAAAACTGGCAATGTGTTGTGATTTATAGACTTTTGTTTGCCTGTTTTGGGATGTCTTGATGGATCAAGTCTGCGCAGTGCCCTATCTAGTTGACCTAGAGGGAAGTTATAATTAAACTTTTGTTTGTTAACAACAAGCTGGGATATTTGGCGGTGAGGTGTCGCTCAGTAAACGGCATGTGATGGCTAGCCAAAACCTGTACTTATACAGATCATCGAGGGCTTTTCTGCACAACAATTTCTAGTTTATTTTTTTATTTTTCCCCCCAAGATGATTGTTGTTGATGCTTCTCAGTTCCTGACGTATAATTTTTGGGATGATTGCACTTCCATCTGTCGTCATCACACACGCAAGTGGGCAGCCACTGGTTTGGGTGTGTCTTCCCTGTGGAATGCTCTAGTCCCATGACACCAGTGGCCTCTCTCTTTGTAGGAAAACATACTAAAAACTAAACTTTTATTTTATAGGTCCTGCTACATGACAGCAAGCATAACAATTTGATTATCTGTGGAATTTGTGTAATTATAGCATATGTCTAGAATTTTTGTTCATGAAGTGATCTTTCTGACCAATAAAATTTAGGATTATAGTTATGTTCTGATGTCTCATGCAATTGTACAGATTTGGCTGAAGTTTTATTCTGATTCTTATATTTCTTTTTTTGTTTGTTTGTTTGTTTGTTTTTGTTTTTTACAGAGTTTGCTATTTAATTTTATTTGTAACCAGGTATTGCATATTTACACTTAATATTTAGAAGCTATCTTACACACGCTTTTCGTAATCTAGTAGTATGGTGAACACTCCTTTAATAATGCGCACTCATCTCGCTCTAGTTAATCAATTAATCACCTCTCTCTTACAAAAAGGAAGGTCAAAATACAAGGTTCCCATGGAGGCAGGAAATGCGGTCATTCTTAAATGCAGCAAAAGACCCTGAATCCCCAGTCAGTCGGAGTCAAAGTCAAAATAAAATGGCTCGCTTAATGGGTTCGTCATTGACCTAGACCGCCACGGACGCGCAGAGCTACTTTAAAATGCAGCGCCCGAAATAGTCTCCTGCTTGTTCAACAGTATTGATTAGCCCGGGCCGTCAAGCTGCCGGGCCTTTTCTGACCTGAACAGCAGAAACAGTAGTTCGGAGAGTCAGCAGATGCGCTCAGGCTTTTTAACGTCACACGATCCTTCGAATCCGATCTTCATCCTCGCCTCCTGTTCTGTGCAAACCCCTGTTCCTGACTGCGTTCATTATTTTAGACCAAACGGACTAACGAATGTAACTCCCACGTCTCAGAAAGCACTCGAAGCAAGTTAAAATCTAACAGAAATAAACCATAGCTGTTGAAGACCGGGAATTGAACTGCAGCTAGCTCTTGATATTAAAAAAAAAAGTGTGTGGGTGTCTGCCGTTATTGCACTTATCGTTGTCTTATACTTGTTCTGCTCTTCTAGGTATCAGCATTGATCCCTGTATTCCAACAGTATTCTAGTTCATTGGTATCTTGAATTCAAGCCTATTGTACTGGCTAGGATACATTCTATGAGTAAATGACAAAGCATTTTGTTAGTTGCTCTGGAAAGGGCATCTGCCAAATTCCATAAATGTAAATTTATTGATTTGTGTGTTGTGGGTGGGCTGGTGGGGTGGTCTTTTTGTGTGTGTGCATGCATGTTTGTGTGCCTGAGTGTGCGCACGTGCTTGTGTAAATTCGTACGTGAGTGCTTGCAGGAGAGTGTGTGTGTGTGTGTGTGGGGGGGGGGGGGGGGGGTTGAGCTGTCTCCATGCTTTTATTACAAAACTGTTACAGATACTTTTGGTTTCTCAAAAAAAAAAAAATCCCCCAAATACCCTCCAAGGTCATTGCACCATATTGATCTAATCCATGCTAGATACGGATCAGCTATTTTTCCTTGGTGTCGCACATAACTTCCTGTTAGCTTGTCTTAGCTTGCATGTCAGTTTCACCTGGCAGCTGCATGAATGGCAGTGCCCTGATTTCACCAGGTCCTATTGTTCCTGCTGTCATTTGACTTTGCCTCCAGTTTGTCTCTGGGATCAGGTTTCTTTTGGCCCATAGCTCTGGAAAAATCTGTGTAGCGCACCAAAACTGACCTGCAAGCAGGGCTTGTCCTCTGCGAGGTGCCAGTGTCCAAGCTTTTCCCATCGGTCACCTGTTTAATTATGAGATGCGCTGTTTGGAGAACAGCACCTGAAATGTCAATTACTCATCCAAGGAACACTGACTTGTTAGAAGTAGCGTCTTTCTATAACATTCTTTGTGGTTATGACTGTGCTTGCCAGAGTACCCCCCCCCCCCCCCCACACACACACACACACCTCTCCTGCTCCATGCCTCCACCGTCTCTTTCTACCCTCATGAACCTCATTCATGTCCCGTGTCTTCTATTGCGCTTTCATGCTAGCAGTGGCCTCAGTCATTTTGACTTGGCTGTGCCCATTCCCATATGTTATATGTCACATCTAAAATACAACAGAGCTTCAGTAGACTACAGTGTGCTAGTATTCTGTGTACTTGCTGCAGTATATTATGAAATTGCATATTGTTTACATACAAAAACTTTTATGTTGTCTGGTGTAAAAAGTGCTTAAAATACATAAATATCTTGAGATACTTAAACATCTATTTTATTTTGCATCGACCATTCTATAAAGCAAATTTGAAGGATTAAGCAGCTCTTGATAATTTTGAACGTGCACAAATGAAAATGCCTGAGAATATAGGACTGTGAGACAGGTTACTCTGTTATTGCTTGTGTGAGTGTGTGCATGTGGTGGTTTTTTTTTTTGGGGGGGGGTTAGCAGTACATGTCAAGCAGGTGTGTGATCATCTACATGAAGTAAATGTGCCTTTGGCAGCAGAGCTTAGTGTGTGTGCCCTGCCTTTCAGCTTATGCCCTACTCCTTCCATTTCCCCTCTTTTGACCCCATCTTCTCTTTATTAACAGTATTGTATTAGGAGTTGGGGTGTGGGTGTGGGTGGGGGGGTTCCTGAGCTGTTTGTGGTTGTGCAAATGATTGTGTGTCACTGCCTTGCAAATTAAATGTTTGTTCTCTGGCTTCAAATACTTAAATTGTATCTGTATCACCCATACACCCATATACAGATGCAGTAAAATGTGTATTGATTTGCCCAGCTGCACCTGATGAACCTTTTGACATGAATGTTTCTCTGTCCAGTGAGTTTTGAACCACAGTGTTTCTGATTTTTATATCTGATTACCTCCTTACACTATGCAATATGGAGTATTTATGGAGACAATAAACAAAAACAAACAATAGCTTAAAAACAAATGTGTGGCAGTTCTATAATTTAGTTTTTCCCAGACTCACAGGGCCCTGTTTAGGGTTTATGAATTGGCACAGGAAAAGTCAGGTTTGTGTGATCAGGATCCAGCCATTTTATGATGTGGTGGTGATAAGGACCCCTGCTGGTTTTAAGCGCGCCCGATCGTGGGAGATCTCTTGGTGTTCTGGAACAAATTTCTCTGGCTCTAAAGTATTGCAGCACTGTGTTCAAAGTGATTACTACGTTATTAACTCCCACTAGGACTGCATGTGCAGGGTAGCACTTTTAACTGATCGCAGGATATTTCATGGTGGCAGAATGCTCTCATCCCAAAGACACTAGCATCTGTAAAAAGGTCTGCAAGTCTAGCTCAACAATCACGACCATATATCTGTAGTCTGTGTTGCTACTGTTGAGAATGACCTGTCTCCAAAAGAGGAGCCAGTTAGCAGTGATCCAGCATTAATGAATTACCTAGGTGATGTCAAATGATACATGCCAACAGATGACGGTCTGAAACTGTAGACCTAGAAGGCGTACCTAATAATGTGGGCGATGAGGGCAGATGGGTGTTTTTAAGGAAAAAAGTGAGGGTACAGCTGTCTTACTATGCCTTGCCTCAAATGAGTCATGTACTCTGACATCCTTAATTTAGAGCTTAATGGTCCATTCACTCGCACCATGTGAGACCGATCTGTCCCCAGGTGAGACACACCTGTCCACCTTTCCAAAACTGACACTGATTGGAAGTTGCAGCTGCAAGTGCTGCTTCTACATGGAGTGATCTGTGGGGAGAGTGCTGAGCACCGCCCTGTGTGGGGATGTTGGAAGTCTTCTGTCCAAATTTCTATGGCAACAGGCCTTCAAGAGCATTACACAAGCGGTGGGGGTGTGGGTGGGGGTCTGGGTGTGGGTCTGGGTGTGGGCAGGGTTGGGTATGTGGATTTGTATGTGAAGGTGATGGATCTCTCTATAGCATTAAGACAAAGGTGGTACAGTTTATTACCTCTCCAGTAGTATGGAAAGCTACCTCCAGACACTCCATCTAGGCTTTGGAAACAACACGTCAGCCAATAAACACCACACCTGTTGAACAGACCTAGACTACTTAACAATTAACGGAAACGAATTCCCATATAGACAACTGAAGGGTTTTGTATCACTTATCAGCAGTATGGTGGAAATAATGAAGCCTGTGCAATGCCATTTTAGTAAAAGTGTGAGTTTGTAATCTAGTTTCAAACATGCCCATGTCCTGCAGCATGAAGTCATTGTTGGGTGTAAACATTTAGCAATGAGATTTACTTTTAGCAATGAGGTCATACAGGGCATCAAGATATTCTCTGCCATGCATTTTGCATGGATGAATGAGTGCATCTGTGTGTGTCTATGAATGGTGTTTTCTGAAACTTGATTACTGTGTGTGCGGGAGCGTGTGTGGTGGGGTTTTTTTGGGGTGGAGTGGTTAGTGTACATATACACTCACTGGCCACTTTATTAGGTACACCTTGCAAGTACCTTCAGAACTGCCTTAATTCTTCATGCATAGATTTAACAAGGTGCTGGGAACATTCCTTAGATAATTTTGTCGATATTGACATGCCAGTATCACGCAGTTGCTGCAGATCCATGGTGCAAATGTCCCATTCATGAAGCCAGTTTGAGATTATTTGAGCTTTGTGACATGGCATGTTATCCTGGTGGAAATAGCCATCAGAAGATGGGCACACTGTAAGCATAAAAGAGTGGACATGGCCAGCAACAATACTCAAGTATGCTTAAAAACTGAACATAGAAAATGTTGAAAATTTGAAGATATCTAAAATTGAAATTATCCCTCACACTGTTACACCATCAACAGCGACCTGACCCGTTGATGCAAGGCAGGATGGATCCATGCTTTCATGTTTATACCAAATTCTGACCCTACCAACAAAATGTTGCGGCAATAATAGAGACTCATCTGGCCAGGCAACATTTTTCTAATCTTCTGTTATCCAGTTCTGGTGAGCCTGTGCAAACTGTAGCCTCAGTTTCCTGTTCTTAGCTGACAGGAGTGGCACCTGGTGTGCTCTGCTACTGCTGTAGCCCATCAGCTTCAAGGTTTAACATGTACGTTCAGAGATGTCCTTGTGCAAACCTCGATTGTAACAACTTATTTCAGTTACTGTTGCCTTTCTATTAGCTCAAGCCATTCTCTGTAAATCCTAGATATGGATTTGCATGAAAATCCCAGTAGATTAGCAGTTTCTGAAATGCTCGGACCAGTCAGTCTAGCAACAACCTTGCCACATTCAAAGTCACCTTTCTTCCCCATTCTCATACTTGTTTTGAACTTTAACAGATCATCTTCACCATATTTATATGCATTGCGTTGCTATAATGTGATTGCTTGATTAGATATTTCCATTAGCAAGCAGATAAATGGGTGTACCTAATGAAGTGGATTGTGATTTGTATATGCTCATACACACTGGATCAGAACCTGTGTGGCTTCAATTGTCATGTGCATGTGGCATGGAAGAACCAACCCCACCACCCTGAACTAATTTTTGAATCAATTTTTGAATTTCCTCTCCATTTTCATAATACCTGCAAATTCCCCCATAGCTGTTTAACACTCCTCTGCCGCACCTCTTCTGTCTGGTCTCTGTAGATGAGCGTGAGGCTGTACAGAAGAAGACCTTCACCAAGTGGGTGAACTCCCACCTGTCCCGTGTTTCCTGCCGCATCACTGACCTGTACATGGACCTAAGGGATGGACGGATGCTCATCAAGCTCCTGGAAGTGTTGTCTGGAGAGAGGCTGGTACGTAGCCTCCAGCACTAGTACAGCTGCTGTATTTAATCTAAACTAATTTTAAAAAAAAACTATAGGCCTGTTCTCAGATCAGCAAAGAGGCAAGTTTAACAGAGGCCTGCAGCTGAAATTACCTTGGGGATCTGGCTTGGATCCCAGGGTCCCCATGGGTTTAAGTTACAGGGGTTTGTGTCTAGTGGAAAAACACGTCACTTGCTGTTAAATGTATGTTGCTTGAGCCAGTTGAACCTAGTGAACTTTCTGAAATGTGTTTCTAAAGAATGTTCCTTAATTAGCTGTTTGATGTTTACATCTTGCTGGTGAATAAGTGGGTTCCAAATACCTCTGACATTATATAGGGAAGTTGAGGTCAAAAATGAAAGTTCTGGATATAGAGTAGATCTCATCATAAACCCACATACCATCTATAAAACTGACCTGGTGGCTTTCTGAACCCCCATCCTTTCCAACAAGCCTGGGCAGGCAGCTCCGGAATCGAAATTAAGACGGATTACGGGCTCTGTCTCATCCCTGCCATCCGGATCTTGTGACTTCCAGCAGAATGTGCCTGGAGCCCAGCCGCCTTTCACTAAAGCCTCCCGGGTGTCTCTCTGGCTGAGAACAACATAACCACAGCTTTGACTGTAGCCCACATGAATATGACCCCTCTGTCTTGCTACTGAAGTTTCACAACACTGCCAGGCAGTTACCCCCCCCCTCCCCAAACTGGACCGCTCTTTTGGCATGTCCAAGCAATTATGAAAGCGAATACAAAGATCCCATTTTCCATCAACAGAATGGAATGGGCCAGAGAAACTAAGTGAACCTTATTGAGATTCTTGATGGATGGAGCAGGATGACGCTGTGGCGTCGTATCGCATAACCGTGACTCGGAGCCAAGGAGGGCAGTGTTGCGGAAGGAACTGCACTCCAGTCATCCAGACAATGGACGACTCAATCTTTTGCCATACATTGCAGAAATAAAGTGAATATTTGTTATTGAAATCAGGAATGAAAGTAGCAGTTTGCTGTTGTCTGTGTGTTTTTCAGATTACATACACTGTGTAAGGTTATGCAAAACTTGTTGAATTATGAGGGTTTTTTAATTTAATTTTATTTTTTTACAAAGGATAACTGCTCTAATGATAGCTGTTTGTTAAAACAAAGAGCAAACACTCAGGAGGAAGTATACAAGATTCTACATGTACAGACAATGATGGACACATTTGGTAACTGACATAATGCAGTGTAGATATGGAGATGACAAGTAGGCAACTAGGAGCTGGCAATGAGCCCAGGTCTACGAGGGCATGGCAATGATTACATTGATAAATAAGACACAGGAAAATTCTGTTAAAGCGAGGCAGAGCAGGGTGGAACAGCTGCGACTGTGGCCATGGAAACTGTGACATAACCAACCCAAGCTACAGCTCCTGGTACGCTTTTCCCTCAACTCCCCAGCCTCCAGCACCCACTCCTGCTGTGGACCAGGGGTGGTGTCTTCTAAGGCAACACTCCTTGGAGTAGCAGAGAGGAACAACACTCCCAAAAAAGGAAGAGAGACCAGATGCACACCCCTGGACTGCGATGGCTAGGGTCAGGCATGCGTGACCTCCATGCCCAGGCCAGGTCTCACACCATCAGCTGCACCCATTAAGATCAGCAGAGCCTTGCATTTCCATGCCCAGCATTTGGGAGATCCCCTCTCATCAGCTGATATGTTCCATTACACATTGAGGATGTGAAGAGGATCATCAAAGCAAAAGTGTGTCAAACTTTACTGAAATGATATGAAACTATGAACAGATAACTGCTCTTACCATAGGATTACACAGAAGGACAGGATATCATGGTGTTGGACAGTAAGGCTCAGCAAAAAAAGGCACGTTGATGCCGTTAGTAATGGGTCAGTTGGTGAGCCATGGATGTTGACAGTGAGGGGAAGTGGAGTGTGAAGTTTCGCCGTGGGTATTGACATGGTTCCTGGAGCTTGTACTGTTGCTGTTCTCCACAGCCAAAGCCTACGAAGGGCCGCATGCGGATCCACTGTCTGGAGAACGTGGACAAAGCCCTGCAGTTCCTCAAGGAGCAGCGCGTCCACCTGGAGAACATGGGCTCACACGACATCGTGGATGGTAACCACCGCCTCACCCTGGGCCTCATCTGGACCATCATCCTGCGCTTCCAGGTCAGCTGACACCTACGCTCAGTTTTCATTGGCTAAACTGACTTTTTATCCTGCTGTGCATTGGTTCCTAGGTGTGACATGGTCAGTATTGGTGGCAGTGGTGAGAAATAAATTTTCCCCCAGTGCTTTTCTAATGTATCTTTTGAACATGACTCTGAGTTAAGAATCTTGTCATGTTAGAATAATTTAGATTTATGAGGTGTCAATGGAAAATGCTAGTCATGCTAGTGTTTGCTGTTGTGCTATACAATAATCATGTTTTAAGTAAATAGGAACACAGTGCATTGGACTAAGGGGTGTTCAGATTTAACATAAGATTTATTTTTGGGAACTAAACTGTGAGACTAATTTATCAACTGATAATAAGAAAAAAAGAGCATTTCTTTGTAATTAAAATGGATGGATTAGTAGTATCCAAGTTTGCCTTAAGATATGGATGCATAACATTTTTAAGCTCTGCAATTACAAAAAGGCTAAATGCACATATTAATCAAACATGTTGGTGTGTGGGTGTTTTATTTATTTATTGTATATGTATGGAAGATTATTTACTAGGAGATTGTGAAGGATGCATGTGTGTGGCACTTTTATATGAATAAGGGGTGGTCTGATGTCTGTGACAGATTCAGGACATTAGCGTTGAGACGGAGGATAACAAAGAGAAGAAGTCTGCGAAGGATGCCCTGCTTCTGTGGTGTCAGATGAAGACTGCAGGGTACGTACACACACATATATATTTATCAGTGTAGGCCCATACAAGTAATTTAGGCTTTGCTTCCTTTATTAATTAATTTAAAGTTATGCCTCAAAAAGGAAAATCAAGGCATTTAAAAAGTATTTACATATTGGCATTTATACCAGTTGAGTTACTGACATCTGTAAGCCTGATTAAAAGTGACCCGTAGCCTTGCTGGATAGTTTACATTCAATCAGGCTTGCTGAAATTAGTTATACAGTCTTGAATTATTTGAGCCAACCTGAAGCTAGATAGATCCCACATCTATACCTTATCCCATGTCTGCTTCTTAACTGTGATTGATTTTTGTTTTGTGTGTGGTTTCAGCTACCCAAATGTCAACATTCACAATTTCACCACCAGTTGGAGAGATGGCATGGCCTTCAATGCCCTTATTCACAAACACAGGTACACAAGATAAATTGTAGTTCAGTCTAATGTGCCATGGGATTATGGGTATTCCATCTCACTCTCCTTCTCATTGAACCCCCCCCCCCCTCTCTGTCTCTGTCTCTCTCTCTCTGTGTCTGTCTCTCTCTCCATTTTAACATAGACCTGACCTGATAGACTTTGATAAGCTGAAGAAGTCCAATGCTCACTACAATCTGCAGAATGCCTTCAACCTGGCTGAACAGCACCTGGGCCTCACAAAACTTCTGGACCCAGAAGGTCGGTCGCTTTCACTTAAACATGTCCCCCTTTTCCCTGGTTTTCAAGATCATAGTTTACAATGGAAATGGCTAAACCTTTGCTATGTCCCCCAGCACACTTCACAAGGCTTCCCTCCATTTTTAAAAATTAGGAAGCCAAACCCCATAGCACAGTCAATTACAGAGGAATAAGTTCTGCTAAAGATTGTACTATACAGAAATGGTTTGTTGCAGCAACAGTTCAACTCAGTGACAGGACATCCAGAAATTGAGCTTCAGATTTGATATTAGCACCATCTGGTGTAACAGAGCAAATTGTTCCACTTCATTTTGTGGCTCCTCATAGCCACTAGTGTTTGTGGCAACATTATGCCCTATATCCATAAGTAGGACAGCGCTGTGATATTTTACTGCCTGCTCAGAGGACCAGAGGGGTGAAAATGGACTCCTCTCACACAAAATGGTGGCCTCTGAATGAGCAATCTGCTGGTTCTTTAGGGTGTCCAGATATTCTGTGTCATCAGACAAGTGACCAAGATCCTTAGTGTGATGGCTAAGGATTCACACACACCCCTTGCACTTTCTGACACCGTGAGACAAGTCTACCATAAGAAAAATTCATGGTGTTCATGAAAGGCTGTGGAACAGTGTTCTGGGGACAAATGAGAGGACACATCTTGGAGAAACACTTAGTCTGTGTGTTCAATAAGGTCAATCATCAAACCACACTGGTGTCTGGCCCTCTCGGACCAGGGTTTGACACCACAGTGCTAGATTATCTAATTAGTTAAACACACATGATTCAACTCCTCAATCAGTTGCCAGATTTAGTAGGTGTGTTTGAGCAAAGCAATCATATGCTGGTTTCTGACCCTCCAGGAGCGGACTTTGAGACCCCTGATTTAAACGATATGTTCACTAAAAATACAGAACTATAAAATGTTGTGTGTGGTGTTTTGTTAATACATAGACATTAAGTCATAGTTATCATGTCTTGGATGAAGGTCAGATCACATTTTGGGAGCTGTTAATGCTAAAGTCCAGATAATTCCAACAAATGGCATGTGCTTTGTGATGTTGTGTTCCTTTGTAAAACATATGAGGCGCAAAGTTAAGATTCCTCATGTCGCAGGTGTTAAAACAGCCAAACCTATCCTGAAGCAGTTAGTTCTTTCCTTGGGCTTGGCTTCTAAAGGACATGTAGACACCAGACATGGTAGTCTAGGCTCCAGCTGTTGGAGAGAGGAAACATTGGCATGTTCTTGGTGAAAGTCAGCGAGTGTCATCTCCTGATGGAAGCCCAGCTGGAAGCTCTGGTAACATGCCGAGAGAGGAACAAAGAGCAGGGACGTGAGGAAGCAGAGAAGCATTGTTCTTGGCAAAGAGTAGGAAGTTCACAACGCTTAACAATATGTAGCTCACAGCGTTTACTTCACACAGCACACTTGACAAGACTTCCTGCTTTTTTGTCTGTGGACAAATGAGGAAGCCAAGCCCAATGTTTTGTCTGGGGAGTTGTTGATCCTTGCAATTTTGGGACACGTGTGCATGTGTGATCCAGATATCAGTGTCGACCATCCTGATGAGAAGTCAATCATCACCTATGTTGTCACCTACTATCACTACTTCTCAAAGATGAAGGCACTGAAGGTGGAGGGCAAACGTATTGGAAAGGTGAGACAGTCCAAATAATTTAAATAGTTTTTAAATGGCTTGAAACAATATATAAATACCTTTTATCCTGTACAAGGTAGCAGTGTGCACTGTTGTAGTTCCTCCATCCAAATGAAGCACTTTAAAACCTAAACCTCAAAATGGCCCTATGAATATATCTTTAGAATTTGTAGCTGTAAAGCAATTAATAAGCACAATAGAGTCAATATTATACTTTAGGAAGGTTGCATATCTCTTTTATCAACCAATCTGACATTCACAAATGCCTTACATCAAGTTCATACTGACAGGATGTAGTTGCATCTAAAATTTCCAGTTGCATTTCTGGGTCATAGGTGCTAGACAACGCCATTGAAACTGAGAAGATGATCGAGAAATATGAGTCTCTGGCCTCTGACCTCCTGGAGTGGATAGAGCAGACCATCATCATCCTCAACAATCGCAAGTTTGCCAACTCCCTGGTGGGAGTGCAACAGCAGCTGCAAGCCTTCAACACATACAGAACAGTGGAGAAACCTCCCAAGTAAGAGATCCTCCCATGTCCTGAGCATTGCTTTCTATGTTGCAGATGCCATGACGATGTTGGCCAATACTCAACAGGTGTCACAGATCTAGAAACAGTTCTCCTTTCCTGAAATGGTTGTATTAATACAACACTATATCAGCACTCTTACTCTGAGAAGTTTGATGGATGTGACCTATGGGGTTTCACTCTTGGCCAGGTTGGCAGGCAAATAATTGGTTCCTTTTGTTTTTTAGGTTTACAGAAAAAGGCAATCTGGAGGTGCTCCTATTCACTATTCAGAGCAAAATGCGAGCAAACAATCAAAAGGTCTACATGCCTCGGGAGGGGAAACTCATATCAGATGTCAACAAGGTGAGTACTGCCAGCGAGTAGCTATATGGTCTGTTCTACATTCAAACTGAATACTGAATGTCCTGTCAGTAGGCAGTGGGAGAATATCTCTACCAATTATTTGCTGTTTAGGTCTGCGAATGTACTCGGCTGGCCGAGTCACGGTTGATTGGTAGCTCTTTTTGTACGCAGGCATGGGAGAGGCTAGAGAAGGCAGAGCATGAGCGGGAACTGGCTCTGAGGACAGAGCTGATTCGCCAGGAGAAACTAGAGCAGCTCGCACGTAGATTCGACCGCAAGGCTGCCATGAGAGAAACCTGGCTGAGTGAAAACCAGCGGCTGGTCTCACAGGTGCCTGATATGCATGCACACAGAACACTTGGGTCACATGTGACTGGCAATTAAGTTTAGAGGCAGCAGAACACTTCACGTAGTTTGTACTAGTCAGTTGTTTTCTTTGATGTCAGGACTGTAGTTGGGACTAGCTTGTCTACGCAGGTTGAATGTTAATCTGATTCATTATTATAATCTGAAGTCTAAATGTGATTTCACACACCAAGGAACACTGGTGTGGTTCTGTGCACACACAGCCAAATGCATTATCAAACATCTATCCACACTTAATCCAGATTTTTTATTCTATGTCAGGTTCTGCTTCTGCATCTCTTTTAGATTCATATAATAATTGTTAGCTCTTGGCAAACCCTTGTGGACAGTTGTGGTACTACTATGTTGCAAGCACTCCTCCACAACTGACTCTGCCAGAGACCCGAGCTTTGTATGCTGATTTAAACTTCATCAAAGCACAGAAACCATAAACTGCCTTCAGAATGATTGCAGATATGAACTCGTAACTCCTGGCCCACCATCCCTTCCTCCCCGGTGTGTGTAGGACAACTTTGGCTTCGACCTACAAGCCGTGGAGGCAGCCACCAAGAAGCACGAGGCCATCGAGACAGACATCTCCGCATACGAGGAACGTGTGCAAGTGGTGGTGGCTGTAGCAGGGGAGCTGGAGGTGGAGGGTTACCACGACATCAAGCGCATCGCGGCTCGCAGGGACAATGTCCTTCGGCTCTGGGACTACCTGCTGGAGCTGTTGAAGGCTCGGCGCCAGAGGCTGGAGCTCAACCTGGGTCTGCAGAGGGTCTTTCAGGAAATGCTCTACATCATGGACTGGATGGATGAGATGAAGGTCAGCTTGAGTGCCAGACCTGTGATGGTGGTTGTTTTTGTGTTTTTTGTTTTGTTTTTTTTTAATAGCAGAACGTGCTATATTACTCATGAACTGATGAGAGGAAGGGATTTCTTGGTTTGATGAAAAAGTGACAAATTACATGTACATTTATAGTGTTTGGGGAACAATATTAGATTTAGAAAAATGAATGCTTGAAAGGAGTAAAATAACATGCTGATGGCATATATGCATTTGCTAAGGTTGTGTCTTCTCTTGTTAAAAATATCTTTTAAAAAAAGATGTGTCCAGTCACCACTTGCTAATAGTCTATTCCCTTAAGTTATCTGACCTAACAAGAATGCCCTTGTTTTATTGCAGTTTCATGACCACTAAGGCCTGCCCAAAGCCTTAGTCATGTAAACGAGCTGTTGCATATGGCAATAGAGCTGCTGTGGTCTGATAGGAGAACTTGTGGCCTGTTTGCAGATGCTGCTCCTATCTCAGGACTATGGAAAGCATCTCCTGGGGGTGGAGGACCTGCTACAGAAGCAGGCTCTGGTTGAAGCCGACATAGGCATACAAGCTGACCGTGTTAAGGCTGTCAACACCAATGCACAGAAATTTGCAGACGACTCTGAGGGTGAGTGGCAATAAGCAGTTTTGAGGTTCTTAGAAGCAATTTTTATGTCCCAAGGAGACATGAATTGTTTAATGCTAATGTACTGGCTAGCGATTAGTCATCAGTTGCAAATTAATATTTATATTTATTTTGTTTTTTGGATATGCGAATAAGAATCTCTAGCTACAATGTGGGTGTATTTTGCTTGTGGTGATTTCTTTGAGTCTCCTCTAGTTGGCAGGTATTGACTTGTTGAGTTCTGAAGATAAATGTCACCCACACTGGCAAAGTGATGCTTTACTCTATGTTCGAGTTCTTTGGTTGCTGTTGGGACCTGCACACAAGTGCACTCTTTTGTTTATCGCATTCCCCTGCAGGCTATAAGCCCTGTGACCCACAAGTGATCCGTGACCGCGTGGCACACATGGAGTTCTGCTACCAGGAGCTCACCCAGCTGGCAGCAGAGAGGCGTGCACGCCTGGAGGAGTCACGGCGCCTCTGGAAGTTCTTCTGGGAGATGGCTGAGGAAGAGGGCTGGATCCGAGAGAAGGAGCAGATCCTGTCATCGGATGACTGCGGCAAGGACCTGACTGCAGCTCTGCGCCTGCTAAGCCAGCACAGGGCCTTCGAGGATGAACGCAGCGGCCGGGCCGGCCACCTCCAGCAGACAGTGCGGCAAGGTGAGGAGCTGGTGGCTGCCGGCCACTTCGGCGCAGACAAGATCCGCCAGCGTATTTCTGACGTCCAGGAGCAGTGGGCGGACCTGGAGCGGCTGTCGGCGGCACGCCGGCTCCGCTTGCAGGAGGCATGCGGACTGCACCAGTTCCATGCCGACGCTGACGACATGGACGCCTGGATGCTGGATGCCTTGCGCCTGGTGTCCAGTGCCGACGTGGGCCATGACGAGTTCTCCACCCGCGCACTTGCTAAGAAACACAAGGATGTGGCCGAGGAGATCGACAGTTACCGGCCTGTGCTGGACGCGCTGCATGAGCAGGCCCGGGCGCTGCCCGAGGAGCAGGCGAACTCCGCTGACGTGGACAAGCGCCTGGCTGGCATCGAGGAGCGCTACAAGGAGGTGACGGAGCTGACCAGGCTGCGGAAGCAGGCCCTGCAGGATGCGCTGGCGCTCTACAAGATGATGAGTGAGGCGGACGCGTGCGAGCTGTGGATCGTCGAGAAGGAGCAGTGGCTCAATGGGATGGAGATTCCAGAGAAACTGGAGGACCTGGAGGTGGTTCAGCACAGGTAAAGGGGTGTCTCAGCTCTCATTTACGTTATTATATGTGGAATGTAAACTTGCATGGTTCACCTGATTTAGATGTAAATATTCATGGTTCAGAGCTAACGGTCTGCTCTTTAATGTCATAGTCATCGTTTCATTCTAAATCTATTGTGCTATTGCACAGACCAAAAATAAGAAGCATTACTGATAACTAGTTACTTACTGACAGCACTGTAGTAAACTAGAGGGCACACTTTTGCTTTGGGATGTAAAATGTGCTTACTGTTTTTAGAATGTGGCACGTTATTGTCTAATTTCTTTCACTGCCACATATATTCTCTTAATTTTTACTTTCCTCCCAATAAATTGTCCCACAAAACGTTTAAAAATGAGTGAATCATATCTTTGTTTAGAAGTGTTTACCTTGTAAAACTGTTGGCTGGCAATATAGAAGCATGATTACAATGTGAGACTCTAAAGCCATCTAAGGCCATTACCTCAGTTCCCACAGGGCGTTATGTGGAAACTCTCACGCTCACCAGTCCTCGTTAAAACATTTTCCCTTCAATTACTATGATGGAGTAGTTTATGGGGAATCTTGTGGAATTTTACTGTGGAAGTAAAAGTGAGGAGCACTTTGTGCTTGTGGGCATTATCCATTTCTCTGCGTGTGGTTGTGTTCCAGGTTTGAGAGCCTTGAACCAGAGATGAACAGTCAAGCTTCCCGAGTGGCTGTGGTGAACCAAATAGCCCGCCAGCTCATCCACAGTGGCCACCCCAGCGAGAAGGAGATCAAAGCCCAGCAGGACAAACTCAACACCAGGTAATCTTCACATTTGTTCTGGCTCCAATGCTCCATTTGCTACTTGCAGACACATTTCAGCTGGGTTTCAGAATTTACGGTAAATTTGTAGCTCTTTTTTTCCAAGGTGGAGCCAGTTCCGTGACCTCGTGGATCGGAAGAAGGATGCCCTCAACTCTGCTCTTGGTGTGCAGAACTACTACCTTGAGTGCAACGAGACAAAATCATGGATCCGTGAGAAGACCAAAGTCATCGAATCCACACAGGAGTTGGGCAATGACCTGGCCGGCGTGATGGCCCTGCAGCGTAAGCTGACTGGCATGGAAAGAGACCTGGCTGCCATTGAGGACAAGCTGGGTGGCTTGGGCAAGGAGGCTGAGCAGCTGGCCGGAGAGCACCCGGATCAGGGCCCAGGCATTAAGGGCCACCTGGGTGAGATCAAGGACGTGTGGGAGGAGATGAAGGGCACCCTGCGCACCCGTGAGGAGTCCCTGGGCGAGGCCAGCAAACTCCAGCAGTTCCTCCGGGAGCTGGACGACTTCCAGGCCTGGCTGTCACGCACGCAGACTGTGGTGGCATCCGAGGACATGCCCAACACCCTGGCTGAGGCCGAAAAGCTTCTGGCGCAGCATGAGGGCATCAAGAACGAGATACGCAACTACGAGGAGGATTATCAGAAAATGCGGGACATGGGCGAGATGGTGACCCAGGGCCAGACGGACGCCCAGTACATGTTCCTCAGGCAACGGCTGCAGGCGCTCGACACTGGCTGGAATGAGCTGCAGAAAATGTGGGAGAATCGGCAGAAGCTGCTCTCGCAGTCGCATGCCTACCAGCTGTTCCTCCGAGACACCAAGCAGGCTGAAGCCTTCCTCAATAACCAGGTGCAGTGCTTGAGAGGAGAGCTTGAATGCATGGCTTCGGTTGATTCTGTATGCGTTGTGTCCCGGTATAGCGGTCGATTGAGCATGTAGCTCACTTGGTACAGCAGGTTGAGCAAGGTGCTAACAACACCAGGGACATGGGTTCGATTTCCAAAAGAGCGCACACAATGACGTACTGTTGAGTAAGCAAGTTGCTCTGTATATCTGAAGAATGCTGCCTCATACATTGGCAACAAGTGTTTATGCTTGTGTGGTCAGTAGAGAACCCAGAAAAGCCTTATTTTATCATTTGGCTCCTAATTTCAGGAGGGGTTCTTTTTGGAAAGGTCTGGCTCTGCAGTAAGCCATTACCAGTGCTATTTAAACCTAATCTAAACATAATTCTCAACCTCTAAAACAGATTAGTTATTTAACTGAGCTGTGCTTTTAATGCTGGCGGAAACATGTGAACTCTTTGTCTCCGTGGCTCTCTCCCTCTGTGATTTCTTCAGGAATATGTACTGGCACACACGGAGATGCCGGCCACCCTGGAAGGAGCAGAGGCAGCCATTAAAAAGCAGGAGGACTTCATGACCACCATGGACGCCAACGAGGAGAAGATCAATGGTGTGGTGGAGACAGGTCGCCGGCTGGTGTCCGATGGCAACATCAGCTCTGAGCGAATTCAGGAGAAAGTGGGCTCCATCGAAGAGAGGTGGAGTCCAGCAGATTCTCAGCATTGGCTGCGCACACCAATGGGAGCCACGGTTATCGAGTGATTTTGTGTGTGTGTGTTCGTGTTCGTTCCAGGCATAAGAAGAACCGCGGGACAGCCAATGAGCTTCTCACCAAGCTTAAAGATAATAGGGATCTACAGAGGTTCCTGCAGGACTGTCAGGAGGTGAGCTGAAACTTGAACCTGACTTCCTTTTAGGGCTGTATATTGTTTCTGCTTTACAAGCATTTACTGTGCTTCTTGGGCCATTACCCTGAAATGTCATGTTTCTTATAGGTAGAAATTCATAAACAATTCTAGGTTTGTTTCCCATTAGTGAATATGAAATACAGTTGTTCCTTTTTTTTAAGCACCCACAACCACTTCACACACCCTTTTTTTATGTCCCTGGGCCTTGTCACAATGAACAATTAAACAGACAAACACGAATGCATAAAAGAGCACTTGACGTGCCAGCTATATAAAAATACAACAGAGTTGGGACATTGGTTGGGGGGTGACTGGTTGTGTGTGCGTGCGCGTGTGTGTTTGTAATTGCCCATCTTGTGCGTGCAGCTCTCCCTGTGGATCAGTGAGAAGATGCTAACAGCCCAGGACATGTCGTACGACGAAGCACGCAACCTGCACAGTAAGTGGCTCAAACATCAGGCCTTCATGGCGGAACTGCAGTCCAACAAGGAGTGGCTGGACAAGATCCAGAAGGTATGTCCTGTCATATCCATCCAAGTTCACATGGCCCTGTTGTATCCATCCAACACCATTTTCCATATTCTGATCATTATTAAACATTAGCTTTCTTTGGATGAAGTGTTATGAAGCATATCCTTTTAAGATTTCTGGTTTTAATGCTCTGGAGATCTGCTATTAACCTATTACCATAACCAAACCCATCTGATATAAGTAGTAAAATATCAGATTTACGTTTTGCATGAGGCTGGGTTTCCAGGTCAGGCCTGCTTACATGTCGTCTCTCACCCCTCTCCCTAAATGTTCGACTATAACCCCCCCCCCCAGGACGGCACGGCGCTGGTGGCTGAGAAGCCCGAAACCGAGGCTGTGGTGAAGGGAAAGCTGGAGTCTCTGAAGAAGACGTGGGGAGAGCTGGAGTCCACCACGCAGACCAAGGCCCAGTGCCTGTTCGACGCCAACAAGGCTGAGCTCTTCACCCAGAGCTGCACCGACCTGGACAAGTGGCTTGCTGGACTGAAGGGCCAAATCCAGTCGGATGACTTTGGCAAAGACCTGACCAGCGTCAATATCTTGCTCAAGAAGCAGCAGGTATGGTGATTGTGTTTCTCCTGGGAGGTTGGGTGCTAGGCGACAGCGAGGTCTTCTACTGGCTCATGTGGTAAGGTTTGTTGAGAAGGCCTATGTCATTGTTTTTGTTTTTTGTGCTGCCAATTTTTGTCTTGATGTTTAGCACAAATTTTGATTGAAATCAAATGTGAAAAATTAGGATTATGAATTTAGGAACTTTTGCTGATTTAAACAGCCAAGCAAAGTTTGAGGGTTTTTTTGTTGTTCTTTATCCATCAGCACTAACTTCAGCACAGTGCATATATAACATTTCTCTGGAAGACTGCTTCTCCTTATTCTACTTATTTTAGACTGCCAGTTACAGCTTCTATCCAGCAGGTAGTGCTAACGAGTATGAATTATTTTTGGCCAGCGACTCAACTTTTTCTCCAAAGCTGGGCTGAATGCAGTTTAAGAAGCCAGTCCGTGTCTGCATTGCTGCAGGTGCCTTATTACACACAAGTGTGGTTTTTAGAGAAATATTTTTGCTTACTAGCTCCACCATTAGATATATGGCCTATTTGTTCAGCTTTAAGCTTTGATATAGCCAAACAACAGAGCAGCTGAATAGATTTACACAGTAGGCATAAATGCATGATGACCATTTACTGTATATGAAGAACAGTGCCTGGTCCTTCTGGGATCTCTACCGAGTTTAGCTCATTCATAGCCAGTCCTGGAGCCTTTCTTAGCAGCTCTCGCTAGCTGTTACATAACTGCCACCACTCCCCCTACAGTTACGCAACATCTCTCTCACGCTCTCGCCTCTGTGGTGTTGGAAGCGGCTACACCGCCTGCTTGCAGTGTGTGCGTGCGTGCGTGTGTGTGTGTGTGTGTGTGTGTGTGTGTGTGTGTGTGTGTGTGTGTGTGTGTGTGTGTGTGTGTGTGTGTGTGTTTGAGGGCGAGAGAGAGGAAGCCTAAAAGCAGGAGTCCACCGGGAATGCCAGAGGAAGAGAATGCTGATTAGTTTAAGCCAGTACCGTGCACATATGTCTTGGTCTATCTATAGCATGGATGCCTTGGACTTTCACTGCACATGCCGAGGAAATAATTGTGGCTGCAGTGAGTGAAAGGGGAGATGCGCTGAATGACTTGTGTAGAGAGGTGTGTGCATGTGCGTGTGTGAAAGCATGCATTATCGCATACATGTGAGAGAGGAGAGGTTGTTCTTCTAGGTTTCTCTTCTAGTATTCTGTCCTCATGCACCTGCTTTTGGCTCTTTTCCCTTCCCCTCCTCTGCTACCCCAGATGCTGGAGAGTCAGGTGGAGGTGCGGCAGAAGGAGGTGGAGGAGCTCCGCTCACAGGCCCAGGCGCTCAGCCAGGAGGGCAAGGGCTCGGACGAGGTGGACGGGCGTCGGCATGGCGTAGAGCAGAAGTTCCTCCAGCTTCAGGAGCCGCTGCGGCGGCGCCGGAGCAACCTCACGGCCTCGCGCGACATCCACCAGTTCAACCGCGACGTGGAGGACGAGATCGTGAGTATCGCGGACATCGCTCCCCGTAAAACCTCACCTCCCTGCCCGCACGTGCATAGGCGAGGTGCGGCCTGTGGCAAGAAACGGGACCACTGCAGTAACTGCGATGGGCGAGCCAGAGCCATGGGGGAGGGAGGGGGTCTAGGAAAGGGAGCGCTCAGTTCCTACACTTAGCTCCTTAGCCTGGTTTCGCGGAGAGCAGAACAGAAGCAGCAGGTGCTTTTATCCACAGCGGGTGGAGAGGATCTACAGTAGTGACTGCACTGACCTCGTTCAGGAGAATTCAAAAGGACTAGCCCCTCCTCCATTTGCTGTAGCCCAAATTGCCAAAGTAGATGTCTATGTAGTGTGTGAAGTGATGGTGGGCTTTTATCCTGTTAAATGTCAGACTAAATCTATGTAGAAATTGTATTTGTGTGTGGGTGAGAAATATACACTCATCATCAAATTTTTCATTTTGTTCTTTTTTTTTTTTTTTTTTTTTTTTAAAGCTCTGGGTTGAAGAGAGAATGCCAATGGCCATATCAACGGACCACGGCAATAACTTACAAACCGTCCAACTCCTTATCAAAAAGAACCAGGTAGGTACTGACTGCAGTAAAGGACAAAAATATTGAGAAATTTTATCCAGACCTAATCATCTTTTGCTAAGCCTCAAGTCCTAACCCTTTTAAAGCAATAATTCTCGTAAAAATGTATTGACCAGCTAAAGCCCCACACACACTCACACACACACACACACACACACACACACACACACACACACACGCACGCACACCCTTGACCCCAAAACCATATTCCCCAAACCAGACGCTCCAGAGGGAGATCCAGGGTCACCAGCCACGCTACGAAGACATCTTCGAGCGGAGCGGGCACACCCTGAAGGATGACAGTCCTGCCAGCGCGGCCATCCGGCCGCGCCTGGACGACCTCCAGCGGATGTGGCGTTTGCTCCAGGAGGAGGTGGAGAAGCGGCATGCTCGCCTGGAGGAGGCACACCGAGCGCAGCAGTACTACTTTGATGCAGCCGAGGCCGAGGCCTGGATGAGTGAGCAGGAGCTGTACATGATGTCAGAGGAGAAGGCTAAGGTGGGCAAACCTTGTGGGATTTTGTTTTAATTATATACGTTCTAATGCTGTGTGCCCTTTATGCTTCTGATTTAGTTACTCTGTCTTAGCACTGTATAACTAATGTTAATAAGCATATCAAAGTTAGACATTACTCATAAAAGATTTAAAATAAAGGTTGCCAGTCACATTGTGGCATATAAGGCTATGGGCGCTGTCCGAAAAATGAACTTCACTTTCACCACCAAGCTGGAAGTACTTCGTCTCTGTTTCTGGCGCTGTGTCTGTTTCTGAGCCGCTCTTGCTCTTGTCTTTCAGGACGAACAGAGCTCAGTGACCATGCTGAAGAAACATCAGATCCTGGAGCAGGCGGTGGAGGACTATGCCGACACCGTGCACCAGCTCTCTAAGACCAGCAGGGCCTTGGTAGCTGCCGGGCATCCAGAGAGGTAAGGGAGACCAAAGTCCTGTAAATCTCTGTAAAAACGGTTGCTGCCCAAAACTGAAATCTCTACCCCCTGTAAAAAAAAAAAGAAAAAAAAAAAAGTTTTGTTTGTGTGTTTTGGTGACTACTACATATACATTTTGATTTTCACTAAGAGTTTTGTAAAAGAAAAGAATACTCTAGAAATGCTAATTAAACCAGCTGAAAGTCAAGGCTAGAGAGAACATGGTCTCATTTTCATATTATCAACAGACCAATGCTAGCTTTTGAGTTAGCCACATTATTACTTACAACTTACAATGGAGACAGGTTATACCTAAAGTTTATGAAATACTTTGGGTATTGTTTAACCGACATAAACCAATCCTCACGTCACCCCTTAGTGAGCGTATCGGCATGCGGCAGTCCCAGGTGGACAAGCTCTATGCGGGCCTGAAGGACCTGTCTGAAGAAAGGCGCGGAAAGCTGGATGAGAGATCCCGTCTTTTCCAGCTCAACCGTGAGGTCGATGATTTAGAGCAGTGGATTGCCGAAAGGGAAGTGGTGGCAGGATCTCACGAGCTGGGCCAGGACTACGAACATGTGACCGTAAGAGACTTTCTCTGACCACCTGAACTTTTCGTTCCATAGGCTGACGTTGTTTTGGACCTGGCTTTGCATTTTTTGCATCCTGAGAAGTATAGTGATCCAGATTGGAAAATAATCTAGAATGTAATACTAATTTTCTGAAATTAGTCACTTGGGAATGGGTCACTGACCTTTTTTTTTTTAATAAATATGAAATCTAATGAAGGAATTTTGTTTCTGAATAATTGTAATAATTTTACTCTCCAATTTTGTATCTCAGAACCAGCTACATTTGTGTTCTCACCTGGTTAGTCATTGTAACAAGCACTACATAAACACCCACACTTACAGAGACTGAAACAGTATCAGTACAGGGGCCTGGGATTTTTTATGCCTGTGCAGATGCTTCAGGAACGTTTCCGGGAGTTCGCACGTGACACAGGCAACATCGGCCAGGAGCGTGTCGACGGTGTCAACAAAATGGCCGACGACCTGATCAACTCGGGCCATGCGGATGCGGCAACCATCGCTGAGTGGAAGGATGGGCTCAATGAGGCATGGGCGGACCTGCTGGAGCTGATTGACACTCGCACCCAGATCTTGGCTGCTTCATACGAGCTGCACAAGTTCTACCACGATGCCAAGGAGGTGCTGGTACGCATACTGGACAAACACAAGAAGCTTCCAGAAGAGCTGGGCCGAGACCAGAACACAGTGGAGACACTGCAGAGGATGCACACCACCTTTGAACATGACATCCAGGCCCTGGGGACACAGGTGGGCCAGCCTTTCAGAGCCAAGCAATAGCCATGTTGTGCATGATGTTAGACAATTGGATGGTTATGTAGACAAGTTTAGATAAGAATGGAAGTCACATTCTGAAATCATAGCGGTCTCCTTTTAATTTTTTGAAATTACTTGAATTTCAACCAAGTGCCCAAATCCAGGGCTTAACGTGTTGTCCACTCCCAACGATTACAAACAAGGAATATGCTAGCTCAAAATGCATGAGGCTATCCTTATCTTAATGTAGAACTAGCTGTCTTGCAGCGCAACTTTCATAGCTTTCATTAGCAGTTAACTAGGTGCAATTTCTTGCCTGAGCTATTGCCTTAAGGCCTTTGGTTTTGTTTCTTTGTTTCTCGGCCGCGTTGCAAATGATGGCCGCCTGCTCTGTAAGTCCCGAGTCTATCCAACAAGCTCGGGTGATTTTTGCCATGCTCTGCGCAGGTGAAGCAGCTGCAGGACGATGCCGCGCGTCTACAGGCAGCTTATGCCGGGGACAAGGCTGAGGACATCCAGCGGCGGGAGGCTGAGGTCCTGGAGTCGTGGCGGGCCCTCCTGGAAGCATGCGAGGGACGGCGCACCCGCCTCCTGGACACTGCCGACAAGTTCCGCTTCTTCAGCATGGTGCGCGACCTCATGCTGTGGATGGAGGATGTCATCCGGCTCATTGATGCGCAGGAGAAGCCCAGGTGTGCTACCTCGTCTTATCGAGAAGCAGTGGAGGACTTTTTTTTTTTTTTTTTGGTTTGTTTGTTTCTCCAAGGGCAAATTTAATAAAATTACCAAATGTTGAACACCGTGAGATGCAATAATACCCATTACAAACGCTTATTAAAGCTCTTATTATAGCATTTGTATACAAGCTTCTTTTAATATTACAGGATTATTACTAAATGCGATTTGACTGGTTTAAACTGGGTGGCATTCAGCTTATGCCTTTTGGATACAATCTCTTCTGCTTCCATAAACTCCCCATTTATTTTGCAATTGTGATCATCGATTTGGGAGACAAGCTACTGTCGGCACCTGAACATTTGAGACAGAGACCGATAGAGCAAAAAAGAGGTGGATGGAGTAATATGAGCAAGACTGAAAGGAAAGAAAAAATGGAGCATCAGTAGTAGAGGCAAAAGGAATGGATGTAATTACATTTGTCTGTCTGCAAGTTCTATACCGGAGCTTCTGCTTTTGTGTATGATAACTGAGGAGTTTAAGAAGTAGGAAGCGAAGAACTAATATGGGATGACTAGGCTCCAAATCTGTCTCAACAATGTGATATCCAAATCTTTAAAACACCTCTATTAATTATTTGGATTAAAATTTATTTTATTTTATTTTTTGGAATAGCTGTTCAAGAAAGGATGCAACAAGAATTTTATTTATGCACCTTTTTACATTTACAGCATTTGGCAGGTGCCATTGTCAAGGACAGCTTACAGAAGTGCTTTGTAGTCTGTCTAATGCATATACTCGTGTGAGAATCGGTAGGTCAGTATTAAGAATGGAATCAGGCTACAGCCCTGTCTAGAGTGCAAGACACCAGTATTTGCATCTTGCATTCACAGGCTTGAGATGAGCTGTTACTGAACCTTGTGCTGAACTTGTTTGCTTGCTTATTTAGGGATGTTTCGTCTGTGGAACTCTTAATGAACAATCACCAAGGCATCAAAGCCGAGATCGACGCTCGCAACGACAGCTTCACTACCTGCATCGAACTGGGGAAAGCTCTGCTTGCACGCAAGCACTACGCTTCTGATGAGGTGGGAATAACTTTGCCTTTTCTGTACTTGGACTCTCAGTTTACGTGGTCACCTACCACTTTCTCAGCCTTTTTTTTATTGGTCCAGTTTAGCCAGCAGATGGCACTCTAATTTGCAGTTTAGTAAGGACATTTCTGAAGGTGGAAAGATTTCTAACCATTTTCTGGTCTCTTTATAGCCAAGAAAACAAGTGCTTGCATTTAATGACTTGTTGAATGTAAACTTACACTTTTATTCTGTGTGAGGATTTAGCCACCTTTTAATCTTGCATTACCTTTAATGCAGCTTTAAATATAAATCAGGTTATGATGTCCTGTGTTTTCAGGTTGTTTTGTATTGTGTCAGAGAAGCTATTTGGGACTCTAGTGTTCTTAGACATTTTTAGACATATTTTGTCTCTCCTCTGCCCAGATCAAAGAGAAGTTACTTCAGTTGACTGACAAGAGGAAAGAGATGATTGACAAGTGGGAAGACCGATGGGAGTGGCTGCGGCTTGGTAAATCAGCTCCCTGATTAACCCTCTCCACCACCTGGAGTCAGCATGCTTCTTGCCACAGCCATATACCGTGAAACATGGCTTTCTAACTGTGTCTGATCTGGTGTCAGTCCTGGAGGTGCATCAGTTCTCGCGGGATGCCGGCGTAGCGGAGGCGTGGCTGTTGGGCCAGGAGCCGTACCTGTCCAGCCGTGAGGTGGGTCAGAGCGTGGATGAAGTGGAGAAGCTGATCAAGAGACATGAGGCCTTTGAGAAGTCTGCGGCCACCTGGGAGGAGCGCTTTGCTGCGCTGGAGAGGCTGACCACGGTGAGTGGGCAGAAGTGAGGCCTTCACAAGGATTGACTCAAAGCAATTGTTTGTGTGTAAGTCTTTTTGTCCCTTTTGGTTAAAAAAAAAATGGTGAGGGACAGGCTGGGTTGTAGACAAAAGCATTATTTAGCTACAATAACACAAATTTAATGAAAGTACCACAAAAGGTCAGTAATGTCTGTCTGTGTGTCTGTCTGTCTGTGTGTCCAGATGGAGTTATTGGAAGTGAGAAGACAGCAAGAGGAAGAGGAGAGAAATAGTCAGCCCCCCCCTGTAGAAGTTCCGCCCAATGAGGCAGCATCTCCACAACAGAGGTGATATTTAATACGAGCTGACGCTGGCTATAGGATTTGTGTTCGCAGGGAAAGGTATTAGAATACAATACAAGCTGTGTACTTAGTCAGGGCTAAATGGAAAAAGGAGAAACACAATGAATTAAACATTTAGCATGTTATATGGATAAAATGTTGTTTTGGATATCATAAGCTTCAGTGTTTTTTAATTCAGTAAGTAACCAAGGCCTTATGTTTATGAACTGTAAGAGCTGTAAAATCGGATTTTAAGTTTAAGCTGAAGTGAATTCATTACAAAATTACATTTTAGTTACAGGGGTGTGTGTGTATGTGTGCAGGTTATCTTTGTTAATAATTTTGTGTGTGTGTGTGTGTGTGTGTGTGTGTGCCTCCTCTTTCCAGGGAGGGCGAGCAGGTCTCTCAGAATGGGCTGACAACAGAGCAGGATTCGCCCCGGGTTAGTTACCGTTCCCAAGTCTACCAAAACTACACAAGCTTCCACAGTCGCCGGGGTGTTACGGGCCCCTAGACCTCCTTGTTCCTGTGAGGAGAAAGGGCAGAGACACATCTAGTCCTACCTGCTATTAGGGCCCACCTGTTCCCCCACCTCCTACCCGTTACAGCTAAAAATCAGTCAGTTCTGCTTTCTTTGCTTGCTTTTAAAAGATGGATGACGTAGCATTTGCAGTTGATTCTCTCTCTAGCCTCTTTGCAGTAGTATAGATGAGTTCTGTATCTTGGATGTGTTTTACCATCTTATCTAGCATGCTGTGCTTAAGGTACGACAGCAAGAAACACTAGCCAAGAAAAACAGCTTACCAGACTGTTGTTACATTGTAGCAGATCACATAGTGATTAGTAATTTATGCTTTTATGCTAGGAGTATGAGGTTTGTTGTGGAACTTGTAAGGGACAAAGGACACATGGTTAACACTAGCAGACCAGCATATATACCAGTTAGTGAGAAGCTGTCGCAAACAATTCTCACATAATACAAATATGTGACGACAAATAAATGTTCTTTGTAAGTGAATTTTGCAGAGCTAAACCACTTAGGTTGGAGAGCAGGGCTTGTGTGGTTTTGGCAGATAAGTTTGGGTTATAGGGTTTGGTCTGGCCAGAATAACGAAATCACCCCTCCCCCTCATGAAGATGAGTGATGTATATGACTATGTAATGTACTGTATAGTGCACCCTGAGTGTCCATCTATACTTTTATGAACTACACAATTATTCAAAGTTCAACAGTTATGAAGGCATGATTAATTTCAAGCTATGTAATAGATCTTTATAAGAAATGTAGGATTAATGTTTGAGTGTAGTCAGTGAGTGATGGTGCTCTTGTTAATGTGTGACATTCTTGTGGTTTGGGATAATTCGGCTCTTTTTTCAGATAGAGCCCTAAATGCATCATTTGTTTACAGCTGTGTGCTGTTTTCACCTGCCTACATCTCCGGTTTCCTTTTCATCAGTCATACTGCTGGCTTAACAAAGCCTCCATGCTTTTAATTCAGTGTATTGAAAGGTACAGTCAGCTGTGCTATTCTTGATACTGTTTTGGTCCTTGTTTGCTTTCATAATATCCACAAAAACATGTCATGAATCCTTATGTCAAACTAAACTGATGTGAATTCTTATTGAATTCTCTGTTTATTTTGTGTAGAAGGTCTTGGGAATTTCCCTAAAATCCCACTGAATTGTATTACCCTGATTTTTGAGTTTAAACTTTAAGTATAAAATTTCTTGGTTCTGATTTATGAAGGACCTTGTCCTTTTTAAAAACTGCCCATTCAGTTTTTCTAGATGGTATTATTAATTTTCACAGTACAGTTACCTACTATTACATGTAAAGTACATTTTAAATTTCTAAATGTATTTGTTTAAAGCACTGATTCCCCTATTTGTGCTATAACTAAAGATTCAAAAGTATGGTTATTGCAAGTCTCACATTTAAACTAAAGTGTTTTGGTTGTAGTTGTACTTATTAATTTTTTCACTTGGCTCTAAGCCCAAAGACTTCACAGCCATTTTTGTTCATCTGTCCCCTTTTATAGATCTTTCTAATCAGTCTCCTAGCAGCTGTAGATAATAATACATTTTAGCATGGGCTTGGACGTTTATTCACTCTGCGAACTGATCGGTTTGTAGAGGGGTGTGTCACAGTCCCCTTCCATAGAAAGTACTCTTGCAATTGGGATTTTCCATTAAGATGTCGGAGAATGTTTGGGCTAATTACATTTTTTTTTTTTAAAGATTTTTGCCTATGTTATGCTGTTCAAATGGTTTATATCAAGCTAACAGTTTTTGTCCCAAACCTTCCTTCCAAGTTCCACTCACTAACCTTCCATACCAAATCAAACCCACTGCGAGAGAGGCAGTGACTTGTTGTTTTATGTTTTCACCAGTATTGTCTTTTTGCTGGTCATTGTTTTATGTCAAGTGCATGTTCTAAACTGTTATGAGCATGTTGGTAATTTTACGCTTATACCACCTGTTTAATGTTGTCAGTTATTGTCCAGTGTCATTCTTGGGCTTGTTCATGAATTAACATTAATTTTCCTATTATTAATACATCATTCATATTCATTTTGGTTATTCCCTTCTTTCTTTGTGTTGTATGTTATTTATTGCACCATAGCATCAGTTCTGACCACTTAGGAATCTAATTTCACAATTTAATAAACCATAGTATATAGTTAACACTTGATTTAAAATTCAAAGTGTTACATTTTATTCAATAATGTATGTCATAATCATTTGTACTATTATTTTCAACATAATGGCACATTTTCTATTTTTAAAAGAATGATAAAAATGTCAGTAATTGATACTTATGTGACTTCTGGGACTTAATACTTGCTGTAGCAGATTTGTTGGTAGCGACAACGTGATACTAAGTCACTTTTAGACCACCATTTTATGGCCATATTTGAGACTTTGATATTAGCAAAAAGTTCTGAAGTGTTTGTTGAAGTTCCCAGCATTGGTCCTGCCTTTGGCACACTCCATCTAATAGTACCTAGGATTGGTCCAGCCTGCGGAAGGCTTCCTGTAAAACCCCCCAGGATTGGTCCTGTCCAGAGGAGCTCAGGATGGGGTAATAAATTGATAGACTTGAGTGGGTGTGATGTAATCCCTTTGTAATCCCTTTGCAAAAATCACTACTTCTACCAATGGCACCAAAAATGATTGATGAACTCAAGCAATTTCAGAAATTGTTTGTTTTTTTTAAAAGTCTTTCTTTTGAGTCTATCTCCTGTGCTGACTGGTCTCTCCTCCCGATTATGTTTATAAGATGAGTGACCAGGTGGTTTGCATTTTCTGTTTTAATGTTCTAATCTACTTTTGCATGCATCTCCCGTCTCTTCTCATCTTGCTTATATCGAGTATAACTGAAAGCATCTGTATTGTCCCAGCTTCACTGATATCCCACCTGGTTTGATTTAGAGAGATCATAACAAGGCCTACATTTCTTATCTAATTCTAATCTGTATTGTAGGACAGTGAATGAGAGAGCAGATAATTGACAAAGAATCTACTCAGAAGCTGGGATGAAATTGTTAAATTCCTACAGATTTAACAATTGGAGGCTGTTGTAGCAGCATTTGTATACTGAATATTGAAAGGTTTTTGTTTTTTTTTTGCATTGTACTCTTCCTTTAAATGGAAGGAAAAAGAAATTGGCGCTCTCAATTTTGTTTTACAAAATTGACAAGAATTCCCTCACAGTTGTGAGAACAACAACAAATGTTTCTACACAGCTTCAGTTTGACACATACCATACAGCTTTGCTCAGGCCACACAGTGCTAATCTATAATTCACCATCACAGAAGAACACCACCTCTAAGCTTCATTCTCTCTGTACCAGGAGGCCGCGGGAGGTAGTGATTCTGTCAATGGCGGAGCGGTGCCCAGTCCTGGCCCCTCCCCCACGGGCAGCCGCAAGGGGAAAACATGTCAAGTTGCCATTCTCCCAAACAAGGCCCAGGACACACCCACCACTCAAATGGAGGGCTTCCTGAATCGCAAGCATGAATGGGAAGGACACAACAAGAAGGCATCCAACAGGTACATCACTATGCAAACTTAATACACACTCATTCAAAGCTACAAAGAAGAAGCAAAAAACCCATTAAATATTGCACTGTTAACATCAGCATTCAAGTCATCAGTCTCTACATCCCCCCCCTTGGATCTTGACACAATCCCTTCCACAGAATACCAGCAATTCTATTTACACCTTGCTTTCTTCTGAACTGTTTTCAGATCTTGGCACAATGTCTACTGCGTGGTCAATAGCCAAGAGATGGGCTTTTACAAGGACAGCAAGAGTGCTAGTCAGGGTATCCCCTACCACAGTGAAATTCCCATCAGTCTGAAGGAGTCTACATGTGAGGTCGCCTTGGACTACAAGAAAAAGAAACATGTTTTCAAACTCAGGTTACTCAAAGTTTTCACATTACTGAATATTTATGAAATGTTCTTATATATTTTAAAGATTAATGGAATGGTCATAAATTTAGTTGTAAAAACCTTCCTTGTTTTACTTCTAGAATTTCAGATGGGAATGAGTATCTCTTCCAAGCCAAAGACGATGTAAGTTTTTGTTTTCTGACTGTCATAGGAATGGAATTATGTAGCTGTGAATGCACAATATTGCTGCAGTCATACATTGTGTGCTCGAGCCACCATCAACACTTATCTTATGTATACTGGTCATGATGCTCTTGCTATCCATGACTGTGGACTGTTAGGTTGTAGTGCAGAATTTCAGCTTTAACTTGTTTATAGTTGGTAGTCCACACTTTAGTGCACTGTAAGTAATTAGTCAAATGGGTTTAATCTCACTTGGTTGCATATCCTTTGCAGTGAAGTTGCATCCTGAAATCTGTGACCCCCAAAGATCAGCAGGCACTGAGACCTCCTCATGGCTCGGTTTTGGGGACTTTAGTCTCATCTTTTAGTAAACGAAATCCAAACTCAGAGGTCATGTCGGGCAATCAACTCGGCCAGTCAATAAACCTTCAGTGTGTTTGCCCTAAAGACCTCCAAATTTTGCTTTATTGGTACATATCAGGTCACGGTCCTGCTGCAGGGTGAAGGGCAGCCCACTTAATTATTAGGCATTTGGTTGCTTATGAAAGGTTAAGGTTACTGCACATGTGGCAGTCAGACCAATAAAGGATGGCAGCCATACGCGCTCATGCTATGCCAGTGACGAGGTGGCATGCTTTTGCACATAAGCAGCCCCTTGTATTCCTCCCTTTCCCATTCCATCATTGATTAATCTGCATCTCATCTGTCCATAAGATTATCCTAGAATCCTTTGGGCTATTTTTAAGCAAACTATCCCAACCTTTCCTGAGTTTTATCGTTGATTTATGTCTTGAGGTCATCCTGGAGGATTTTTCTTCTTTGTAGTAGCGCTTGATTGATACCTATATCCTGGATAGTGTTCCTGATCTGTTTAGGCGTTTCTCCTCATGATTGAGTTTTTCGGCCATCCGTTACTATGTTCTGCCAGGTCGTTTTCTATATTTGAGCTCACTGGCGCATTCCTGTGTTGTAATCCTGAACGGTTCATTTTTGACACCTAAAGTTTGCGTACTCTGAATTATTCTTCACTGGCATTGGCACAACTTGATAATGTCAATATAAAATAAACACACTTCAGATGCAGATGCCACATCTAGGAAAACAAAAAAAACTTGACCTTTTGTTAGATCTGAGCATGGACTAATGGTAAAATAACACAATATTTTGGCACAGAAAAAGCTGAGCAGCCAATTGTCCAGATGCAGTTACCAGATAAATGTGCAAATTTTCAAATTAAAATTCTCTGTCTGCACTTTAAATTCCATAGTCATTGATTTTTTTCAGTTTATTAGTAGACAATGTCATTGTCATTGTTCCAAGCAGTACAATTGGTATATTATACTACATCCTGTATGTATGTGGTATCCTTGCTGACTTCATATCCCTCTTCCTCACGTGCCTTTTCAGGAGGAGATGAACTCGTGGATCCAGGCAATCTCCTGCACCACACCCTCTGAGCTCAGCAGCCATAGCACGCCTGCCTCCTGCCGCGCACATACTCTGCCCACCTCCGTAAGCGGGACCTCTGAGTCCAGCCCAGGCAAGCGGGAGAAAGACAAGGAGAAACGCTTCAGCCTCTTCAGCAAGAAGAAGTAGAACCTGCCGAGCAGCCCAGCGCGTGGCTCATTTCCCTAGTCCCTCCCTCCTTCCCTAATTCCTCTCTCCTCCTCTTCTCCTATCCTCTTCTTGAAGTGCAGCTCTAGCATGTGAAGCTCCGAGCCAAGACTCTGTGCCTGTCACTTCTTTGGGTGGGCTCAGTTTTGTTTTTTGTTTTTTTTGTTTTTTGTTGTTTTTTGTTTTGTTTTGTTTTGGTCCCCTCCCCCTTTTTTTATAAGGAAGGAGCTGGAAGAGGAATATCCTTAGAGTTGGAGGTGCTTTGGGGTAGTTATTGTAAATCATTCCTAAGTCTCAAGAGACAAAATTCCCAGTAAGCTTTCTTTACACTTTCTCTTTTCTTTGTTCACACTTTCTTTCAGTATACCTGCTTCAGTGCTGTCGAGTTGTCTGGTTGGTTCCTTCTGCTCTTGTTTTCGTAAGTGTGACAAGTTTCTAGGAGCCGCCCTCCATTTTGTGAGGCTTTCTCGTTGTCTGCTGTGGAAGGAGGGCGGTAGTGGTGCTCTGGATCCATGAGGATTCCCCGAGTTGTTAACCTCCCATCAAATTTAAATTACTAATAAAGCTCATCAGCCATTATAGGTTTCCTTAAAGGGCAAACTCTGTACTAAAGACCTTTTAGTATGAAGTAAATGTGTCTGAATGCACACCCACCATGTAGTGGCAAATATTAACATAATGCTGGAAAGTTTCATGAGATGATTGTGAAGCGTGAGAATGTTGGTTACTTATGAAAGACTACTTTTATCAAGAAAAACAATAAACTGATTTGTGTTTTTCTTCTTGTACTTGAGTTGCATTATATTGTTGAAAGGGTATTTAGAGAAAAATATGAATATAGATGTATTATAACTTCTAAAAGGTATCATTTGTTAAGTGGGGGAAAAGGTGTGGCAATTATTGAAAATCGTGTGACTGATGAACGGCTGCTTGCTTGTTGGCTATAGCGCTGTGTTGTCATTTTGCCACTTTCTCTGGCTACTCAATAACTAGTGTGCATTCTCTGTCAGTGTAACTACTGTAACAATACATTTTCGTCATTATTCAACAGTCAAAATGCCATAACGCCTCCGGGGCCAGCTGGTTATGACGTAAAACATGGACTCGCACCTGTAGCCTTTTACCCTATCTGTTAAATACGTGCAAAGTCATTAAAGATGCTTTTGAACTTAAAAATAAGTTTGCCGTTTCTTTTTTTCTTTTTTTTTTGTAGGGGTGAGGGAGTAGTTGAAGGTTGTCATAAAAATGCAAATACTCAGTAAAAATTAAAATCTCTGACAATATTGCAGAAATAAAGCTAGAGTAATCATGCTATCTTCCATCACTGCACGAAAATATGTTATATAGATCAGCCAAGGTACTTACTGCAAAAAAGGAGTGGGTTGGTACACATCAGTTAAGGCTATCCTAGAATATATTTCATGTGACGATACACTTGGACCACACCCCATATGTGACATGAAATTCACCATTACGGTAACTAATGTACATAAAGTTAAATGATCGTGTGTGATATGGACACAGATTGTATTTGCCAGCCTATTTCCCAGTTTATTATTCATAAACTTTTGCTTTTACAGTCAGGGCAACTAACCTTTTACTACCTCTCATAAAAACTGAGTGCTACTATTGAAAATAAATTCATGTTTATACGCTATTTCGAAGGCACCTCTGGGCTCTTCCGGATGAAACGTTTATTTTTGTTATATAAGCGACCTGTTATAATCATTTAAGATGATTCTAAATAGGTCGCTTCATCAACAAAAAATGTTTTGTTGTTTTCTCTTCATTTGTATATTGTTGGAATGTATCCTACTCAATAAATCGACAACTCTTTCCTATCACATGCAATTTATTTGTCGTTCGTTATTCTATCGCATTCGCCAGATTCAGGACCCTGGACAGCTCCGGTTTGCATGCTGGTCTATGTAGTTAGAAATATGTACCGAATGAGAGTACCTCAGAATTGGGGGAAAAAAACCTCCATTGCCCATGAACCCTTGCAGCAAGCTGTTTTATGATGGGTGAAAAGAGGCGGCGCTCCAAGGTCCGTGGTAACTATCGCTTGAGAACGAAAGGGGCAATTCCGGAAAATATAACCTAAAGACGCTCAGATAAGTCTTTCTGTGTTGACAGCAGTTGCTTTTGGCTGCCGTCGTTTGTAGGAATCTGTTAGACGTTTATTTAATGAACGAACATTGAGTCAAACTATGGGTAGAACGTAGTTTGCAGTCTTAACTCGCAGTTCGAAATCTCGCTTGTTTTATCTGATTTGAAATGTGGATTTACCAAGGAAGACGCGCGGACAGGAATTGCGCTCTGAATTTTAGCAGTTGCATGTATTCGGATGGAAGTTTGCGCCAAACTGCATTTCAGCAGCTTCAGAGTGACTACGAGTGAAATGGGAAAGTGTCCCTCAAGGACTGATATACTCTAAAAGATGGCAAATCATAAATTAACAAGAGATTTGGGGAGCTGGAATTGATCGACATTAGATTTGTGAATGGCAGGTCGATTTTACGCAATACGTTTTCTGTGCATAGCTTGTGCGTTATGGTTATATTACCCTTCCACAGTTTGGTTACAGTCAGTGCATTCCTGCATTAAAAAAAATTCTACTTGTGGCTGATGGACCGTTTGAGGATTAGGATGCCGGATTAATCCTGAATTAATGCTGAATTAATCCTTTAGCCGTTGTGTTCATGTGTGGTTTGTATATATATATTTTTTTTTTCTTATTTTTATATATATATATATATTTTACCACATCTAGCCTATTAATTGTTGTTTTAACCGAATGAACATTGTTTTTTGAAATAAACTAAATCAAGGTACTGTAGTAGGTATGAGCCACTACTTATTAAGAAGACATTGCCATGAACTTTTAAAAGGAGATTTGAAAATGCCAAGTGTAGTGGTTAAAGGGCAGACAATGAATTTGGCAATTCCTTAAAACCACTGTAACGTGGAACTAACTATTTAGCCTGTGTCAGTCGTTTTGTACCGCACACCGGGTGGATGTGTGTATTCCACATGATTGTCGTAGCCACAAATTTCATATAGGTTAACATTTTTTAATAGTTATTGTTCTATGTTTATTTCTGACATATACGCACAGTCGGATATATTTGAGCCTGTGGCGAAATTAATCAACAGCTAGAGCTAGTTGTCAAAAATCATGGCGGATAGGACTGCGCCCCGCTGTCAATTGAGATTAGAATGGATATACGGATACAGAGGGCATCAATGCCGCAACAACCTGTTCTACACCGCCGGCAAAGAAGTGGTTTACTTTGTAGCAGGAGTTGGCGTCGTTTACAACACCAGAGAACACACACAGAAGTTCTTCCTGGGTCACAACGACGACATTATTAGGTGGGTCCATATTTTTCTGTCAATAGTCTTTTCTTTAATAGGAAAGGTGCGCTGTGACTTTACGAGTTTGATATCGTTGTGAGGGTCAGATTGTATCTGCCGTGTTAAACAATCTGGTCACTTAACAAGCTGGCCACAGTGCGCATGAAATTTGCGTCTGCACGTACTTGAGCACTCTCTCTATCCCCTACATTGGTGTTATAATATTTCGTCAGACGATGCAAGGTGATTGAATAATAGCATAACCAGCTTTGGTATTTCCCAAGGAGAGACTGAACATTTTTTTTTTTGCTCTTCATAATTAATACTTTTATTGTGCAATTCACCGAGATCAGCTTTAGATGCGGGGTTTTTAAAGGGAGTCTGTTTACCTGGTAACTAATTAACTGGAAAACACCTCTCCCTGTATACTGTGGGTGTAGGGTTACGGCTGCGGGCATTTTCCCTTTCAAGCGGTCCAACTCAGCTTTCATCGCTTAGATCAGTGGCACACTGTTCAACCATTCGCAGGTGCAGTGCCACTCCTGGAGCATAGAAAGCCGGAGTTCTGTGTCATACTGGACATCCGTGAGGAATACATATCATTGCGAATTAAATAAACCTAGAATATTATTAGCAAAAGGTACTTAATTTCATTTGCAGCAACAAATGTAAATGTTACTCATTGTGTCACCGCTTGATTTCAGCATTTGTACAAGTTTGTAATGTGCACCTAAAAACACCTAGTACGAAGATCCCAGTTAAATGCAACCTACATACTAACTATTTGGTCAAGTTTAATGACTTTCAAAGGCGAATTACTCTCTATGTTTAAAATATATTATCTTATATCATTGTTTATTTTGCCAGGGATCATGTACACAATACTTTCACTTCAAATGAGAAGAGAAGTGAGATTGGTAGTTAGCTAATTTCCATCTACAGTCCATGGGCAGATAAATATATGACTAATACTAAAAACACAGTAAATTCATACAGGTCCTCAAAGCTTGTATAGGAATACTTTCTGAGAGTAGACTTTGTAGCCCTACACAGATTGTCAGAAGGAAGCTGAACAAAGCTTCAAGGCTACTTTACTCACCCGAGACCAGCAGGACCTGCAGTCCAAGAAGTGAGAGGAAAAAGTCAATATATTTAAAAACGTCCTTGATGCTTCTGCTGTGAGTGAATTTATAATGTATCTAAAATTGAAGTTACATTTTATTGTATAACTCATCCTTTTTATTTGATCTTTTTTCTTGAAACTAAGAGGATCCAGAACAATACCTTTTTTTTTTTTTTATTTCTCTGCATTTTTAAATCTTTAAACCAATTAACATGATCTCAGGATTTGTCTGTTTTTAGTGAACTACACTATGACTGTTTCCTCTACGTTCGGTTTTAAACTGGAACCAGTGAGCCACTTCACAACTTCACCTTTAGCTGCAGGTTTCATCATGTAATCTACATACCAATATTACATTTACTCCATTCTGTTTACCTGTTAATGCACAGCTAATGCCACAGAAGAGGTTAGAACTCCAGCCTCCACTCTTCTGTGCCCTGTTATCTTTATAATTGTTTTGATGTCATAGAAGATGAACAAAAAAACCCCAAACAAATTAAACTTGTCTTGGCAGAATACAAACAGACTGACAAAGCTTTTTTTTTTTTTGGGGGGGGGGGGGAAGCTGAATTGGTGGTGTAATTATGTCTTGCTTCTTACCAAAAAACACTAGTCAGGCAAATGGCTGATTTCCTTCATTCTTTCCTCACCCTGCCACTTTCCAAACCACTACTCAGACATGACATCCAGAGCTTATTGTGTCCCTCTGAGCAATAGTCTGCATGGCATGAGAGGTGAACCACGAGGTGATCCGTGAGGTGATCCGCAAGGTGCATCTTTGGTAACATGATCACAGTTAAGCCATGCCACCAATGATGTGTGCGTGCCTCCACTCGGATGCTGTTCCCAAGTATATGCTGTTTGGTGCTTATGGATTTGTCTTTGTGGACAATAGTAAAGTGCTTTTTCGCTGATGAATGCTAGTACCTCCCCATTGTATTAAAGGAGCAATAAATAATTTCCCCAATGATTCTTCATCACATTATGAAATAGCCATTATACTGGCACCTACTGATCTGAATGTTTCAGGGATTCTGTACTAAATCTATTTTAAACATGGCTATCTCCATGTGGGAGGCCTACTCTGTGAAGCATAAACTAGTTCATTTGAGGACTACAAATCAATTTAATTAATCTTTTGACCTATTTTATAGATAAAATGTAAAAATAATACATAATCACATTCATAAATTGTTTGCTACTTTTTGGTGGTAAAAATTACTTATTGCCCCTTTAAGTATGCTGATTTCCAAGCCACACAGCTAATTACATTGTCCTCATAGCTTAAGACATGTTGACCTTAAAACTGGTAAGTTGGCATACTCTATCTGCTTGGACCAATCAGATGCTTGGTACTCCTTTGATTTCATAAACTAGCAGTCATTCTGACTGGTTTTTTTTTTTTTTTTTTTTCCCCAGTCCTCAAACAAGTGTCTTTGGCCAGAATAAAAGCTGAATGCTTGACACACAAGAAGCTTGTCTGTTTCAAGAAACTGCTATTGATTCCTGTGTGATTTGCTACATTTTCAAAATATACAATGAATGTCAGTCATTTTTTGCCCCTGATGTATTAAGCGTTTCAGTGTCACAAGTTTTGCATGAGACCCAGCCTTGTAATCAAACCTGGTAACAGTGGTAATTACCTGGCTCAGGTGTGTAAGGAAATGGAACTGTGGACTAGACTGAAAACCCCTGCATCAAAATATAGGGGGTTCATAACTACTTCCATCCAGGGGTAGTAGCAGTGCATGACCTAGCCTGGGTCTTGCTATAGTAGTGAATGACCTTGCCTGGGTCTTTTTATAGCAGTGCATAAACTAGGCTGGGTCGTCTGTAGCAGTGAATGACTTAGGCTGGGGCTTTTTGTAGCAATGCATGACCTAGGTTGGGTTGTCTGTAGCAGTGAATGAAAGGGTCTGAGTCTTTTGTGCTTCAGAACTGTTTTATTCTTGGCAACCTGATGCAATCGGCAAGCCCAGCAGTGCCATTTGATGTTTGATGCGCTTCTTGACAGGGTTGCTAGCTTGGTCTTTGGTATGTGCGTGCATTGGTGTGACGGGGTCACCATCCTTCAGTATGCATCCATATTAATACAGGAATGCTGGATCTGAGAATGCTCTCTGGTCGAATCATTAACAGCAAAGGTGCACTTTGAGCAGTCATTGGATTGTTTTTGGTGTGTATTTATGCAGAAGTCTGGGGTTATATTTGGAATAGTTAATTGATGTGCAGCAGCTGGTGTTGGGATGGTTGTCAGTGAAATCCTCCAAAATACAAACACTACATGCAGCACATGAATGTGCAGAAATATATGTTGAATGTAACAATAGCAAACTGTGTTGATTGAGTTTCAGGCAAATGTATAGTATGCTTAATAACTGACTAATAGTTTCCAGCAGATGCTACTCTTAATCAAATTTGTATGCACCACATTAATGTCCTTGAGTTACAGAGGTAGTTTTGCATTTGTAATTATATTCAGATAACTAGATTAAGGGAATGCCTCAACATAATAGTTCTCAGGGGAATTTGTGACAGTACAGACCTTTCCTTTTAAAAGTATATCAAGTGTCAATATATTCTAAAAATGAATCGAATGCATTATATTGTCAGTATAATTGTTGCTTCTACACACTGAAATTAATGAAATTAATTAATGTAAAATCGTATTGGCCATCTGTGAACCCTTGAACTGCTATAATAAATTCAGCCCCTTTATTATTTATGAGAGCATTTAAAATCATCTGATGAGCTGCTCATTACAGATTGGCTAAAGATGGTCAATGTTTTACTATGTTCAAATGAGTGTTTAAATAGTTTTGGCAGAAAAATATATCCAGTTTGTTCTCAGAGAGATTTATTCTGGTTTGCTACAAAATACTTTTAAAAATTAGTTCATTTTTTGATAATTGCATATGTGTGTTGTATTTACTTGTGTCTGAAAAGCACACATGTATGAGTTTAATTGGAATAATACAATCTGAATATAATCTATAATGTAATCTGTGAAATGTAAGATAGTGTCACTGTGGCAGATGCTTCTAAAGGATCACTGAAGGGGAACTGTAAATGCTCTGTCTCTTTGTGCTGTGATTACTTTCACTCATTTACTCACTCTTTCTCTCTTACTCCCTCCCTCCCCCCTTCTGAGGCTATGATATTTTCTGGATTGGGGTTATTGCTTTATACCATGGAAGTTACCTCACTTAACTTGGGGTTATTTTTAGGATCTCATACAACTTTTGTGCTACCTAAGAATAGATGGTTGTATTTCTATTTGCCGTATACTTTTTAATAGGACCAGAGTATGACAGCATTAAGCAGCCATCCCATTCTGCCATGATGGGTCTCCAGAATCATCATGGATGGCTTAGGACACAGAACATGGACACCGCCTAGGCCTTGGGGTCATACAAGAACATAAGGCCCACCAGAATGGGCCTGAGAGAGGTGGTTGTGTGTCTTTAAAAGACAGTTCGAAGAGATTGCAGATGATTCATTGGATTCTACTTAATATCTTGGTATGTGAGAGGCTTTCTGTGATTCTCACATGAGAGAGAGAGAGAGAGAGAGAGAGAGAGAGAGAGAGAGAGAGAGAGAGAGAGAGAGAGAGAGAGAGAGATTCCGATTCCATTAGCCCTGTTCCACTTCAGAATTGCCCCAGTAGGTTTCCTAAATGATTTAATCACTCCCTTTTGTGAACATCTGTGTTGAGAAAGATGGAACTGGATTCAGGTCAGCCAGAGAGCAGAAACATTTTTGAGTACTTGCTATTTAAATTCAGATATTACCAGGGTATGACCTTTGCTATAACCTTTACTAAGCTCTGTAAAGTTTGACCTGTCCATGGCTCTGGTCGGGTATTAAATGCTCACACCCTGCTCAGTCTGCCAGCAGTTGTCAAGGAAACCGATCTATGAGACAATTACGTTGCTGGCTGGCGCAGAGTCTCCTTTTGAAACTTTATGTATGAGAAACTTTATGTATGAAGCACTCCATCCAGCCAAGCAGTAAGCATATTCTGCAGAACCTCTTGAGCCATCAGTTTCTAAGTGCAAGTGTGATGCAAGTCAGATGTGATGTGTTTTGACTTGTTGCAGCTGAAGGGAATTCAGTTTGCTGCATGCAGAGAACCTGGCAAGAACTGCCTCTCACCCACTCTCATTGTTGGACTGTGCCGATCTGTTGCCTATCCCACCGAGACCTGCCTGAAGCAGCCGATTGTCTGGCGGTCCAGAGGGAGAAGTTCATCTCCGTGCACAGTAACGCCACCCTCATCTTCATGACAACCGTGCACGCACAGTGTGGCAGAAATCATCCAGGGGTTAGAAAGAAAAAAAAAAAACCCTCCAGTGCAGTTTTAAGCACTTTAATTTTTCTTGGTCTGTACCTAGTTTGTGCTCAATCAGACTGTGTGGCTACAGTAATACCGATTGATGTTCTATTTTTTACCTTATCCTGAGTTTAGCCCTGATGTGGACAGATGAGCTTTTGCTAAGCACAGTCCATCACTGTGTACGACCCAAGACAGAAATGGAAAAAAATCGAACCGTGGTTGCTCAAAACCAGGACATATTGTGAATGTTAAGGTTTCCACAGCAAGTCCAACTATTTGCATTTTAAAGACCCAGCTGCTCTTTGTCCTTCAGCACAAAGAGCAGGAACCCCCTTGCCTGTGAGGAAGCTGGCTTGACTGGACTGGTCTGTCTCATGCCAATGCTGTGGCATAGCTGTGAGGGCTTCCGGTCAAGGACACCTGTGCACATTTCTCTTTCCCTCAGCTCGCCGCTTGTCTGTTGGTGCCTGGCTGCACCAGTTCTGGCTCCGTGGCCCATGGTAATAGCACCATTACCTATTTATGGTACTGGCGAACCACAAGCTGGGATTGGCGGGGTCACAACCTGAGCTCGTGCTCAGAA